>NW_006921686.1:7357561-7372787 GCF_000298275.1 Orycteropus afer afer | reverse complement strand
CTTCACCCAAATCCTAAAAAAAAAAAAAAAAAAAAGATTCCTTTCAAAATATTACTGCTCATGGACAGTGCATCTGGTCACCCAAGAGCTCTGATGGAGATGTATAATGAGGTTAATGTTATTTTCATGCCTGCTAACACAACATCCATTCTGAAGCCCATGGATCAAGGAGTAATTTCAACTTACAAGTTGTATTATTTAAGAAATACATTTAATAAGGCTATCGTTGCCATAGATAGTGATTCCTCTGATGGATATGGGCAAAGTAAATTAAAAACCTAGAAAGGATTCACCATTCTAGATGCCATTAAGAACTTTTGTGCTTCACAAGAAGAGGTCAAAATATCAACATCAAGAGGAGTTTGGAAGAAGTTGATTCCAACTATCATGGATGACTTTGAAGGGTTCAGAACTTCTCTGGAGGAAGTAACTGTAGATGTGGTGGAAAGAGCAAGAGAATTAGAACTGAAGCCTTGAGCGTGTGGCTGAATTGCTGCAATTCATGATACAATTTTAATGGGTGAGGAGCTGCTTCTTATGGATGAGCAAAGAGAGTGGGGTTTTGAGATGGAATCTACTTCTGGTGAAGATGCTTGAACATTGTGGAAACAACAACAAAGGATTTAGAAGATTACATAAACTTAGTTGATAAAGCATTGGCAGGATTTGGAAAAATTGACTCCAATTTTGAAAGAATTTCTTCTGTGGGTAAAATGCTATCAAACAGCATCGCATGCTACCAAGGAATCTTTCATTAAAGGAAGAGTCAAAGTGGCCAATTCCACTGTTTTCTTCTTGTAAGAAATTGCCACAGCCACCCCAACCTTCAGCAACCACCACTCTGATCATTCAGCGGCATCAATATCAAAGCAAGACCCTCCACCAGCAAAAAAATTATGACTCACTGAAGGTTCACATGATGGTTATCATTGTTTAGCAATAAAGTATTTTTTAAATAAAGGTTTGTACCTTTTTTAGGTATAATGATATTTCACACTTAATAGAACTATAGTGTAAACAAAAATTTTCTATGCGCTGGGAAATAAAAAATTCATGTGACTCACTTTCTTGTAATATTTGCTTTATTGTAGTGGTCTGGAATCGAACCTGCAATATCTCCATGATATGCCTATATTTAGTCAACAGTGTTAGGCAGTTTCTATTCCCATCAGTGCTTCCTCACTGGCCATGTTGGCAGGGATGGAGGTTATGCATGATTACAACAAAATGAACTAACTCTTTCCAAGATTAACCTGACTGACTGCCCAATCCAACAACAACAAAACCATCTGCCGTGAGGCTGATCCTGACTCATAGTAGCCCCCAGTGGGTTTTCAAGACTGTAAATCTTTACAGAAATGGATTGCCTCATCTTTCTCCCATAGAGTTGCTGGTCGGTTTGAATTGCTGACCTTCTGGTTAGCAGCCAAATGTCATGTCCACTACATCACCAGAGCTCTCTAACCCAACAAAGGCAGAAGCTAATGTTAAGCCCATGTAATGGCATCACTCTACAGTAGGGCAGTCCAGCCTGTTGACTGCACAAGACATATCCTGTTGTGGAGGGGACAGACCTCTATTCTCACAGGATAGACACATACTGTAGACTTGCATTTGCCTTCCATACTCAGTGCTTTTCTCAACACTGACATTCAGGGATTTGGAGAATGCCTTTTATTATTATTATTATTATTATTATTGCAATTATGTTCTCCATAGTATTGTTTCCAACCAGGTGATACGTTTTAATGCAAAGAAAGTGAAGCAATTGACTCACACCCAAGTAATTCACTGTTTTCTACGTGCTCCATTACACAGAGACAGTTAGCTTATCAGATGGGTGGAATGGCCTGTTAACGGCTTATTATGACACCAGGTGAGAAACCACATCCTACCATAAAACAGGAAATTATATTCATCTTAGACCAAGTGCCCATTGATTGTGTCTTTTCCCCCACAGCCAGAATGCACAGGTCCAAGAAATAAGGGAAGGAGATAGAGTGGTCCTTCCAACTATTATACCTAACAGATTACTTAAAGACGTTTTGCATCTTGTCCTGTGACCTTAGGCTTGGCATGGGTGAAGGCTCACATCATAGTTCTAATCAGCTGGAAGCCATGATTGCCTCCTAGCCCTTTTCTGTTCCTCGTGTTGCTGAAACAGCAGGTAAAGAAAAGCGTCACTCTGTTGGCCAGGGTGACTGAACTTGATTACCAGGGACAAGGAGGACAATGTTTGGGAGCTAATAATTCACTGGAGGTAATTGTTCCAGTTGCCTTGTTCATTGGAGAATTGCAAACACTTATACTTTCCAGCCTCAAAGTGTGAATTCTCATAAGAATGATGACTTGTTTCACACAACAGATAACAAATACTGCACCATCAAGGTGTTGGTAGGTGGTAAGGTAATACAGAATGAGTGGTGGAAGAAGACAGCTCTGATTACCATCAGCTGCACACCCAAGACCTTACTACTTTTGTTTTATGCTATCCCCTTGCCCATTTTCCTCCTGCTAAGTTATATGAAGAACTGATAGTCTAACACTATGGGACTATGACCTTACGTACATCACCACACAATGTTACAATGATTCAATAACTGATAGGAATTATGTGTCTTCTGTATTGAGGACATTGGTTTTTCATCTGGGCAAAGAAAAAGGGTGATGTTGAGGGGGGCAAGAGTAGACTGTGCTGGACACTTCGTGTTTCTTTCTCCACGATTCACTCTTTTCTCCTTCTCTCTCTCCACCCTATTCTGTTCTCTGAGTGGCAGACCTACAGAGACTGCATCAATGGGGTCTTCTGCCTTCCTACTTCCAGCTGGGTTCATTCTATGGGGAGTCCAAACAGATCAGAGAAAAGGCCATTGAGTGTGACTGAGGTATTGATTCCCTTGCTGTGTCCCTACAATGTCATGTGGGCTACGTGAATTTTTTAACTTGTGTTTGGAGCTCCTGTCATGCAGCTCTCTCTAAGCCTCTCTCTCTCTCTCTCTCTCTCTCTTTCTCTCCTTATACTTTCAAGCCTAGGAATGCTAACAAAGCTGACTGCTGGGGTAGACACGTCACTGGTCTGGTACACCTACACCACTTAGGTCATGGTGATGCCCAAATACCTTTGGCTGCAGCACCCTGAAGGCTCTGCCACCACCCAGGTTGGAATGGGGATGTGGACCAGACCAGTGAAGGACGGGGCCTGGATAGTAAGTCTCTCACTGGATACCCCTTCTCCCTCATGCCAGATTTCTGGGTGTACTGCCCTCCCTTCACATAGAGAAATCCTGTCATTGAGTATTTGTTACTGTCTTCCTTATCAGGCTCCTGTGGCCAATTCCTACAAGTCCCTTCTCCTACATTGTCAATTCAGCTGGTCCTAAATTCTCCCAGGTGGTAATATGAAGTGTGTGGGGGAGGGGTGGTGGTGTGGTGATGGTTTGTTCATGGTAGGGATGGAGAAATACTTAGGTGTCTGAGTCTGTTAGGTCATGTGGTCACACAGTAGGCTTGTTGTTGTTAGCTGCTGTCAAATGGGCCCCTGATTTATGGCAACCTCCAGTGTAAAATGGTAGCATCTGAAGTCCTCTAACTTCACGATGGGCTAGGATAATTACCATCAGCCCAGAGCTGATTCCTATGAGGTGGAGGTCAGACATATCACCACCCTCCAACTCTTTTTACCAATTCCGACACCAGTTGTCCCGCCCATGGCACTCCCCTACGCCTTTGCTGGGTTTGGTATTTTGTTGCAATGGCCACACAGAACTCACAGACCATACTCATGATTAAGGGATTTATTAGAGAAATAAAAGGTCAGGGTCAAGTTGGAAGTAACAGGAACAAGTCAGGATACATTTATTTGATCGGGGAAGCTTTTGCTTGGCCATGCCCATAGACAGGCCTTGCTTTCAACCTCCTGCTGCTGGGGCCTGCCCCAGCCTGCCCTTTTCCCTGCTCAGACAAGTGTTACAACTTTTTAGCTCCTCCACTAAGTGCCAAGAGGTGCCCCACTCTGCCAGGAAGCCTTCAGTCCAAAGGTGCTCAGCTCAGCAGTTACCTATCAGCCCCACGGCACTGCTGACTCCATGCTGTTGTCATTGCATCCCACTTCCAGATTTACAGCTCTCTTTCTGTATTCTGGGCTTGGAAATTTCCAGTGCAGGGACTCCAGGTCTAAAGCACATGCTCTGATCTTGGTTCTTCTTCTTGATAGTAGTGAGGTCCGCCCCAACCTCTGTGGGATTGGCTCTTTTAAGCCTAGTGGAATGGCAAAACTGACCAATCCCCTTGGTCAGCCACAGGCACCTTATGTGCATAGTCATTGTCCAATCCCTGCAAGAGTTTCACACACCATATTTGCATAGTCGCAGCCAGTCATTTTGTGGTAGTTAAGGGACCAGGGCCAGAAAGGCCATATGAGTAAAGAAACCCACTGTCCTATATCGTGCACAATAGAATTAAATGCTGCCTGGTCCTGCACCATCTCTGTCATCAGCTGGGGATAGGACCATCATAACCCTTTTTGGAAGTAGATTGCCAAGCCTTTCTTCCTAGTCCGTCTTAGTCTGGAAGCTCCACTGAAACCTGTTCAGCATCGATAGCAGCATGAAAGCCTCCACTGACTGATGGGGAGGTTCATTGGCTGGGAATCAGACCTGGGTCTCCTGCATGGAAGAGGAGAATTCTACCATCAAAACACTCCAGAGGTTGGATTTGAAGGAATCACCAGGAGGTTAAGAAGCATGTGATCACAGAGTTAGTACCTAAGGGTAGAGCCTTCCCTACCACCCAAGCCAGTCATGTATGAAAGTTCCAGTTGTTCCTCGCCAATTATTTTATATCATCAATTTCTTTGATTTTAGCTATTTTAGTTGGTCTGCATTCTCAACATCTTTTACTTAAGTTCTTTTTATGAAGCACTTACTGATGAAAATTAAAGACTACAGTTTGCAGTATGGATTACAGCTCAACATAAAGAAAATGAAAATCCTCACAATTGGACCAATAAACAGTATCACAATAAATGGAGAAGAGATTGAGGTTGTCAAGGATTTCATTTTACTTGGATCTACAATCAACACCCATGGAAGCAGCAGTCAGGGAATCAGATATCATGTTGCACTGGGCAAATCTCTACCAAAGACCTCATTAAAGTGTTAAGGAGCAAAGAGGTCACTTTGAAGATTAAGGTGTGCCTAATCCAAGCCATGATATTTTCAGTTGCCTTATATGCATGTGAAAGCTGGACAATGAATAAGGAAGACCAAAGAAAAGTTGATGCCCTTGAATTGTGGTATTGGTGAAGAGTACTGAAAATACCATGGACTGCCCCAACAAACAAATCCGTCCTGGGAAAGTGCAGCCAGAATGCTCTTTAGAAGCAAGAATGGCAAGACTTCATCTCGTCTACTTTGGTCATGTTGTCAGAAGGGACCATTCATTCCCTGGAGAAGGATATCATGCTTGGTAAAGTAGAGGGTCAGTGAGAAAGGGGAAGACACTCAACAAGGTGGATTGACACAGTGGCTTCAACAATGGGCTCAGGCAAAGCAGTGGTTGTGAAGATGACTCAAGACCAGGCCGTGTTTCATTCTGTTGTACATAAGGTGGTGAATCAGTGGCACCTAAGAACAGGCTTTGGAGTCATCATACCCAAGAGGAGGAACCCCTTCTATTGGTTATTACTATCACATTCCTTTTCTGAGCAAATAAGAATTCTGGGGGATTAGCTCTGTGTCCCTGATAATCACTGTGGGAAGTGAAAACTGGTTTTCTGGAGGGGAGTTAAGATACCAGCAGGAATAGATGAGATGAAGTTGTTGTTGTGTGTCCTAGAGTCAAACAGTGCCACAGATGCCTCCTCTTTATAAAGTGAAGTCTATGTGGTAAGAAATTCTCACTCCTAGTGACCCTATAGGACAGAGTGGAACTACCCTATAGGCTTTTCTAGGCTGTGATCTTGACAGGAAGGAGCCCTGGTGGTTCAGTGGTTAAGCCCTTGACTGCTAACTGAAAGGTTGGTGGTTTGAACCCATCAGCTGCTCTGCGAAAGAAATATGTGACAACCTGCTTCTGTAAGGGTCCTATAAGAGTCTCTGTGAGTCAGAATTGACTCTGGCAATGGGTTTGGTGATCTTTACAGGACCAGATGTTGTTGTTGTTGTTGTTTGCCATCAAGTCAGACCCGACTCATAGTAACCCTTCCTTGGGTTTCCGAGGCAGTATCACTATGGAAGTAGATTGCCCAATATTCCTTCTGAGCAGTGGCTAGTGGGTTTGAACCACCAGCCTTCTGGTCAGCAGTCAAGTGCTTTAGGCACAACACTACTAGATAGCCAGGCCTTTTCTCCCACGGACCCATTGATGGGTTTAACCCACTGCATTGTGCCACCAGGGCTCCTTCAGCAATGAATTACCTTATGTAAAATAAATTGACTTTTTCTTTTTGGTTCCTGAGAGATAGTCCTTGGAATTCCTCGGGTGACTGAGATTTCTTTGTTATCAAAAAACAAACTGTAGGCAATGGTTGAAATTTTGTTAAATGAGTGGGGGTTAACAGACCTGATCAGCTAACTGGTCAGGAAGGGAAGGGGGCATAATTTAATCACTTATGTATATTCTATAATTCCATTAATCATGACTGTGCAATGAAGCTAATAAAAGGCACTGAACACGGAAGTTCCTTGGGCTTCCTGGTTGGAGAAAGACCTCCCTGTGTAGGAGGGGAAGTGCAAACCTGGTAACGTGCAAGCTCTGCATCAGGGCCCCTCCCCTACTTCTCCTTATGCATCTCTTCATTTGTATCCTTTCTGGTTATAATCAATCAGCTCTGAATGTAGATACTCTCTGTGGATTCTTTGAGCCATTCCAGGGAAGTATCGAACCTACCGGGACACTGGGAGCCAGCAGAGGCTGGCGTCTGCCTAGTTGGCAGTCTGAAGGACTGTGTCCTTTCAACTTGTGTTCTGACCTATGCTGGGGTGGCTAAGGATAAGAAAGGAAAAGGGCCAGTTGAAGTGGAGGGAATCATGAGAATTCCTGAGCTTGCATCCAGTCTCTGCTGACAGTGTCACCCCAGTGGCTGGGTGGCTGGGGATGACAGACATGGGGCTAGAATTAGCAACTCTACATAGTGTTAGGGTTAGGGTAAGGGTAAGGGTTAGGGTTAGTATATGGCTAGGACTATAGTTAAGAATAGGACTAGGACTAGGGGTAAGGCTAGGGTTACGGTTATGGTTAGTGTTAGGACTAGGCGTAGTTTTTTTCTTTTCTTTTAGTTTAAATTTTTATTGTGATTTGGGTGAAAGTTTACAGAGCAAATTCATTTTCCACATAGCAGTTCCTACACATCTTGTTTCATGACAATGACTGCAATTCCCCACAATGTAACAGCTCGCTCTCTCTTCTTTTTTTTTTTTAATTTTTATTGTGATGTGGGTGAAAGTTTACGAAGCAAATTCATCATCAATACAGCAGTTCACATACACTTTGTCTCATGACATTGACTGTAATCTTCCACAATGCAACAGCTCTCCTCCCATTTCCTCCCCATGGCCACCTTCTCCCTGTGTCCTTCCCTCCCATGCACTCCTCCCCACCCACAAGCTGTCTCCTTGTGCATACATGGCCCTTCTGTTCTCTTATGGTTGACTGATCCAAGGAGTGTACCTACCTGATGTAAATGTTCACCCCACATGCCTGTCTATTGTTTGGCTGGAAGCCACAGAAGTGAGTTCAGTTCTAGACCTGAAGGGTACCTAGGGGCCATAGTCTCAGAGGTCTCACCAGGCTCTGTCAGACCAGCAAACCTGGCTTTTTTTTTTTTTTTTTAAATAATTCTGAGATTTGTTCCACATTGTTCTCCCACTCTATCCAGGATCTCCTGCACTGATCCCTTTCTGAGTGGTTGACAGTGGTAGCTGGGCACCAAGTAGTTCTTCTGGTCTCATGGTCATACAGGCTAAGGATCACATGGTCTTAGTTCCTTGGACTAATTTTGGATTATAGTTCCTTGGACTAATTTTTTTTCCCAAGGGTCTTTGCTTTTCTTCATTCTTCTTTGCTCTGGATGAGGAGAGACCATTATTGCATCTAGATGGCCTCTTGCAAGCTTTTAAGATCCCAGTCGCTACTCACCAAAGCAGGATATGGAACAATATTTTTGTGCAGTACATTAATGCCACGTAAGCTTGATTTCCCTTGCGACCATGGTCCTGCGAGGACTAGAGCTAGTTTTAGGGTTATATTTAGGGATAGCATTATGGTTAGGGCTATGGCTAGGCTAGGGTGGCTATGGAGATGAAGAAGTGGGAAGGTGAGGACTGGATCTATTTCTAGGTAGGAATCTGATCCATGCTGATCCTTACCTTGCAGTTAGCAATGAAGGTGGGATTTGCCCCTGTATCCCTCCTTAGTGCAAAGCCCTACAACCTGAATGTGAGTCAATTTGCCATGAATAATTTTTGTTATTGGGGAAAACCAAGTACTTGGAGGATGAGATTGGAAAGCAATCATTCAGATGCTCTGAAGACTCAGTGTGCTGTGGGGTAGAAGGGAAGAGTACAAGTGCTTTTGAAAGCCTGGGTTTCTGCCTTGGCCACTTCCTGACTTGGTGAGACAAGCTTCCACTTCCCCTTTCTAGGGCTTAGTTTCCAGCTCCATGAAGTGGGTTAATGGTACCAGCTCTAGGGATGATACTCTTGGGTGGAAGAGTTTTGTGTAATGTGCAGAGACGAGGTTGTGAAGCCGTCGGACCAAAATGTTGTGCTTCTTTGGTCAAGGAGGGTCTTCTGGAAGCCATGTAGGCACATTGTGTATGAGGAAACAGGAAGATCTCAGTGGGTGGGGAAGAGGATGTATATGGCCTCAAACCTTCACTACAGATTACATATTCATTAACCAAGTATGCAACAAATTATGTAGGTTATGGGGGATGTTACAGTCCTCCTGATGTGACACAGTGGGAAAGATACAATGTCACCCTGGGAGAATACTGCCCCAAAATAATTAAAATGACTTGAATCAGTAGCAGTCAGACAAATACAGGTTGTGGAACATTGCACAAAATAAGTGGAATGTTTTTTTTTCAATGACATTGAAACAAAACAAACCTAAAGACTGGGGAATACTTACAGATTAAAGGACCCTACAATGAGCTCGTTAATTATTGGTACCAGCTCATTGTAGGGTTTTTAATCTGTAAGTGTTCCCCATTCTTTTGGGTTGTTTTGTTCTAATGTCATTGAAAGAAACAGATACCTTGGAAGAAAGGCCTGGTAATCTTCTGAAAAATCAGCTATTGAAGGACCAGGTTTGCTGGTCTGATAGAGCCTGGTGGCACCACTGAGACTATGGCCCCAGCTGCCCTTCAGGTCTGGAATTGAACCTACACCTGTGGCTTCCAGCCAAATAAAAGACATGCATAAGAGTTGAACATGTACCTGAGGTAGATACACTCCTTGGAGAGAACAATCATGGGAGAAAGAAAGACTGTTTATGCACAGGGAGACAGCTCGGGGGCAGGAGGCATGGAGGGATGGACACAGGGAAGAGGTAATTATGGGGAGGAAGTGGGAGGGGAGCTGTTGCATCGGGGTAAATTGTAGTCAATGTCATGAGACAACGTGTGTGTGAACTGCTGTATGGAAAGTGAATTTGCTCTGCAAGCTTTCACCCAAATCACAATTAAAAAAAAAATAAAATCAGTCATTGAAAACCCTGAGCAACATGGGTCTACTCTGACACACATGAGATCACCATGAGTCAGAATCAATTTGATGATAATTGCCTTTTTATTTTTTCCTTTTTACAATGTGGTCAGAGCTTGATCCCAGATTATCTCCCTGATTGGGGTGGGGGTGGGGGTGGGGAATGCTATAAAGGATAATGTTGGGACAATTGAGGAAAATTGAAAATGGACTATATAGTAGGCAATATTGTATCCGTGTGAAATTGCTTGGTATGACAATGGCCTTGTGTTTAGTAGGACACAGTCTATTCTTTTTTTTTTTTTTTTTTAAGAGCTTGTTTTACATTCAACATAATGCGTACATTTAGTTTCATTCCCCATTCGCCATGTTCAACCCTAACCCAGTCTCCTCCCCTCCCTACCCTGTAACCCTGCCCCTGTGCCCCTCATATTTATGCACTCCTGTTTGTCCTGCATTTCCTCAGTTTGAATGTTGGTCCTCTGGTGTCTCATAGTCTATTACTCTAAGGGATGTGTTACCATAGAGTACGTGGGTGTGTCATCCTGGGTTGAGTGGTCTGCATGTACATCTTGTTAACGATTGGGCTGAGAGTCCGCCCCTGAGGGTGAGTTTTATTCCAGGCCCAGAATGTATTACAGCGCCATAGCTTTGGGGGTCTCACCAGATTTCATCTGGCCAGTAATTCTGGTCATTATTGAGTTTTTGGATTTTGTTCCATGTTTTCCCTCCCACTCTATCCAGGATCTCCAGATCCTTTTCTGAGTGGTTGGCATTGGTAGCTGGGCACCATCTGGTTCTTCTGGTCTCAAGGGCCATGGTGTCCTAGGGCTGATTGCTTCTAAATGCCCCCCCCCCTTTTTTTGCATTCTTCTTCACTTTCAAAGCTAGGAGACCATTAGCTGCATCTTAGATGGCTGCTTGAAAGCTTTTAAGACCCCAGTTGCTACTCATCAGTGTAGGATATGGAGCAACACTTTTATGTATTTTGTTGTGCCAATTGAGTCTGATGTACACCAGTACTATGGTCCTGAGGTGGTAGATCTATTGGATCTCTCTCCCATAGGTCTGGGTGTCTGTGAGGGATTACTCTGAAACACAGTCTATTCTTAAGGAAGTGCTTGCTGAAGCACTTAACAACATTACAATGACTTCAAGTTATTTTTAAAATATTAAATCTAAAAATATTTTTCAATTGTGTTCATATGTGTATGTGAACAAATACGGCAAACTGTTGAGAACTGGTGGATCCAGGCCAAGGTATGCGAGTGGTCTTTGAACTTTTTTTGAACAGGACATATTGCTGCTTCTCTGTATGCTTAAAAATTTTTCAAAATAAGAACATTGGGGAACAAAAAGAAATAGAGAGCCCTTGGATTGCCTTGAAGACAGTGAGGTTGGAGGCTCTGGGCCCTCCACAGCCCTCCTGTTGTGGGCCAGGCTCTGTGCAAGACCACACTTGTGACCTGGAGTGGGTCAGACTCAGGCTCTGCCCTTGAGCTGCCCCTAGGCTGGAGGGGAAGCAAGTGGGGAGACAGATGGGTCATAGACAGGCAGAGCCCACGGTGATCGGGGCAAGGGCAGAGGGCTGGGCTGGAACTGGGAAGTTCCACAGGGGAAACACTTGTACCTCAGATCATTAAGGAAGTCTCAGGGCACAACTATGGTATGTTTGCTGGAGATAAAGAATGGAGGCAACCCCAGCCATGTGGCTTTGGCTTCCATGCAGGTGAGTATCAGAGCGAGTGCTGGCATTACCTAGGTTTCTCACACTTGGGGGACCCATTGGCTTATCAAGAAGGAGAAAGAAGAATGAGTCAGCTACACTGTGGGTTTTGGGGCTCAGACCTGATTCCAGCTTGGCCACCCACTGACTCGGGGTCTTGGGCAAACCTCTGTCCTTTTCTCAGCTTCTCGATTCTTTTCTATAAAATGAGCAAGGAATTTTTGCCATCGTTGCACCTAATAGCAAAACAGAGTCCCTGGGTTGTGCAAACAGTGTGCACCCAGCTACTAACCGAGAGACTGGCTGTTCAAACTCACCCAGGGGTGCCTCAGAAGAAAGACCTGGTGACCTGCTTCCAAAAGAAATGGAGCACAGGGAGGTTTTCATGAGTCAGAAAAGACTCCATAGCAACTGTGTCAATAGCAAAAACAATAAATAAAATAAAACAACAAAACCCAGTGCTGGCAGTGCTGTGGGTGAATACCCTGGAACTCCTAACCACAGCACTCTATGGCATCAATAATAAACAGCCGTTTTCAGCACTGTTAGTATTTCTGTTCTTGTTACAAAGTTGGTGTTCACAGAACATTCAGTACCCCTGGGAATGCTGCCTTAATATCCTGACTTATCTTACAATAAGGAGCTCTGGGGGTGTAGTGGTTAAGGCATTTGGCTGCTCACCAAAAGGTCAGTGGTTTGAACCCATCAACCACTCCACAGAAGAAAGATGAGGCAGTCTGCTTCCATAAAGATTTACAGCCTTGGAAACCCAATGGGGGCCTATGAGTCGGGATCAACTTGATGGCAGTGGATTTGGTCTTTTTGAGTCTTACACTGTCTGGCCCCTGCCTGCCTTTCTACTCTCATCTCCAATCACTTTCCATTTTGCCCACCTGCAATCTTCCTAGTCTTCACAGGGGTCGGCCTTGATCCCACCTCAAGGTCTTTGCACCTCCTGTTCTCCCCCATGTCTGGATACTCTCTCTGCATGTCTTTCCATGACTGGCTCTTCTCATTCTGCTCTCAGCTCAGACGGCACCTCTTTAGGGAGGCCCCCTTAGTCCCCTTCTAGCTGAAGCAACCAGCTCGTCATTGCTTTTATGTCACCTGGTTCTCAGTCTCTGCCTAGAAGTGCCCAGCACCATCTAAGCTTTTCCTTGTGTGTGTTTCCTTAGTGTCTACTCCTCTTACTAGGCAATGGTCTCATCCTTCTATGTTGCCCTTGAAGCCCCAGCAACTAGGACAGTGCCTGGCACTATGCCCAGCCTCAGTAAATATTTGTTGACTGTTTTCGTCCTCTAGTGACGCTCTAACAGAAAATACCACAAGCGGATGGCTTTAACAAACAGATTTATTCTCTTATAGTTTTTAGGAGGCCAAAAGTCCACATTCGAGATGCCAGCTCTAGGGGCTAAGTGAAAGCCCCTCAACCTTGGGCTTCAGCTCTGCCTCTTGCTTCCAGCCCACTGAAGCTGGGGGCATCTCTTAACTCAGACAGCTATTAGCTGCTGCGGCTGACAAACCCAAGGTCAATGAGTAAAAGGGCACAGTCCCCAAATTATCAAGCAACACGGCAGGCCAGTAGTTCAAGTCCAGAAACAGTGTCAAGATCGGCAGACAACATGGCAGACCACTGAGATGAAGACTTGACCAAATGCAGGATCCAGATGTGCCCAAAAGCTCAAGACCTTCCTCAAAGCTTCTTATATACAGGAAGCAGACCACATCCTTAAGGCAGTTACTCAGCTGCTCAGAGTAGACTCCACCATGGAGTTGATTGCCAGTCTCATCATGGGGAATACCTACATCCAGCTGCCCAGCCACCCAACCAGGCCCAGCCAAGTTGGCACATAACCTTAACTACCACATTGACTAAAACAAGACAGTTAATGGATTATCTATGATCTATTTGCTTTTGAACAACCTTCCTTACCCTTTTCCTCCAGGGACACTGCTTCAGGCCAGCACAACTCCAGGAGGTGTCATTCACACAGCGACAGTGTGAACCGCTGGGGAAGAAGACAGAATTCTGCAATACACAGTCCATCAAATGTTAGTGGTGGCTCTGTCTTGCCCTCCTCATTCATTCATTCATTCATATAATGTTTATTGAGCATCTGCTATGTGCCAGGTGGGTGATGTAGACACCACAGGAGGGAGGTAAGACGAACTTGTCCCTGCCTGTGTGGCAAATATTAAACTTGCAAATGCAAATAAAAATAGTATATGTAACTGTCGCAAAAAATCAACATATAATTGTAAATTACATAGTCATTTCTCTTTCTCCTCTGTCCTTATTCTTGCCTCTTCTCTTCTTTTTCTCCCTTCTTTTTCTTACACACCCTACAGTCACTAGCCAAAAAAAACAAACAAACAAAAAAAAAAACCCAAGTCTGTTACTGTCAATTTGATTCCTACTCATGCTCTGGTGGCACTGTGGTTAAGGGATTGAGCTGCTAACCAAAAGGTCAGTGGTTCAAACCCAGCAGCTGCTCTGTGGGAGAAAGGGGAGGCAGTTTGCTTCCATAAAGATCTACAGCCTTGGAAACCCCATGGTGGTCACTGTGAGTGGAAATTGACTCGATGGCAATGAGTTTGGTTTTTCGTGACAACCGCGTGGCACAGAGAGAACTGCTCCATGGGGTTCTCTTGGCTGTATAATCTCTATGGCAGTAGGCTGCCGGGCTTTCTTCTGCAGCATTGCTGGGTGGATTTGAACCACCAACCTTCAGATTAGTGATCAAGCACAAGCCGTTTGCTTTACCCAGGGACCTTGCAGTTGCTAGCAGAGATTCCCTTATTGTTTCCCGTCTTCCTCCCACCCAGTGATGTGCTGGCACTGGTTATGTAGGCTCACAAAATGTAACTGTTAAATATTTAGGTTTTCTGTGAGCTGGTTGTTAGACTGCTGGTAAAATCAGACATGGTGGGAGTATTTATACCACAGAAATAAGCCAGCACTGCAAAGCAAGATTTGTTGTTGTTGTTTTTCCAAAAAGTTAGTTTTCTAGGATACCACTGGTCAGTTTCTGTTAATTCTTCAATGGCTGTTCAGTCTCCACCACACCCCTCTCCCCATGGCATACCCCACCTCCTTCCTAGAGTGGCAGGGAAGTGGGGACTCCAGGGCCTGTGTTGTGCCGTGAGGAGAGAGGGCTGAAGAAGAGAAAGCATGAGAGAAGGGTGTGGAAAGAGGACTACAAGGGAAAGTGGCCCAGGAAGGAAAGAGAATTAGGAAGTCAGCAGGGACAGAGGCTGGGACACAGTGAGTGAGCCAAAGCCCGTCACACAGTGTCCTCACAGGGTGCCCTGACCAGGTGGAGGTGAGGGACCCACATATCTGGGTTCAGGAGGAAAGGGTGAAATGGGAGGGTTCTCAGGGGTTCCCTCTGGAGTGCAGCAGTCAAATTCTGGACAAATTCTTTGAGAAGGAGGATGTAGCTTTTAATTGTGAACACTCAGCAAGGAGGCAGGAGGAAAAACTCCTCCGATCCGGCTCGTGGCAGTGAGGGTAGGTTACATATTTATGGGGTTTGAAAATAGAGAGGTTATACATGTTCATTAAGAGAGACTGGGCTCACTACCCACAATAGCAAAGAGATGGAGACAACCTAAGAGCTCATGAATGGAGGAAAGGGTAACCAAACTGTGGTACATACACACAACGGAATACTATGCAACACTAAAGAATAATGTAGGGAGCAGTTCCAGCAAGATGGCGGACTAGGCAGAAGGATTGCACAGACCCTCTTCAACAAAGAAAAGGGAAACCAATTAACACAGACACAGAAGA
>NW_006921686.1:7318366-7352616 GCF_000298275.1 Orycteropus afer afer | reverse complement strand
GGGGATCAAGGGGGGTTTATTCTATTTAGTCACATTCCTCACTTCAGAAAAGAGTCCATCCACTTTGAAAAAGATCACAATAAGTGGTCCTAGTTAGAGTGGGAGAAAATGTACAAGAAAATGCAAAATCTTTAAAAAGACCAGGCTTACTGGTCTGACACCCCCAAGCCCTTAGACACCCTTCAAGCTAGGAACTGAACTGAATCCCCATCTCTCAATTGGCAGCCCAATGATAGACAAGCCTATAAGGTGAGCAGTAATATCAGGAGGGTATGTAGTCATCAGAACAAACAAGCCTGTGTGATCAAGGGGACAGCATTTGCCCAGGACAGAGCTGGGAAGATAGGAAGGGTTGAGAAGGAGAGATGAAGGAAGGGTGTGGGCACAGGGAGGGAGGGGGAAGAACACTGTCACAGTGTGGGGATTGCAGGAAATGTCACAAAACAGAATGGAAAACCAATTTGCTTGTAAACTTTCATGCGAGTCACAGTTTGGAAAAAGAAAGAAAGAATGAAAGAAAAAGAAAACCCTATGTGTCACCAACGAAAAAAAAAAAAAAAAGACTTAAATGAGTCCGTGTTGCCAGGCCCACTCAGTGTTGGTTCGGGTTTGTTTGTTTGTTTTGTAGTTGAGGTCATGTGGAAGGTCACCAAAGCATCAGGTTTTTGTTCTGGTCAGTTTTCACCAGCCGTATCTGGGTAATGGCTCAAGTATAGCAGGGATCGTGGAGCTGGCGCGGGATTGGGCGGTGTTTCGTTCTGCTGTGCATGGGGTCACTATGTGTTGGAAATGACTCAACGGCACCTAACAACAACAACATCTGGGGTAATGCCTGGCCTCTGGTCAACAACTTTGAGGAAGTTACTCAAATCTCTAAGAACCATAATGACCTGGTACAATAGAATTTTACTGAGGGACCTAAATAGAATTTTCATTTATTGTTCAGGTTAGAAGGGGACTAGAGTTGTGGACTAGTGTGGCCTGGGGGCCAGGGGGCCTCAGTTCTTATGGGGGCTCAAACTCACTGCCATCCAGTTGGATTCAACTCAGAGAGACCCCTCCTCGGGTTTCTGAGTCGGTATCTCTACAGAAGTAGATTGCCCACTTCCTTCTGAGGAGTGGCTGGTGGGTTTGAACCACCAGCCTTCTGGTTAGCAGTCAAATGCCTTAGGCACTATGCTACTAGAGCTCCCAGGATAGGGGCTGGGGACCCAAAATCCTAGATCTGAGGGATGGAGTAGCTGGGAGCCTGGATTCCAGGGTCTGAGGGAGGAGGGGGCTTGTGGTTCATATTGTAGGGTCTGAGGGAAGTAGGGGAGTCCCAGATTCTAGACCCTTCAAATGGTTGCAGACTCAGGAAGGGGCCCAGGACATGGGTTAGCAGAGCCCTCACTTCCGCATTCCTTTCCTGGGCTGCTCAGGGACAACGATGACTCATTTCCCAAGAGAAACTGCAGGTGCCACTGTTTCAGCTGCAGAGCGGTCATGAGTCCTGCCACCCTGTTGGCTCTCCTGGGGGTCACCCTCACCCTGCCTCTGCCCCGTGAGTAAGGACTCCAACCCCAGAGGCTGGTGGCTGGAGGATTTCCCTGAGTAGGGAGCAAAGGGGTGCTGCTGAGATGAGTTTGACCTTTCCATCCTAGGAGCAGCGGCCCTGACCTGCCAGCACCTGACACAAGATGCTGTGCACCCGGCAACTTCACTGCCCCTCTATTGGAAGGCTGCCTCCAAACTCTGTGAAGACGGCTGGGGTTGTCAAGACACACTGATACTCATTCATAATGGTGAGATGGCCCAGGGCCACAGCCCTCACCCCTCTTTGCCAGACACCCTGTTCAGCTCTACCCACATTCTGTGTTGTAACTCCTTGGGCCCCTCCACTGGCACCAGGAGCCGCTTCCCATCCCCAGCTCCAGAACTGGGCTGGAGGAGTGGCGGGTACCCAGTCACCTCCTCTCTAGCCTCTCTCCCTTATGCCCGGACCCTGGAGTCCTGATCCCCATGTACTCCCATTGGGCCTCCCTCCCTCTGCCTAGGACCCCAGGTGACTGTAGTGCTTACCAAGGGCTGCACTCTGGCTGAAGACCAGGAGGCTCACATCACCCAGCACAGGTCCGGCCCTGGCCTCTCTGTCATCTCCTATACCCACGTGTGCCGGCAGAAGGACTTATGCAACAACCTGACCGACAGCCTTGCCCTCTGGACCCAGCCCTTCACCACAGGTTTGAGATAAGAAGGTGGGGAGGGGATGGAGGTGAGTGGCTGAGCGTGGAACTAAAACCAAACCAAACTCACTGCCATTGAGTCAGATCTGACTCATAGCAACAAGCCCCCCTTGGGTTTCCAAGGTAGTATCTCTACGGAAGTAGATTGCCCAACCTTCCTTCCAAGGAGTGGCTGCTGGGTTTGAACCATCAGCCTTCTGGTTAGCCGTCAGATGCCTTAGGCCCTATGCTGAATGATTCTTATTTAGAATCACTTCCCTCCTTGGCCTCCACCACTGACCCCTTCCTCATAGTGTCTCCCTTGGTCCTCGCCCACTCCCCACTCTCTCCCTTCTTCATCTGCCTCCTCCCCCATTGGCTTCCTCCTCTGTCCCACTGCCCACCATTTCCTCACCCAGTAGTTCCCTTCCTCACCTGTTCCTGGCTCACTCCATCTATCCCTTGACTGCTCCCTGGCTGGTTGGCTCACTTCCTGCTTCCTCACTTCCACCTGTCCTTCTTGTCCACTCCCAGGACTCCCCTAGCCTAGCTTCTTCTAAAGGCCCTGAAGTGGTCAGATGTCCTGCTTCTAAGTGAAACCTACCTCAGACTGGTGGTGATCTAACCTGGGCATCTTGTTTTCTGTACTCTGTGTTTGGTTCAAAGAGGCAGTCTGCTTCTGTATAAAGATTGACAGCCTTGGAAACCCTATGGGGCAGTTCTAGTCTGTCCTCTAGGGGCGCTGTGAATAGGAATTGAGTGGTGGGTTTGGTTTGGGCTTTGCTTCCATAAAGATTGATAGCCTTGGAAACCCAATAGGGCAATTCTACTCTGTCCTCTAAGGGATGAGTGAGTGGAAATCGGCTCCACCACAGTGAGTTTGGTTTTTTGGTTTATGTTTGCTTCACTAATGCTTTATTGAGGGTTATTGCATTTCCTCTTCCCGAGTGAGCCTGGTCTATAGCTTCCCTTTCTCCCACTGTCTTTGTCCAATGTTGGCATGGACGCTACGTGAGCTTTATGAACTCCACTTGGAGGGCCCAGTTCTGCGTTTCTCTTTGGGATATTTTGTGAACATCCTGTCTCCCTTGACTGTTTAGTAGAACTTGCAGGTGAACTGATTCCTTCCTGGCCCAGGAGTACCTCCCCGTGCCCTGACTGATGTGTCTGCAGGTGGTCTCAGAAGGCTTCTCCTCTCCCCTCACCGCTCCCACCACACCCCTAGCTGGAACATCAGTGTCCTTTCCCTGATTTGACCCCCTCTGTATTCAGGTCCCAGCTGCTTCTCCCCAGATCTCTTATTCTCGCTCTGTCACTAACCCAAATCCCTAATTCCTCACACTCTGGGCCTGTGTGAGAGAAACCAAGAAGGCATGTTCTAGGAGGTTCAGGAGGTTGACTGGGGCCAGTGAAAGCAGGGCGGAGAGGAGGCATCTTAGCCAAACCCAGAACCCCTTCAATCCCTCTCACACTCTCACCTCTGCAGTTGCTCCAGCCCCCCGAGGCGTGCAGTGCCCCACCTGCTTGTCCAAAGACGGATGCCAGGAGATTGGGACCGAGCTTCCCTGCCCCACAGGGCTCACACATTGCTACAAAGGTGTCCTTACACTCAACGGAGGTACTTTGCTGGGGACATCAGGGTCCCTGAGGGGGGCAGATCCCCAATGGCGAGATCTGAAAGCTGAGCTATGAGTCTCTAGGGGAGGAAGGGTAAACTGAGACCTGGGTCCCAGAGGAGGGTGGTACTGACCTCCTTCTCGGGGTTGAATGGTCTTAACTTCAACATCAGACTCTTCCTCCCTCTCCACAGGGGGGATCACCACCAAGCTGAGTGTCCAAGGATGCATGGCCCAAGAAGGCTGCAGCTTGCTTCATGGGACCCAGAAAATTGGGTCCATAAGTGTGAGTGAGAACTGCAATCCTGAAGGTGAGTCTTATGTCCAGGAGAAGAGGGCTGGTCCTGTGCTGCAGCCTTGAGGCATAAGTTGTTGTCGTTGTTGCTGGGTGCCAGTGAGTTCATTCTGGCTCGTAGTGATCCCGTGTGACAGAGTGGAACTTCACCGTAGGGTTTTCTAGGCTATAATCTTTACAGGAGCAGACAGATCACCAGGTCTTTTTCCTGGAGAGCTACTAAGTGGGATTGAACTGCCAACCCTTCTATCAGCAACTGAGCCCTTAGATGTTTGCTCCAGTAAGGTCCCCCTTTGTTAAAGTATGGGGCATTCAAACCCATCACACCAAAGCCAGCAACTACAGTACTTTAGAAGCTTATTACTCCCCCAGGAATGTGTAAAGTGAGCAGATTGTCTGGGCAGGGGAGGAAGAGAGAGAGAGAGGGCAATGTCCAGGGGCCCTCAGTAGGAGTTTTAAATGGGGGCAGGTAAGACTGAGTTCAGGGCTCAGTCCTGGTGGGAGGGGAGCCAGGAGGGCAGGTGTTTTGCAGGTGACTTTACAAGGTGCAGTGGAAGTGAGTGCAGGGATGTGGGCAGGCTTTCCCCCCTAGCTGGTAACTTTTCTGGGAATCACTCATAGCTTCTGATGTTCTATTTCTACGCACTGCTGACCTCTGACAACTTGACCATCCCCTCTTCCCCTTGACCTTCCCCGGCCTCTCTACCACCCTCATATACTTCCCACTCCTTGTTGAATAGGAAAAAGAAAAAATCAAGTCAAAATCTGGGGTGCTTCATGTGTGACAGAGAAGGCAAGAGCCAAACAGGGACACTGAGGGAGTCTCCCACTTAACCGCAGATAGACCTACACATGGGATGGGGAGCACCTTGGAGTGTCTCAATAACAAGGGCCAAGAGGCAAGGAGGGGATGGGGAGGACCACAGAGAGCTGGATAGGAGAAGGGTCTTCCTAGTCTGAGCCTTCCTCGTCTGCCCATGTCACTAGGAAGCTCACAGAAAGAAGCTGAGTGGATTCAGCAGACATGCCTACTTGTGATGGGTTCTGTCTCCTTGGCTAAACTGGGAGCCCCTTTTGAGCACAGGGCCAGGATGTCATTGACATCAAGGTTTCCAGTGGTGTGGCTCAGGATGGGTGCTAGGTCATGTTTGTTGACTTGAGTTCATGCAGAAGAATTCCAAGGCCATCCATGGAGACCCCAAATGAGTCAGACCAGGTCCCTGCTGTAAAACATCTCTAAGACTAGGAAGGGGAGATGTAACAGACTCAGATGGTCAGAAATTGGGTGATCAGGGCTGCAGGAGAAAAGGTTTGAGGCCTAGGGGAGCTCAGAGGAGGAAGACACTGATGACCTGGGGTGGAGGTTAAGGGGCAGAGGGAACAGCACTGCAAAGGCCTGGAGGTGGGAGGAAGCCGATGTTCTCAAGAAGGACTCCTCAGCATTGCCTGAGAAGGCCTCATTAAGAAAGGGAGTGCAGCTGGAATCAAAGGATGATTACACCTTCTCCAGGTTGACAAGGTGGGTGTGGAGAACAAAGGGAGAGCTATTCCAAGGAAAAAGAACAGTGGGTGCAAGGTCAAGGAGGCAGGAAGTAACCAGGCCTATCTTGGGAATGGGTATTAGTGGGGGTAGAGAGGTAGATGGAGGGCGTGGTGGTCTGTCAGCCACCTTCAAAAGCCAGGTCGAGTGGGCAGACTTTCTCCCAAGGGTGGTGATTGCCATGGAGGGGTAATGAGAAGGAGGGGACAGAATCTGAACCCTCAGCTGTGGGACTAGGTGACATTTATCAATCCAGTAGTCATTTCAGCAAAAAATCAGAAACAATACATAACACACACACCACATACTTACCACACGTGCACCACATACACAATACACACAACACACACACAATTCACACATACCACATATCACATGTCATGTGCACCCCGTGAACATATAGTACATCTAACACACACACACACATCACATACCGTGCTACACACACACACATCACATACCGTGCTACACACACACACATCACATACTGTGCTACACACACAAACACACACATCACGTACCATGCTACACTCACACACACATCACATACCATGCTACACACACAAACACACACATCATATACCATGCTACACACACAAACACACACATCACGTACCATGCTACACTCACACACATGTCACATACCATGGTACACACACACAATTCACACATACCACACATCACATACCATGCTACACACACAAACACATACATCACGTACCATGCTACACACACAAACACACACATCATATACCATGCTACACACACACACGTCACATACCATGGTACACACACAAATGCACACATCACGTACCATACTATACACACACAATAAGCACACACCACCCCCATCACACACACACCCATATTGCTACACAAACCCACCATACACAAACCATATATTACATGTCACACACACATACTTGCCCCCTATACATACTACAACACACCACAAAATTCCACACACTTCACACATATACCCACACACACTACATACACCAGATACATACGACACATCACATACAACCAGAAAAAAAAATCTTGTTGCCACTGAGTTGATTCTGACTCACTGAGACCCTGTAGGACAAAGTAGAACTGTCCCCTGAGTTCTTCAGGCTGTAAGATGCACAGAAGCACACCGCCACGTCTTTCTCCCATGGAGCAGCTGGTGGGTTCAAACTACTGATATTTTGGTTGGCTAAGCACTTAACCCTGTGCCACCAGGACTCTCATCACACATCACAAAATCCCACACACCCCCAACACATATACTTAACACCACATATACATACACAACTCTCAATACACACTCCACACACACACCACATACCAACGTGCACACACACACCCTCCATGGATCACAGAGCTATTACCCCACAAATGAATATTCCCAATACCTTCTGTGTTTTCCTAGCTTTGACACTGGAGCCAGATCTTGGAACCTTCACTGGTTCAGTTCAGTTCAGGTTTGTAAACATTGATTGAACATTAGTAAGAACAAATGTCAGAAAGGGGGGATCAGGTTTGCTGGCCTGATGGAGCCTGGTGGAATCACTGAGACTATGGCCCCTCGCTGCCCTTCAGGTCTGGAATTGAACCCACACCTGTGGCTTTCAGCCAAACAAAAGACAGGCATATGAGTTGAACATGTACCTGAGGTAGATACACTCCTTGAAAAGAGCAATCATGGGAGAAAGAAGGGCTGTGTATGGACAGGGAGACAGCTTAGGGGGCAGGAGTACATGGAGGGGTGGACACAAGGAAGAGCTAACTATCGGGAGGAAGTGGGATGGGAGCTGTTGCATTGGGGTAAATTGTAGTCAATGTCATGAGACAAAGTGTATGTGAACTGCTGTATGGAAAGTGAACTTGCTCTGTTCATTTTCACCCAAATCACAATTTAAAAAAAGAAAAAAAGAACAGATGTCAGAGGCTAGAGGTACAACAAGATGTCAGAGAATAAGTGGAGGAGGAAAAGGCATTCCAGAGTGAAAGAAGAACTTGTGCAAAGGCTTGGGGAGGGGATAGAACTGGGTGCAGGAGCACAAGTTTCCCAAAACAGGCCATGGCAGAGCCCATAGTGAGGAAGCAACACGAATGACCTTCACTACTTCCCTAGGGAATTGGGCCCCTGTCCTGAAGACAGTGGACTCTGGTGAGAGCCATGGGCCAGCACGGTCAGGGGGATCATTGCTGTCAAGAGGTGTCTGAGTCAGAGAGGTGTGGGTTCCGGTCTTCACCCCCTCTTTGAGTCTCCTTCACCAATGTGCTCCATTAATATTTATTTATTGATAGTGCAATGGTTACACACTCAGCTACTAACCAAAAGGCGGGTGTTTGGACTCACTGAGTGGATCTGTGGGAGAAAAGACCTAGACACCTTCTTCCATAAGATCACAGCCTAGGGAACCCTCTGGGGCAGTTCTGCTCTGTCACTTGGGGTCACTATGAGTCAGAATTGACTCTACGGCACACAGCAACAATAATATTTATTTAGTGAGCCCCTCCTACTGCCAGACACTGTAACTAATGCTGAGGATACACCAGGGAACAAACAAAATGAAACAAAAGTCCCGGTCTTCATGGGGCTTACATTCTTCACGGAGAGGGTAGACATTCAAAAAATAAATACAGACAATCGGTACTACTTCAGGTGATGATAAGGGCAAAGAAGAAACGCCAGAGGTCAGACAGAGAATGATGGTGTGTGTGTGTGTGTGTGTGTGTGCTGTTCTTCGAGGCAGGATAGTTAGAGGGCTTGAATGCAGTGAGGGATGAGTGTTGTAGAATTCAGGGGAAGTGGTTCTGAACGACGATGAGAGCACACAGAAAGGCCCTGAGAGGGGCACGCACCTGTCATGTTCAAGTAAGAGCCAGGATGCCAGTGTGGCTGGAGTGGACTGGAGCAGGAAATTCAGATGGTGCCACAGGCCAGGCCAGATTGTGTAGGGCCTTATAGACCATTTAAGGACGTTGGATCCAAAGTAGGAATCCATTGGAAAGTTCTGGTGGAGTAGTAAGGCATTTGGCTACTAGTCCCAAGACAGGTGGTTCAAACCCATCACTTGTTCTGTGAGAGGAAGATGAGGCAATCTACTTCCGTAAAAATGTACAGCCTTGGAAACCCAATGGGGGTCACTATGAGTCAGATTTGAATTGATGGCAGTGGAGTGTTTTTGGGTGCTGAAGAGAGTACTGAGTTACCTTTTATAAGGATACCTCCAAGCGGAGAACAGAGAATAAAAGGGGTGTCAGGGTGACACAGGGAGACCCAAAAGGAGGAAGGGAGGCAGGTGAGAGCCAAAGGGGTGGCAGCAGTGGAGCTGATGACAAAGGTGCTGCTGGTGTTTTGCAGCTTAAGTCAACAGGACTTCCTACAGGGCTTTGAACCGGTCCATTCCGGTTCTACCTCCTGCTCAGAATTTGCACGTCCACCCCACATACACTGAATCGGCGTCTCCATGTAAGAATGACCTGGGGATTCTCTGCAGCCCTGATGTGCTGAGGGCTGCATTATGAGCTGTCAGAGAGACAATCGTCAGGCATGACAGCAGCATTTTTGGCTTGGGCAACTATAAGAAAGGACAGAGAAAGGGGAGATCGGGGCAGAGAGAGTGGGGTTCAGGCTTGGAGGAGGGCAGCAGGAGCCCCAGTTTTGTTGTCTGTGAAAGGGAGACGTGAGCAGCCCTGCTGCTCACTTCACATTGGGGCTGTTGAGAGGGTTGCATATGTTTATAGAGCCCAGCACAGGTGTTTTTGTATCATGGGACACACTGGGCTGATCATGTGATGGTCTTAAGATGGTCTTGTTGCTATTGTTGAGTTGGTCCCTGACCCAGCAACCCCATGCATCACAGAATGAACAGCCGCGTCAGCCCCATGATCAGTTGGGGATTGGACCTTGTGCTCAGTATTGTTTTCATTGGCAGGTTTTCATAAGATCACCAGGCCTTTCTTCCTGGTCTCACTCTAGAAGCCCTGCTGAAACCTGTTCGGTGTCTTAGCAACATGCAAGCCTCCCCTGCCAAAGGGTGGTGTCTGCACATGAGGGTCATTGACCAAGACTTGAACCTGGGTCTCCTTCGTGGGGAATTCTACCACTGAACCACCACTGCCCCTAAGAGAAGGTCTAGGTCCATGGTTTTCAAATTAGACTCCTGAGGGCAAATGGGCCAGAGCAGCTGAGGATGCTCACCCCTCTAACCTCCAGGAGCCAGGATACCTGAGTTCCATGCCCACCTCTGCTACTTACTAGCTGTGAGATATTGGGCAAGATACTTAACAACCCCTTTGCCTCCCCTTTCCTCATCTTGAAAATGGGGCTGATGGTAAATAGCACCACCTACTTTGGGGGTTTCTGGGAGAGTCAAATGAGGTAATCCAGAGGAGGTGAGCTCCTTGGGAGGGTTAAATGGGTTAATCCATGGAAAGTGCTTACAACAGCATTCCAAGAAAACTCCAAACTCACTGCCATTGAGTGATTCTAACTCATAATGACCACCAGGCTGTAAATCTTGACAGAAGTAGATTGCCCCATCTTCCTTCTGCAGAACAGCTGGTGGGTTTGAAGCACTGACCTGATTAGCAGCCAAATCCATTATCCACTATGCCACCAGAGCTCCTTTACAACAACCTAGCTTTTTCATAAATACTCAGTACAAATGACATTTGGGTAATTCTATTTGGGACATAGGGTGTTTTGGTTACCTAGTGACACTCTAATAGGAATATACCACAAATGGGATGACTTTAACAAACAGGAGTTTATTCTTACAGTTTTTGGAGGCTAAAAGTCTGAGTTCAAAATGCCAGGTCACAGGGGCTGGGTGAAAGCCCCTCAGCCTTGGGCTTCAGCTCTGCCTCTTGCTCCTGGCCCACTGGAGCTAGAGGCTTCTCTTAACTCAGGCAGCTGCTGGCTGCTGAGGCTGACAAGCCCAAGGTCGACAAGTAAAAAACCATAGACCCAATGTTACCAAAGAACACGGCAAATTACTAGTTCAAGTCCAGAGACAGTCCCAAAATCTGTAGACAACATGGCAGGCTGTTGAATGATGACTCAGCTACATGCAGGATTCAAGTGTGCCAAAAGCTGCAGACCATTCCCACGGCTTCTCCTTACATCCAGGAAGCAGACCCCATCCCTAAACAGCCACTCAGCTGCTCATGGAAGATTCCACCATGGCGTTGACTGCCAGTCTCATCACGGGGAATAACTACCGCCAGCTGCCCAGCCACTCAACCAGGCCTAGCCAAGTTGACACATAACCTTAATCACCACATAGGGTTTTTCAGCTGAAAGAAAGAAATGGTCTACCAATGACCATTCCGACCACCATTCTCACTTTCCAGATAAGGAGCCTGAGGCCAGACAGGAAAGAAGAGGTTGTCACAGGCTAAGAGAGGTCTATCTATCTCACACGGGATGGGGGGAGCAACTTTCTTTAAGAAGTGGTGAGAGGTGGTCCCGGCAGGTGCTCAAGCAGAAGTTGGGTGAAGACTGGGGTGGGGGGTGGGAGTGGACTTGGGTTTCCCAAATCCCTTCTAACCAAGATCGAGGGTCTCTTCAACCCGGTCACCTGGACGGTGAGTCAGGAATGCATTCACCTTCCCAAGCATGGGACCTGGAGGGATAGATATGACTGACTCCCTGGATTAATCGGACTCTGGTGACTCTTTCTCCCCAGATGATCTGATGTGTCATTCAGGGACCATGTTGAAGGTTCATTCAAATCTGTCTCAGGAACCTACTGAATGGACTGCAGCTGGGAACCAGACGTGCAATGCTGGCGAGATATGTCGGGAGACACTGTTGTTAATTGACCCAGGTATGTGGGCTGGCCAAGATGTCAAGGCACCTGCACCGGGTCCTATGCACTCCTGCCCTGAGTTCTGACCCCTGGGCTTCCTGATCAGGTCCCCTCCCTGCCTGGAGTTCCATGGGCCCTGATCTGGTCTGTTTGTTCACTGTCACTGAGTTGGTTCCCATGCACAATGAAACTCAACACTGCCCGGCCCTGCCCTATACCCAGCACTTGTTGTGGATTGGGCAATTGTGTCCCACAGGGTTTTCACTGACTGACTTTTGGGAGGAAATCACCAGCCCTTTCTTCCTAGTCTGTCATAGTCTGAAAACTCCACATAAGCCTTCACTGGCAAATGAATAGTGACTGCATGTGGTGTACTGGCTGGGAATCAAACCCAGGTTTTCCGCCTGGAGGACAAGGCTCTTATCACTGAACCAGGCCTCTGGAGGCTGGATTAACTTCCATTCCCTGTGCTTTCATTTTTCTTTGTGAAAAACAGGGTTGAAGTGGTGGCAATAGTAATACCTACCTTGCTGAGTGGTCGTGAGGACATTTGTGATAATCTACATAAAGAGCTGAGAACAGTGTGGGCACAGAGAAACCTTTATGCATCTGACAGGTGTTTACTGAGCATTGGTGGCCAAGTAACCAATCACGTCTTCCATCTTGGAGCTTTATGCACCTGTAGGGAAAAGCAGAAGGGGAAAAAATCAGGAGACACAGGTAGGAAGATCAGAGATACCCGGACGAGGAAAGACAAATAAGGAAAAAGACGTGAAGTTTGCAATTTTAAAACAGGTGCTCAGGGAGGCACTGCTAGGAAAGTGACATTTGCACAAGAATTTGGAGATGGTGAGAAGGTGAGCTATTCAGATAGCTGAGGAGGCAGGCTGTCACTCACCTAGCATTTACCATGTACTGGGCACTTTTCTAAACAACTTTATGTGCATCTCAGTCAGTCCTCACATCAAGTCTGTGATGATTATATAAGCATGGCTTCTATAATCCAGATGAGGAAATAGGGCACAGAGGTGGTAAGTGACTTACTTGTGGGCATGCAGCTGGGAGGTGGCAGAGCTGGACCCAGGCCCTTGCTACAATCTATCCCGAGCATCTTGGAAACCCCAAGTCTGGCTCCTTACCCCTTTCCTCTCTCTAGGTCTCCCTCTTTTTCCAACCCAGCTTTCACTTTCTCACCACCTCAGGACACAAACAGCTCCTGGTGGGGAGAAAAGATTGCGCCTCCCCTGGGGTACTGGATTCTGATATTATTTCCACCCACTTGACGCCACCCGGAATGCTTGTCGTCTCTTATGCCAGCGTCTGCTCCTCCAACTGGTGTAACAGTGCTAACAGTTCCAGTGTCCTGCTGAACAACACCCTTCCTCAGCCAGGTATGGGATCCAGTAGGTTGGACATGGAGAGATGGGGGCCCCGGAGACACAGAGACTCAGGGGCTAAAGGTGGGTGGCTAGGGCTGGGGACAGGGCTTTCACTCCCAACGCTGTCTGCTCCCCAGGTATCCCTGCCCTTGGAGACCGGAAGTGTCCTGTTTGTGTGGAGGTATTTGGATCCTGTTCGAACTCCAAACTCATGACATGCCCTGTGGGAACTACTGATTGTTATAATGGTTACATCAGTGTCAGTGGAGGTAAGTGCTAAAAACCTTATTATGAGCATGAGAGGGTTGGGTCCTGAGGGAAAAAGCAGCCGGGGGTTTCATTGGTCCTGAAGTGAGGGGGAGCCAGAGACTCAAGTTCCTGTGTGTGAGGGAGGAGGGGATTGGGGCTGGGACCTTGAATCTGAGGTTAAAATGTGCAGTACTTTGTGTCCTCCATAATTCCATCTGGT
The DNA here is from genome assembly GCF_000298275.1 of Orycteropus afer afer. Taxonomy (NCBI): domain Eukaryota; kingdom Metazoa; phylum Chordata; class Mammalia; order Tubulidentata; family Orycteropodidae; genus Orycteropus; species Orycteropus afer. The sequence goes on along the minus strand of NW_006921686.1, from coordinate 7,339,306 downwards.
GGTGTAGTGCCTAAGGCACTTGACTGCTAACCAGAAGGCTGGCGGTTCAAACCCACCAGCTGCTCCTCAGAAGGATGATTGGGCAATCTACTTCCATGATACTGCCTCGTAAGTGAGGTTTTGTTTTGTTTTGTTTTGTTTTGTTGTACTTTGTGTCCTCCATAATTCTACCTTCACCCTCTAGGTGAAGTCTCCATCAAAATGCATGTTCAGGGTTGCAGGACCCAAGGTTCTAAGGACTCATGGAGCATTAGCCCGAGTATTGGGGCATTCTACGTGAATGGGAACTTTAAGGACCAGTTTCCTCAGCAAAATGAAGTTTCTCCTGCCCCCCTACCTGGCTTGGGTGGTGGGGCTGGAGCTGTTCCTAGCCCTTCTGTGTGGTGGCTTTTGTTTGCCCTATTCACCTCATTTCCAGGGGTTCTTAGCCTCTGCTGATCCCCCACAGTTGACCTCATGACCTAGTGGCCTTGGACACCTAATTATTCCCCCATCATCTCCATGAATTATCCCCTCGCCCACTTTATCACTTGATACCAACATTTGTGAGAAACTGGGAACAGTTGAATTTGTCCAGTGGGAGAGTGGGCGGTCAAGAAGTAGTCACATGTGTCTAATAATAAAGACATTGTGTTTTCACACAATGTAGTTGTGTTAGACTGGATTCTCTAGAGAAACAAAACCAGTAAAACTTACATATATAAAGAGAAATATATCTTAAGAAAATGGCTCACACAGTTATAGAAGCTGGCAAGTCTCACGTTCTTGAATCAAACTTTTCCTGACTCATGCAGCTTCTGGGGCTGACGAGCTCAAGGTTGGCAGGCAGTATACTGGCTGTTGACTCCAATGAATGATGCAACCAACATCTCCAGGCCGAATGGTGGATTTTTCGCTTATGGACAGTTGTAGGCAGCACAGCAGAATCCCAATCCACCTTCTTCCACCACCCATTCTGTATTTCCCTTGCCCTCAACAAGCACCTCAGCTTGTCATAGTTCTTTGCCTGGTGGGTTAACCTAAACCTTCATTCCTGAAGGGTCTGGGCCATTAGCAGTCATATCAAATTGGGTTTCTGTAATTCTCCATTGACTCTAATCACAGGGTATGGTAACACTAAGAGATGTCCTAAAGAATCCCCTGTATTCCAGACATATTCTTCTTTACCTCCATTATATAATGTCCAGTTATTCAATTTCCCCTTGGTAACCAGGATCTATCATACCAGATAGTACAGTAATGCCCTTCTTTGTCTGTTGATCCAGAGGCATGAGGAAGCCAAAATGACTGGGTGGCATTCTTAATTTCTAGTTCAATGAAATCAGTATTGGGACTAAGATTTCCAGACCCACAGAGCATAGGGTAGCAGGGACAGGAAGCAAAAATTTTTTGAGTGGGCCACTAGGGGTAATAGTGAGTGGTATCACTCATGTTTCCATACCTTGGTTCCTAGACCCGTGAATCCTGGCTATTGGAGAAACATAACCATATATTGGACACTGGTTTAGAGCATATACAGCCTCCTGGAGAACATTGCCCCAACCCTTCAAGACATTGCCACCTAGCTGGCACCATAATTGTGTTTTCAGTAGGCCATTCCATTGTTCTATCAAGCCAGCTGCTTCTGGATGATGGGGAACATGGTAAGACCAGTGAATTCCATGAGCATAGGCCCATTGCCGTGCTTCATTTGCTGTGAAGTGAGTCCCTTGATCTGAAGCAATGCTGTGTGGGATACGATACCATAATGGTGGATAAGACATTTTGTAAGTCCACAGATGGTAGTTTTAGCAGAAGCATTGCATGCAGGGTAGGCAAATCCATACAGAATAAGTATCTATTCAAGTAAGAACAAAACTCTGTCCTTTCCATGATGGAAGTGGTCCAATGTAATCAACCTGCCACCACGTTGCTGGCTGATCACCCTGAGGAATGGTTCCATGTCATGGACTCAGTGTTGGTCTCTGCTGCTGGCAGATTGGGCACTCAGCAGTGGCAGTAGCCAAATCAGCCTTGGTAAATGGGAGTCCATGTTGCTGAGCCCATGCATAACCTCTATCCCTGCCACCATGGCCACTTTGTTCATGAGCTCATTGAGCAATGGCAGGAGTAGTTGGGGAAAAAGGATGACTTGTTTCCACTGCACGTGTCATCCTATCCACCTGATTGTTAAAGTCCACCTCTGCCAAGGTCCTTTTGGTGGGCATTCACTTGAGACACAAATATCTTTACTCCTTTGGCCCATTTAGAGAGGTCTATCCACATACCTCTTCACCATACATCCTTGTTACCAATTTTCCAATCTTGGTCCTTCCAAGTCCCAGATCATCCAGCCAAGCCATTAGCCACAGCCCATGAGTCTGTATATCTGGCCATTTCTTATTCCATGCAATGAACAGCCATATGCATGGCCCGAAGTTCTGCCCATTGGGAAGATTTCCCTTCACCACTGTCCTTCAAGGAAGTCCCAGAAAGGGGCTGCAGTGCTGCTGCTGTCCACTTTCAAGTGGTGCCTGCAAATCGCACAGAACCATCTGTAAATCAGGCACGAGTTTTCTCTTCCTCAATGAACTGATCATAAGGAACTCCCCATGAGGCCATAGGTGCAGACTGGGAGAGGGAATGTAATGTGACTGTAGTGGAGACCCATAGGCATTTGGGTCACTTCCTCATGCAACTTACTTGTGCCTTCAAGTCCTGCTCGAGCCCGATCTCTGATATACCACTTCCATTTAATGATGGAGTGCTGCTGTGCACGTCCAACTTTGTGACTCTGTGGGTCAGACAACACCCAGTTCATGATGGGCAGCTCAAGCCTCATGGTGACTTGGTGGGCCCGTGGTTAGGTGTTCAGTCTCTACTAAAGCCCAATAGCAAGCTAAAAACTGTTTCTCAAAAGGAGAGTAGTTATCTGCAGGGCTTTGCTCCAAAATCCCAAGGGTCTGCATTGCGATTCACGTATAAGGATCTTCCAAAGACTCCAAACAGCATCTCTATTTACTACAGACACTTCAGGCACCATTAGATCTACCGGATCATGTGGCCCAAGTGGCAGAGCAGCCTGCATGGCAGCCTGAACATGTTGCAGAGCCTTCTGATGCTCTGGACCCCACTCAAAACTAGCAGCTTTGTGAGTCACTTGATAAATAGGCCACAGCAACACACCCAAATGAAGGATATGTTGCCTCCAAAATCCAAAGAGGCCCCCAGATGTGCCTCCTTTTTAATTGTGGGGGAAGCCAGATACAATAACTTATCCTTCACTTTAGTAGGAATATCTCAACATGCCCCACCCCCTTGGACCCCTAGACATTTCACTGAGGTGGAAGGTGCCTGAATTTTTGTTGGGTTAATTTCCCAACCTCTAGCACATGTGTGACTCACCAATAAGTCTAGAATCATCAATACTTCTTCCTTACTAGGTCAAATCAACATAATGCCATCAATACAATAGACCAGTGTGATGTCTTGTGGAAGGGAAAGACAATTAAGAACCCTAGGAACTAAATTATGACATAGTGCTGGTAAGTTGATATACCCCTGAGGAAGCACTGTGAAAGTATACTGTTGGCCTTGCCAGCTGAAGGCAAACTGCCTCTGATGGTCCTTTGAAATTGATATTGAGAAAAATGCATTAGTCAGATCAATAGCTGCATAGCAAGTACCAGGAGATGTACTAATTTGCTCAAGCAATGAAACCACATCAGGAACAGCAGCTGCAATTGGAGTCACCACCTGATTAAGTTTACGATAATCTACTGTCATTCTCCAAGATCCATCTGTTTTTTTGCACAGGCCAAATAGGTGAATTAAATGAGGATGTGGTGGAAATCACCACCCTGCATCCTTCAAGTCCTTGATGGTGGCAGTAATCTCTACAACCCCTCCAGGGATGCAGTATTGGTTTTGATTTACTATTTTTATACGTAGAGGCAGTTCTTCTAATTGGCTTTTCCTACCATAATAGCCCTTACTCCACAAGTCAGGGACCCAATGTGGAAATTCTGCCAATTGCTCAGTGTATCTATTCCAATTATGCATTCTGGAACTGGGGAAATCACTACAGGACAGGTTCGGGGGCCTGCTGGACCCACTATGAGATGCACCTTAGCTAAGACTCCATCAATAACTTGACTCCATATGCCCACACTCTGACTGGTAGGCCACAATGACACTTTGGGTCTCCTGGAATTAGTGTCAGTTCAGAGCCAGTGTTCAGTAATCCCAGAAAAGTCTAATTATTTTCTTTCCCCCAATGAACAGTAACTCTCATAAAAGGCCTCAGATCCCTTTGGGGAAGGCTGGGAGAAAGATTGACATTATAGATTTTTTGCAATGTAGTGGGGTACTTCCTCAAAGGGACCTGGCCTTCCCTTCATTTAAGGCGTTGTGAATTTGTAAACTGATTCAGGTCTGGGAATTGATTGAGAGGCCGTGACTCTGTATTCTGGTGATTCAATCTAGGCTGCTGTTCATGTGACCTAGAATTCTTCTGTCTATATAGATCAAGTACATATTTAGTAGGTTTGCTATGTATTTCACTACTAGGAGCACCATGTGCAAGTAGCCAATGCCATAATTCCACACGAGTCAGACTATTCTGATTACTATTCCAACTCTGCTGCCCATTATGGTAACCACACCCACCTTGCCTTTGTTGATTAACTGCTGCCACTTGGCCACTACTACCACAACATCCACTCAGCCCCATCGTAGTTAAGTGTCAGTTCAATTAGGGCAATTCCCACTGTCAAATCTGGCTTACATAAAATAGCAATCACAGCAGTCATCAGGGATGCTGGAGCTCCCTTCACAAATTTATTCCTCACAGTACTGGTAAAAGGTGTGTCTTCTGGACTCTCCATTTCTGGTTCTAGGGGTCTAATCTGATAAATCCATTCTAACAGGCCAATTTTCCTAAGCCTCTGGATACCTTCTTCTAAATTATACCAAGGGAGGTCTGGTACTTCAACTTGACTTAAGGTAGGCCACCGTATAATCCATGCTTCAGTAAGCCAACCAAACAAAACTATTAGATCCTTCCCTAACCTCTCGAGCTGAAACACTGAATGAAGAATCCATACTTAGTGGACCTAAATCAATAAACTCAGACTGATCCAATCTTATACTCCTTGCACCATTATTCCACGCCCTCAGTAGCCATTCCCATATATATTCTCCAGGTTTCTGTCTGTACATGTTAGCAAAATCAAGTAGGTCTTTTCAGGTATAGCGTACCACCTCCTCGGTCACACTTTGTATTTCACCTTTTGGAGCTTGTGTGGACTTAACATTAGTTACAGGTCTAGCAGCAACAATGGGTGGTTGGGGCAGTTCCTGAGAACATTCAGCAATGTCTTCCATGGCCTCTGCCTCAGGCAATGATCCAGTAGGAACAGTTGGGTTAATCCCATCAAACTGAGGTGGAGAGGTATAATGGTTTTACAGTAATCCCATCAGATGGGAGGGATTCAACAGAATTTACAGGCTCCATATCCTGATCTTCCTGGCTGTCTGCCCATATGTCCCCATTCCAGATTTCAGGATCCCATTTTTTCCCAATAAATGCCCTCACTTTAACTTCAGACACCATTCTGGGTTGGTAATTTAATTGGTGTTGTAATTTAGCCACCCTTACAATAAGACTCTGGGTTTGGTTTTCAGCAATATCAGCTCTGTTACTAGAAGAAATAAGGCTTTCTTTCAGAGCATACCTGGAAACATTGAGGTCTTTTATGCAGCGCTTAAGCTGTGACTCAGCAGCCCTAAGCTCATCTCACTCTTTCACCACTTTGTCTAGTGTAAGTAGGACCAACCAGCCAGCTTCCTTATACTCCTCATGCTGACAAAATTGCAGAAAAGTATCAAATATGCGATCACTCAGAGCCTCACTTCTCACAAGTACTTGATCTATTGGTGGTGCTATTTTGCATATTAATGTTGCCACCTCATGCCACAGATTAGCAGGGCTGTTTTTACTAACAGAGGCAGGGTCACCAGTGCCTTTACAATTAATCAAATTCGAGAACCAATTTAGGAAGCCCATCCTTATGATTTTGTCTCTCTAGAACCACTCTCAGTACCAAATGTGTTAGACTGGGTTCTCTAGAGAAACAAAACCAATAAAGCTTATATATATAGAGAAAGAGAAATTTATCTTAGGAAAATAGCTCACACAGTTATAGAAGCTGGCAAGCCCCAAGTTCTTGGATCAAATGTCAAGCTGGAAGCTATTCCTGACTCAGGCAGCTGCAGGGGCTGAGGAGCTCAAGGTTGGCAGGCAGTATACTGGCTGTTGACTCCAATGAATGATGAGTCCAAGATCGCTAGGCTGAATGGTGGATTGTTTGCTCATGGACAGTTGTAGGCAGCACAACAGAATCCCGATCCACAGAAGAGAGTCTCTTTTCCCAGGATGTCCATAAATATACTGGAAGCAGGCTACACCTCTAGGGAAGCTCCCTTTCAATGGATTGGCTGCTCAAAACATATACATCTGATCCCATCATTGGAACAACCCACATCACAATTGCTTAAACCACACAGAATTGTGGTCCAGCCAAGTTAACATACAGCTCCAGCTATCACAATAGTGTTTCTCTATGTGATGGGTAAGGCAGGACACTCAGAGATCTTGTATGAGGAAGGAGGGGCATCTAGCAAGAGACTCACCATCCCAGGCCCCATCCTTCACTGGTCTGGCCCACATCCCCATCCCAACTTGAGTAGTAGTAGTGCCTTTGGGGTGCTGCAGCCAAAGGTATCTGGGCATCACCATGACTATTGGTCAAGCAGGTGCACTGAACCGACCTTAGCAGTCAGGCCTCTGGCACAAACAAGGAGCTCACCTCACCTGAGTAACTTGAGGAGAGATGAATATTGGGATAATTGGAAAAAATGTGTGTGTGTGTGTGTGTGTGTGTGTGTGATGTAGAGAAATATAAGAACTAACACAGTTTCCTGGAGCTGATAGCACTGAATCTGTGTCAACATTCCTAAACCCAAAAGTATGGAAAGAAAGATCCACTGCTGGAACCTGCAGAGAGTGAGAGAGATGTTTGAAGAGGGCTTCCTAACAGGACCTCTGACCTTAAGCTGAAAAATATGTGCAGCCCACAGGGACACTATAGACAGGGAACTGACAGACCGAATACCATCATCTCACTCACCACTCTCTCTCTGGCCTCCTCTTGGGGCTTCCTATTGGCTGAACCCAGCAGGATGCCAGAAGGTGGGAGACCCCATTGAAGGAATCCCCATAAGTCTGCCACTGTCAGTGCAGAACAGGGTGAACTATGGGAAGAGAGCATATCTGGAGAAAGAAGCAGAAAAGGTCCAGCACAGTCCACACCTTTTCCCCTCCACATCCATCCTTTGTCTTTGCCCAGATGAAAAATTGGTGTCCTCAACACAGAAGACACAAACCCTATCAAGTTACCAAGTCATTGTAACATTGTATGGTGATGTCCATGAGGTCGTGCCCCCACAGTGCTGGACCACCAGTTTTTCATATAACTTAGCTATTGTTGTTGTTGTTAGGTGCTGTTGAGTTGGTTCCAACATCATTATGGTTTTCCTCCTCTTCACTGACCACCTACTTTACCATAATGATGTCTTTTTCCAGGAATTGGTCCCTCCTGATAACATGTCCAAAATAAATGAGACAAAGTCTTGCTGTTCTTGCTTCTAAGGAACATTCCTGCTGTATTTCTTCCAAGACAGATTTTTTTTTTTTTTTTTTGGCTGTTGTTCTGGTAGTCCATGGTATATTCATCGTTCTTTGCCAACACCATAATTCAAATGCATCAGTTCTTCTTTGGTCATCCTTATTCAATGTCCAGCTATCACATGCATATGAGGCAATTGAAAATACCATGGTTTAGGTCAGGTGCACCTTAGTCTTCTGTGATAGTTGGAGCTGTTTGTCAACTTGGCTAGACCACAATTCTGTGTAGTTTAAGCAGTTGTAATGTGGTAATTCCCATGATGGGGTCAGATGAATATGTTTTAAGCAGCCAATCCATTGAAAGGGAGCTTCCCTAGGGGTGTGGCCTGCTTCCAGTACATTTATGGACATCCTGGGAAAAGAGACATTCTTCTGTGGATTGGGATTCTGTTGTGCTGCCTACAACTGTCCGTGAATGAACAATCCACCATTCAGCCTGGAGATCTTGGATTCGTCATTCGTTGGAGTCAACGGCCAGTATACTACCTGTCAACCTTGAGTTCGTCAGCCCCTGCAGCTGCGAGAGTTGGGAAAAGCCTCCAGCTTGACGTTTGATCCAAGAACTTTGGACTTGCCAGTTTCTTTAAGTGTGTGAGCCATTTTCCTGAGATAAATTTCTCTTTTCTATATATATACGCTTTACTGGTTTTGTTTCTCTAGAGAGCCCCATCTAACACATCTTCAAAGTGACATCTTTGCTTTTTACCACAAATAGAGCTTTTGCAGTAGATTTGCCCAGTGCAATATGTTATTTGATTTCTTGACTGCCATTTCTATGAGTGTTGATCTTGTTGTTGTTTATAGATGCTGTAGAGTTGGCTTCCCACTCATAGTGACCCAATGCACAACAGAACGAAACATTGCCCAGTCCTGTGCCAGCCTCCCAATCCTTGCTATACCTGAGCCCATCGTTGCAGCCACTGTGTCAATCCATCTTATTGAGGGCCTTCCCCTTTTTCGCTGACCTTCCACTTTACCAGTGTTGATTTTGGGTCCAAGTAAAATGAAATCCTTGATAACTTCAATATTATCTCCATTTATCATGATGTTGCTTATTTGTCCAGATCTGTGGATTTTTGTTTTCTTTATGTTGAAGTATAAGATTTTTGTTTTCTTTATGTTGAAGTATAAGCCATACTGAAGGCTTTGATCTTTATCAGTAAATGCTTCAAGTCCTCTTCACTTTTGATAAGAAAGTTTGTGTAGTCTGCATATTGCAGGTTGTTGATGAGTCTTCCTCCAATCCTGATGCCACACTCATATTGTCCAGCTTCTCAGATTATTTGCTCAGCATATAGATTGAGAAAGTACAGTGAAAGGATACAATCCTGACACATCTTTCCTGAGTTTTAAACCCTGCAGTATCCCTTTGTTCTGTTCAAACTGCTGTCGGTCTATGAACAGATTCTTGGACATGAACACAATTAAGTGTTCTGGAATTCCCATCCTTCACAATATTATTCATAATTTGGTATAATCTACAAAGTTGAATCCCTTTCAATAGTCAATAAAACTCAGGTAAACATCTTTCTGGTATTTTTTACTCCCAGCCAAGATCCATCTGACATCAACAATGATATCCCTTTGTTCCACATCCTCTTCTGAATCTGGTTGAATTTCTCGCAGTTCTGTATTGCTGCAACCATTTTGAGTTATCTTCAACAAGATTTTGCTTGTATGTGATATTAATGATATAGTTAGATAATTTCCTTATTCTGTTGGGTCACTTTTCTTTGGAATGAGCACAAATAAAGATTTCTTCCAGTTGGTTGGCCAGAAAGCTGTCTTCCAAACTTCTTGGCATTGACGAGTGAACACTTCCAGCATTGCATGTGTTTGTTGAAGCATTGCAATTGATTTTCTGTCAGTTCCTGGAATCTTGCTTCCCCCCCAAAAAAAAAATTCCATCAGTCCAGCTTGGATTTCTTCTTTCAATACCATCAGTTCTTGATCATATGCTACCTCCTGAAGTGGTTGAATGTCAACTAATTCTTTTTCATACAGTGACTCTGAGTATTCCTTCCATCTTCTTTTTCTTCCTGTGTTGTTCAATATTTGCCCCATAGGATCCTTCAATATAGCCATTCAAGGCTTGAATTTTTTCTTCACTTCTTTTATCTAGGGAAATGATGAGCGTGTTCTTTCCTTATGCTTGTCTTCCAGGTCTTTACACATTTCATTATAATACTTTACGTTGCCTTCCCCAGCCACCCTTTGGAATCTTCTGCTCACCTCTTTTACTTCATCATTTCTTCCATTCACTTCAGAGTCTCTTCCAACATCCCTTTTGGTCTTCTCTTTCATTCCTGTCTCTTTAAATAATCTTTTGTTTTCTTCATGTATGATGTCCTTAATGTCATTCACAACTCATCTGGTCTTTGGTCATTAGCAGTCAATGCATCAAATCTGTTCTTGAGATAGTCTCTACATTCAGATGGGATATACTCAAGGTTATATTTTGGCTCTTGTGTACTTGTTTTAAGGAACTCTGGTGGCGTTGTGCCTAAGGCATTTGACTGCTAGCTAGAAGGCTGGTAGTTCAAACTCACCAGCCACTCCTCAGAAGGAAGGTTGGACAATCTACTTCCTTAGTGATACCACCTCAGAAACCTAAGGAGGGGTTGCTATGAGTTGAATCCAACTCAACAGCAGTGTGTTACGTTGTTGTCTGGTGGCATAGTGCGTAAGGCATTTGACTGCTAACCAGAAGGTTGATGGTTCAAACCTACCAGCGACTCCATGGAAGCAAGACTGGGCAATCTACTTCTGTAAAGCTTTACTGCCTCAGAAACCCAAAGGGGTTTGCTGTGACTCGGAATTGGCTCAATGGCAGTGAGTTCAGTTTGGTTTGGTTTTGTGCTTGTTTTAATATCCTTTAGCTTCAACTTGAACTTGCATAGGAGCAGTTGATGTTCTGTCCCACATTTGGCCCCTGATCTTGCTCTGACTGGTGATAAAGAGCTGTTCCATAGCCTCTTTCTACAAATGTAGTTTATTTCATTCCTATGTATTCCATCCGGTGAGGCCCATGTATATAGTGTCCATTTATGTTGTTGAAAAAAGGTATTTGCAATGAATAAGTAAATCATTGTCTTTCAAAATTCTATCATGCCTTCTTCATTTTTATCACCAAGGCCATATTTTCCAACTAATGGATGCTTCTCTGTTTCCAACTTTTGCATTCCGAACACCAGTAATTATCAATGAATCATGATAGCATGTTTTGTCAATTTCAGACTGCAGCTGTTATTAAAAATCTTCCATTTCTCCTCACTAGTCTGTCTTAAGGAGCTCTGGTAGCATAGTGGGTAAGACTGCTAACCACAAGGTTGGTGGTTCAAATCCACCAATTCTGTGGGAGGAAGTTGAGGCAATCTACTTCTGTAAAGATTTATAGCCTTGGAAACCCAATGGGGGTCACTATGAGTTGGAATTGACTAGATGGCAGTAGGTTTGGTTTTGGATTCAGTCTGTCTTAGTCTGGAAACTCTGCTTAACTTGTCCACCATGGGTGATTCTGCTGGTATTTGAAATATTGGTGACTAGCATCCAGCAACATGCAAGCCACCACAGTACAACAAACTGATAGATGAGTGGTGATTATATAACTTAAAGCCATTGCCATCAAGTAGATCCTGACTCATAGCAACACTATAGAGTTTCTAAGGCTATAAATCTTTATAGAAGCAGACTGCCTTATCTTCTCCCATGGAGCAGTTGGTGAGTTCAAACCACCAACCCTTTGGCTAGCAGCCCAATGCTTTAACTACTATGCCACCAGAGCCCCTTGGGGGAAAAAAATGGGTTGTAGTTGAGGAGGGAAAAGGAAGATAAAACAAAGTTGGTAATATTGTGAGTGTATAACTGGTGGAAATCATCACCCATTCCATATTCTCTTACAACCTGCCAACATCACGCTGGACAGTGTTTCTTACCTGGGTGTGATGCAAATTTTCATTCTTATGGAAAGTGAGTCTTTGGTGGTCTTGTCTTTATTGGGTTCCTGTAGTTTTCCACTGAACAGAGTCACAGACTAAGGAAATACTACTTTCAATGAATCCTTTGGCTTCCAAATATAGTCTCCTTGACCCAGCAAACCAACTTCCCCCTGGGAATCAATTTCAGTCACTTTGACCAGTAGAGTGACCCTCTTCTTTACCTGTTGTTCCAACATCAAAAAAACAAAAGAACACACCCACTGCTATTGAGTTGATTTGGACTCATAGTGACCCTTGCTAGGTTTCCAAGGCTGTAAATCTTTTAAGAAGTAGATTGCCTCCTCTTTCTGCCACAGAGCAGCTGGTGGGTTTGAACTGCTGAGCTTCTGGCTAGCAGCCAAATGCCTTAAGGAACTAGGAGGCAGTCATGCCTTCCAACTGATTAGAACTGTGATGTAATTATTCACCCACACCAAGCCTGTGGTGGTTAAGGTTGTGTGTCAGCTTGGCTGGGCCTGGTTTTGAGTGGCTGGGCAGCTGGATGTAGTTATTCCCCGCGATGAGAGTGGTCATCACCTTCACGGTGGAATCTGCTGTGAGCAGCTGAGTAGCTGCATTCGGGCTGTGGCCTGCTTCCAGTGTGTATGGAGAGATTTCGAGGAAGGTCTCTCTAGCTTTTTGCACATCTGGATCCTGCATTTGGCCGAGTCTTCATTTCAGTGGCCAACTGTGTTGCATGCTGATCTTGGGACTGTCTCTGGACTTGAACTAGTGGTCTGCTGTGTTGTCTGCTAATCTTGGGACTGTGCCATCTTACTTGTCGATCTTGGGTTCATCAGCCTCAGCAGCCAGCAGCTGCATGGCTCAGGAAAAAGCCTCCAGCTCCAGTGGGCCTGGAGGAGGCAGAGCTGAAGACCAAGGTCAAGGGGTCTTCATCCAGCCCCTAGAGCCTGTGCTTTGAACTCAAACTTCTAGCCTCCTAAACTGTGAGAGAATAAATCCCTGTTTGCTAAAGACATCCACTTGAGGTATTTCTATTATATCAGCCCTAGACAACCAAGACAAAGCCCAAAGTTATAGAGCAAGAAGCAAAAATTCTTTAAGTGATCTGTGAGGTATAATAATTGGAGGGGTCACTACATCTCCTTCCCTTATTTCTTGGACCCATCAGTCTGGCTGTAGGGAAAGTGGCATGATAAGATGTACTCTTGGTTTAAGACATGTAGCCTTTCCTGTTGGATGGCATGGTATGATCTCTCATCTGGTGTTATAATAAGCATTTACGGCCCATTCCACCCATCTGATAAGCTAACTGTCTCTGTGTAGTGGGGAACATGGAAAACACTGAATCACTTGGGTGTGAGTCAATTGACTCACTTTCTTTGCTTTAAAATGTATCACCTAGTTGGAAGCAATACTATATAGAATATAATTACAATAAAAAAGGCATTTTCCAAGTCCCCGGATGTCAGTGTTGAGAGAAGCACTGAATACGGAAGGCAAATGCAAGCCCACAGTATGTGTCTATCCCTGTGAGGGTAGAGGTCTGTCCCTTCCATGATGGGCTATGTCCTATGTAGTCAACCTACCTCCAGTGGCCAGATTGTTCTGCTGTAGAGCAATGCCATCACAGGAGCTTAGCATTGGCCTCTGCCTTTGCTGGGTTGGGCATTCAACAGTCAACAGCCAGGTCAGCCTGGTTGTTGTTATTGTTAGGTGCTGTCGACTTGGCTCTGACTCGCACCAACCCTATGTACAACAGAATGAAACCCTGCCCGGTCCTGTGCCAGCCTCACAATACTTTCTATACCTGAGCCCACAGCAGCCACGGTGTCAATCAATCTCATTGACGGCCTTCCCCTTTTTCGTTGACCCTCTCCTTCACCAAACATGATACCCTTCTCCAGGGAATGGTCCCTTCTGACAACATGACCAAAACAGGTGAGACACTTTCAAAGGAGCATTCTGGCTGCATTTCTTCCAGGGCAAATTTGTTAGTTCTTTTGGCAGTCCATGGTACTTTGAGTATTCTTTGCCAAACCACAACTCAAAAGCATCAACTCTTCAGTCTTCCTTATTCATTGTCCAGCTCTCATATGCATATGAGGCGATTGAAAATACCATGGCTTGGATTAGGCACACCTAAGTCTTCAAAGAGACTTTTCAGCACTTGAAAGAGGTCTTTTGCAGCAGATTTACCCAGGGCAATACATCATCTGATGTCTTGACTGCTGCTTCCATTGGTGTTGATTGTGGAACCAAGTAATATGAAATCTTTAACAACTTCAATCTTTTCTCCATTTATCATGACACTCCTTATTGGTCCACTTGTGAGGATTTTTGTTTTCTTTATGTTGAGTTGTAATCCATGCTGCAGACTGTAGTCTTTCATCTTCATCAGTAAGTGCTTCAAGTCATCCTCACTTTCAGCAAGCAAGGTTGTGTCGTCTGCATATTGCAGGTTGTTAATAAGCCTTCCTTCAATCCTGATGCCACATTCTTCATACAGTCCAGCCTGAGGAGGAGTAAATTACTTACTACATGCATACATACATACACACACGTGTGTGTGTGTGTGTGTGTGTATTTGTAACATTAGTTATAACTCTCTCAATGTACCAGCATTCTTCCCAATTTCTCCCTGGGGTTCCCCAGTTCTACTGGTCCTTCTTTCCTGCCCTTCCCTGTCTTCTGAGCTTTGTTTTTGGGCAGCTGCTGCCCTTTGGTCTCCTATGGTTAATTATTCTAAGGAGCACATTCCTAGTTAGTGTTATTGTTCATTTTATAGGCTTGTCTGTTCTTGGTGGCAAGGAATCCTTGGTTTCAGTTCAAGATTTTCATGGTATGGTTAAGGCGTTTTGGCTGCTGTTCTGGTTACCTGGTGCCACTCTGACAAGAATATACTACAAATGGGATGGCCTTGACAAACAGGAGTTTATTCTCTCACAGTTTGGAGGCTTTAAGTCCATTCAAAGTGCCAGGCTCTAGGGGCTGGGTGAAAGCCCCTCAACCTTGGGGTCCAGCTCTGCCTCCTGCTCCCGGCCCACTGGAGCTAGAGGCTTCTTCACTCAGACAGCTGCTGGCTGCTGAGGCTGAGAAGCCCCAAGGTTGACAAGTAAAAAGGCACAGTCCCGGTGTTACCAAACCACACGGCAAGCCATTAATTTAAGTCCATTTTAAGTCCCAAGGTCGGCAGAGCGTAGCAGACTGCTGAACAATGACATGGCTACATGCAGGGTCCAAGCATGCCATAGGCTAGAGACCATTCCCAAGGCTTCTCCTTATATACAGGAAGCAGACCACATTCCCAAAGGCAGCTACTCAGCTGCTCACAGTAGATTCCAACATGGAGTTGATTACCAGTCTCATCATGGGGAATACTACATCCAGCTGCCAGACACTCAACCAGGCCTAGCCAAGTTGACACAAAAACATAACCACCACAGCTGCTAACCAAAATGGTTGGTCGTTCAAACCCATCAGCCACTCCACAGAAGAAAGATAAGGCAGTCTGCTTCTGTAAAGACTTACAGTCTTGGAAACCCAGTGGGGGTTGCTATGAGTCAGAATTGACTCAATGGCAGTGAGTTTGGTTTTTTTGGTAAGAGCCATAATCTCTGGGGTTCTACTAGTCTCTGTCAGACCTGTAAGCCTGTTTATTATTATTATTATTGCTATTTGAGTGAATGTTTACAGAGCAAATTGGTTTTCCATCAACCATTTATAAACATTTTGTTTTGTGACATTCAGTGCAATCTCCAAAATGTTAACAGAATCTCCCCTGTTCCTCCCTGTGTTTGTTATTTCCATTTGTGTTGTTTCCTATCCTTTTCTTCCATCTTAGTTTCATTCCTGGGCAAATGCTGCCCTTTTTATCTCCTGGGGTGGATTGTTCTAACGAGTGCATATTACTGTTCACCTTGTAGGCCTGTCTATCATTTGTCTGAAAGTTGAACTACCAGGGTGAATTCAGTTCCTGGCTTGAAGGATATCTAAGGCCCATAGTCTTGGGGGTTCCACCCATCTCTATCAGACCAGTAAGCCTGGTCTTCTTTATGATTTTGATTCCATAGTTTTCTCCCATTCTATCTGGGACCTCCTATTGTGACCCCTTTCAGAACAATTAGCAGTAGCAGCTGGTATCTAGCAGTAGTATCTAGTTCTGGTGTCAGGGTCTTGGAGGCTGGGGTTCACGTGGCCCATTAGTCCTTTGGACTATTGTTTCCTTGTGTCTTTTATTTTCTTCACTGTGCTTTGCTCCAGGCAAGGAGAGAACAATAGTTGCACCTTAGATGTCTGTGCATGCTTTTAAGGTCCCAGTCACTACTCATCAAAGTAGGATGTAGAACATTGTCTTTGTGGGCTTTGTTGTACCAGTTGCCCTTAGTGTCCCCTGAGAATATGGTCCTGAACGTCCAGGCCCAGCCATTCATTTCCTCAAGGTATTGGGTTATGACTAAGAAATTTTCATAACTTTGCCCCCTCCACACTCTACTATGTTCATGGATATATTTGCAGCACAAATAAATACATATGTCAAAATATCCTCTGTCAAGCCTATATATGTTCTTGGGTATAGTCCCATTCACTTTCCTACACTTGTTCAGCTTGAATATCTGTGTAAGAATCAACTCATAGATTATTGTCATTACCGTAATTGCAGGGTTGAGTATATAATAGTATTTACTGTAATGCTGAGCTGCTGAGACACCAGGACACGGAGTTGTTTCAGAGATGCAGTTTATTAGCACTCCCAGGCGAGGTTCTCGTGCCCTAGCATCAAGGCCAGAGAAGTTGCACCCCTGGGCAGGGAGGATAGATTTTTATAGACACAGAGAGGACCTAATTGGGGACACTAAGGAAATGGCGGGGTCCAATTAGCTGTTGGCACGGGTTTATACCTTATTAGCGTAAGGGGGCTTCACAGGAGGAAGTTTATCATCACATGGGACTTTCCAGCCTGGGCGGGTTCTGCCACCTCGGTTGTCTTATCAGGCTGTCTTATCAGGGCCTGACACCTGGAGGAAGTTGCTAACTGAAATGTCGGTGGTTTGAGTTTACTCTGGCCTAACAGTTACCTTCATTGCCTTTGGCTCTTGTGGTCCTCCCAGGGTCTTCCTTTGCCTTGATAATTTCGTGCTGTTCTCCTTCTTACTGTATTTTGCCTTTCTCTTCACTCAAGTTAATACATATCTACCCTCTAGCTAGTGATTTACTTTTCCTTCACCTCCCACCCTGGTAACCTTCAAAGAATGATTCTATGTGTAAACTTTTCCTTGACTTTGTATGGTAGTGGTCTCATACAATATTAGCCCTTTTGTGACTGACTGACTTCATCAGCATAATGTCATTTAGGTTCATCATGTTATAAGATGTTCAAAGATTCATCGTTATTCTTTAACATTGTGTAGTATTCCCCTGTCTGCACGGATCATAGTTTGTTTATCCATTCATCTGTTGATGGGCATTTAAGTTTCCATCTTTTTGCTGTTGTGAATAATGATGTGATGAACATGGGCGTGCATAGATCTGTTGGTGTCATGGCTATTATTACTCTAGGACATATCCCTATTGGTAGGACTGCTGATCATATGATATTTCTGTTTCCAACTTTTTAAAGAAGCACCATACTGATTTCCACAATGGTTGTACCATTTTACCATCTCACCAACAGTGTTTGAGGGTTTCAGTCTTTCCATACCTTCACCAAGACTTGTTGTTTTCCTACTTTGGCGAGTAGCAACTGTGATTTTAAAAGCTTTCAAGTAGCCACCTAGATGCAATGATGGGTCTCTCCTCATCCAGAGCAAAGAAGAATGAAGAAAACTGCCAAAAGGGCAAGGAGACCACATCTTCTGACCTCCTCTAACCACACAAGAGGAAAACAGAACCACTATCAGCAGCCCAAGGTCCATTACTGTGAGGCCAGACATGCTACCTCCCTCCAGCCCTTTCACCAACCCTGACACCAACCGTTCCTCCTGCAGCACCCATCACCTTTCTGCTGGGTTCAATAATTCACTGCAGTGGCCACACAGAACTCACGGATTTTGGGGTTTATTTGGGAAGCACCAGGCTACAATTCAAGTTCAGGAAAAATGCCCAGTCTCTCTCAGCCTGCCATCTCTCAGCCAACAGTCTCTCACAGTCTCTCTCCCAGCAGTGTGTGTCCCTTGGTGTCTCACTCAGCAATGCGTGTCTCTTGCATCTCTTTTCCAGCAGTGGGTGTCTCTCAGGAGCGTGTGTCTCTTTCAGCAGTACGTCCTTCTCAGCCAGCAGTCAGAGAGAGACTTCTGCCTCTAGGAGGCCTCCTTTTGAGCCTGGCAGAGTAGCCAAACTAGCAAATCATAACATCAGAATTCTAAACATCTGAGAGAAAGAGAGCCTCCCAGAACATTGCTTTGTGCCACTCCCAACAGAGATATCCCACGTGGATAACTTTTACAATCAGGAGTTCCTCAGTTGCTCACAGCAAATTCCACCACAGAGTTTACAAAGACTTATGGCTAGAAAAGCCATACCAGGTGATTTACTACACTGCAAAAACCAAAGATATATGGAAACAATTAGTCCAGGGGACTGGTATACCATGTGATCCTCAGCCTATATGACTATAAGACCAGAAGAACTAGATGGTGCCCAGATACCACTGTTAACCACTTGGAGGGGGATCTATGTAGGAGATCCTGGGTAGAGAGGGAGAACAATGTAGAACAAAAATTAATATTAAAAAAATAAAAGGACCAGGTTTGCTGGTCTGATAGAGCCTGGTGGAACCCCTGAGATTATGGCCCCTAGCACCCTTCAGGTCTGGAACTGAACCCTGTGGCTTCCAGCCAAACAAAAGACAGACATATGAACTGAACATTTACATTAGGTAGATACACTCCTTGAAGAGATCAATCATGGGAGAAAGAAGAGCTGTGTATGCTCAGGAGGCAGGAGTGCATGGCGGGGGGAGGAAACAAGGAAGAGGTAACTATGGAGAGGAAGTGGGAAGAGAGCTGTTTCATTGTGGGAAATTGCAGTCAATATCATGAGACAAAGTGTGTGTGAATTGCTGTATGGAAAATTTGCTCTGTAAACTTTCACCCAAATCACAATAAAAATTTTTTAAAAATGTTGTTTTCTTTTTGAACTTTGCTATTAATGCTGGGGTGAGATGGTATCTCATTGCTGTTTTGATTTGAATCTCTCTAGTGGCTAATGGCCATGAGCATTTCTTCACGAATTTGTTAGCCTCCTGAATGTCTTCTTTGGTGAAGTGTCTGTTCATGTTCTCTGCCCATTTTTAAACTGGGTTGTTTGTCTTTTTGTTGTTGAGGTGTTGAAATTTCCTATAAATTTTAGATTAGTATCTTATCCAATATGCCATTGTCAAAATTTTTTTACCAGTAGGTTCTCTTTTTACCCTATCGGTGAAATCTTTTGATGCCATAAATGTTTAACTTTTAGGAGGTCCCAGTCTTCTCATTTGTCTTCTGCTGTTTGTTTATTTTTAGTTATATTTGATAATGTATTTATGCCATGTCCTAGGGCCCTTAAATTTGCCCATATTTTTTCTTTGGCCATTTCATGGCTTTAGGTTTTACATTTGGAGCTTCAATCCATCCTGATCCAGTTTTTGTAAATGGTGAGTTCTATGGATCCTGCTTCATTTTTCTGCAAATGAATATCCCGTTTTGCCAGAACCATTTGTTAAAGAGATCATCTCTTCCCCATTTAAAGAGTTTTTGCATAGGTGAATGGATTTACTTCTGGGTTCTCACTTCTTTTCCATTGGTCATTGTACCAATACCAAGGCTGGTCTTTTCCATGTTATTGAATTTTGTTATGCATTTTCTCTCCGTCTCTCCAGGATTTTCTATTGTGATCCTGATCAGAGCAGTCAGCAGTGGTAGGCCTGACACCATGTAGTTTTGGTCTCGGGGTAGTGCAGGATGTGATTCTTGTGGTCCATCAGTCCTTCGGATCAATTTTTTTCCTTGACACTATGGTTTTCTACACTATTCTTTCCTCCAGACAGAGAGAGACCAATAGTTGCATGTTAGATGACTGCTTTTAAGACCCCAGTTACTACTCACCACAGTAGGATGTAGAATGCTGTCTTTGTGACCTAGGTTCTGTCAATAGATTTAGCTGTCCCTAGGGAGTGTGATCTTAAGCCCCCAAGCCCAGTGACTCATTCCCTCAAGATATTTGTTATGGCTAAGATATTTTCATAACTCACTCCACACACACACCCTGATTACTCTACGAGATTCACAGATATATTTACAGCACATACAAATATGTGTGTAGATGTCTCCTCTGTCAAACCTGTATGTGCTCATGGATGTACTCCTGTTGACCTACCCCTGCCTGTTCAGCTTGTATGTCTGCCTATGTATCCACTTGTACATTTTTGTTTGTTATTACTGATATTTCAGGATTGTGTACGTGATAGTGTTCACTTTTGTTGTAACTCTTGTGCACCTCTCAGTGTCTTCCTCTGCCTTAGACATATTGTGCTGATCACCCATTTATTGTATATTACCTTTCCTTTTATCCAAATTAATACATGTCTATTATCCAGTCAGAGATTTTGCCTTTCCTCCCCTCCCCTCCCACTGCTGGTAACCATCAAAGAATATTTCTTTCTAGTGTAAACTTTTCCTTGACTTTTATAATAGTGGACTCATAAGCATTTGTCTTTTAGTGACTGGCTTATTTCACTCAGTATAATGTTCTCTACTTTCATCCATGTTATGATAAGCTGTTTCATAGATTCTTCATTGTTCTTTAACATTGCATAGTATTCTATTGTATGGGTATGTACCATAGTTTGTTTATCCATTCATCCATTGATAGGCACTTAGGTTGGTTCCCCCTCTTTGCTATTGTGAATAGTGTTGCAATTAACACAGGTGTCCATCTATCTCTTCATGATCTGGTGATCTGCTCTGACAAAGATTACCAGCCTTTTGGTTAGCAGTCAAATGCCACAGGCACTATGCCACCAGAGCTTGTTGAAAGAGGGTAGAAGCTGTGAATATGAAGATTAGTGAGGTATTGAGTCTGCAATGGCACTGTCCAATCTCTTTTCCAACCTCCTACTTTAACATGAATGCTACTTTTTGTTGTTTTATTTTATTTCTTATTGTTGAGAATATACATAGCAGGACATATATGAATTCAACAGTTTCTACATGTACAATTCAGTGACGTCGATTACGTTCTTTGAGTCATGCAACCATTGTTGCCCGCCTTTCTTGAGAAGCTTTTTCCCCATTAACA
>NW_006921686.1:7300666-7310881 GCF_000298275.1 Orycteropus afer afer | reverse complement strand
AGATTATCTTCTGTGTCTGTGTTAATTGGTTTCCCTTTTCTTTGTTGAAGAGGGTCTGTGCAATCCTTCTGCCTAGTCCGCCATCTTGCCCCGCCTCTCCCCAACTAGATAATTCTTAAAGAGCACAATGCTCAAAGTAGACATTCTTTACTAATTAAGCGAAACTATTGTTTGGTTTAAGGAGCTCTGGTAGTATAGTGCCTAAGGCACTTGACTGCTAACCAGAAGGCTGGTGGTTCAAACCCACCAGCCACTCCTCGGAAGGAACATGGGGCAATGTACTTCCGTAGTGATACTGCCTCAGAAACCCAAGGAGGGGTCGCTATGAGTCAGGTCCGACTCGACGGCAAATAACAACAACAACACTGTTTGGTTTAAGGAGTCCTGGTGGTGCAACTGGTAAGCACTCTGCTGCTGACCCAGGGGCTTCATGGGAGAAAGACTTGGTGATCTGCTCTGACAAAGATTACAGCTAAGAAAATCCTGAGGCAGTTCTGTTCTGTCACATGGGGTCACTGTGGGTCAGACGTGGTTCAGTAGCATCCAACAACAACAATATTGTTTGATTTAAAGATTTCAGGGGATATTTTTGGTTTGAGATGGAAAGGTTACCTCAGGGCAATAGTTTCATCCCACCTCAATGGCTCCAGAAGAAAATCTTCCATGAGAATTTGAAATTCTGTTCTGCATTTCCCCCTTTTGATCAGGATTCTTCTATACATTGTATGATTGAAATGCTTGGTAATGGTAGAAGGCCACCATCCAGTTTCAGGGATGTTTTTATTCAAGGGAGCTCTCCAATTGCAAAGGAAAGAACATTAAACAAATACTTGGATAGACACATGGGAATTTTTTTAAAAATGTTTTTAAAGAAAGAGAGGAAAGATAAAAAAAATAAAATAAAATAATAGCATGGACAAATAAGGACCAAGTACATGATATTTTCAGAAAATAAACAGAATGGTTAAGTTTCAGAAGCGATACAACATTAACTGTGTAAGAAATAAGTATAAATTAAATCTAATGGATAAAGGAAGTATAATGACAATAGAGACTCACCAACAGAAAAGGATGAAGGAGGAGCAAAGCAGAATAGTTGTAATATATTAATGTTGGATGTTATTTGTCGTCTGTATTAATATATATAGTTAACAATGTTGTTGCAATTGTAAGATACGTGATGTAATATTTGTGGTAACCACTAAGAAAACACCTAGAAAAAAAAAAAAAACACAGAAAAAGTTGAAGAAATAAAAAGGGCCCATTATAAAACAATAACTAGATACACACACACCCCCAAAAAAAGAGAATAAAAAAACCAAAGAAGATAAGACATTTAAAAACCAACAAGTAAAATGAATGAAGTAGATACTTTGTTTTCAGTAATAACCTTAAATGTAAATGTCTAAACTCCCCATAGAAAATGCAGAGAGTAACAAAATGAATAAAAAAAGAAAAACATGATCCAACTTTTGCTGTCTATAAAAAATACCTTAGATATAAGGACACACTCATACTGAAAATGTTGTTGCTGTTGTTAGGTATCATTGAGTCAGTTCCAACTCATAGTGACCTTAAGTACAATGGAATAAAATGTTGCCCAGCCCTGAATCATCCTCACAAGTGTTGCTGTGTTTGAGTCTAATTTTGCAGCCACTGTGTCAGTCCATCCCATTGAGGGTCTTCCTCTTTTTCACTGACCCTCTACTTTACCAAGTATGATGTCCTGCTCCAGGGACTGGTCCCTCCTGATACTATGTTCAAAGTATATGAGATGAAGTGTTGCCATACTTGTTTCTAAAGAGAATTCTAGTTGTATTTCTTCAAAGACCTTTTTGAAGTGTTAAAAATCAAAGGTGTCACTTAGAAGACTAAGGTGTGCCTGACCCAGGTTATGGTATTTTCAATCATCTCATATGCATACAAAAGCTGAATGAGGAATAAGAAGAGTGAAGAGAAAATGATGCATTTGAATTATGGTGTTGGTGAAGACTGTAGAGTATACCATGGACTCCCAGAAAAACAAACAAATATGTCTTGGGAGACTGAACATAAAAGGATGGAAAAAATATTTAATGTAACCATAACCAAAAAAAAAAAACCAAACCAAAAAACCAAACCCACTGCCATCAATTCAATTCCGACTCATAGTAACCCCCATTGGGTTTCCAAGGCTGTAAATATTTACAGTAGATTGCCCCATCTTCCTTCTGTGAAGCAGCTGGTGGTTTTGAACACTGACTTTCTGGTTAGCAGTCAAATGCCTTATCCACTGCACCACCAGAGCTCTTTCCAAAAGACAGCAGAGGTGGTTATACTAATATCAGATACTATCGACTTGCCGTCAAAATCTATTACAAGAGACAGAGAAAGACATTACATAACAATAAAAGGGTCAGTCCATCCAGGAATATCCCAACTATAAATATACAGCAAAACCAAAACCAAATCCACTGCCATTGGGTTGATTCCAACTCATAGTGACCTTCATTGGGTTTCCAAGACAGTAAATCTTTACAGAAGTAGATTGCCCTATCTTCCTTGTGCAGAGCAGCTGGTGGGTTTGAACCACCAACCATATGGTTACAAGTCAAATGCCTTAGGCACTGTGCCACCAGAGATCCTTTATAAATATATATGCACCTAAAATTGACACTCTAAAATACATGAAACAAATACTAATATGAAAGGAGAAATAGATAAAATCCACAATAATAGTTGAAGATTTCAATACACCACTTTCAATTGTAGACAGAATATCTAAAAAGAAAATGAGTAAGGACATTGAGAGCTAAAATAAAATCATATGCAAATTTGACCTAATGGACATATGTAGAACATTCTACCCATCTGTGAAACAATACATATTTTACTCTACTACACATGGATCATTTCACAGAATAGGTCGTATGCTAGACCACAAAACAAATTTTAAAAGATTGTAATTCTGACCATAATGGTGTTAAGTTACAAATCCAGAACAGGAAGAAAAAGGAAAATAAATTACATGGAAACGAAATAGTACACTTCCAAAAAAAAAAAATACTATTGTGTCACAGAAGAAATCAAAAGTAAATTAAAAAACATTTAAAATCTAACAGAAATGAAAATACAAAAACATATGAAAACCTTTGGAATCCAGCAAAAGCAATGCTCAAAGGGAAATTCATAGCAATAAATGCCTACATTAAAAAAGAAGAAAGCCATGAAATCAATAACTTTAACAACTTAAGCAAGTAGAGAAGGAAGAGCAAATGAAACACAAAGGAACTAGAAGAAAGGAAATAATAAAGACCAGAGCAGAAATAAATGAATGAAATATGAAACAGAAAAATGATAGAATCAACAAAACCATGGGTCAGACGTCAAGCTGGAGGCTTCTCCTGACTCACACAGCTGCAGGGGATGACCAGCTCCAAACTGGCAGGCAGGATAGCAGGCTGCTGGCTCCAGAGGCTGATAAATCCAAGATTGGCAAGAACAATGGCAGACTGTTGTCTCACAGGCTACGAAGGCAACAATCGCAAGATCAGCAAGCAACACAACAGGCCACTGGTTCAAGTCCATGAACCAAAGATAATGATGAGCCAAATGCAAGATCCAAAATGAGCAAAAAATCCAGAGACCCCTAAAAAGTGCAGAATTACTGGACTAGTTGGGACTGGAGGACTCATTGAGACTATCACACTGATCTACTCTTTAAACCTTGAATGAAAATTATCCAAAGAGTGAAATAACAGATTGGCACACGAAATAAAGGATATTACCCATGAGTATGCAAATGCAACAAATGCAACCACTGCCGTGGAGTCAGATCCAACTCATAGCGACCACTCCTTGGATTTCCCAGGCAATATCACTATAGAAGTAGATTGCCCAACCTTCTTTCTGAGGAGTGGCTGGTGGGTTTGAACCACCAGCCTTCTGGTTAGCAGTCAAGTGCCTCAGGTACTATGCCACCAGAGCTCCTTCCCATGAGTACAGGGGTCCATTAAAAAAAAAATATATCTATGTGAGACCAAAGGTCAACAATAACTCTAAAGGAAGGATGAGTGGACTACAGGTGCTGGGAAACTAGACTCCTGGAAACAGAACAACCAGAACACAATTATTGAGAATGTTGACACATTGTGAAAAATGTAACTGTGTCACTGAGCAACTTATGTAGAAATTTTCAAATAGGAACTTAATTTGCTATGTTTATCAAAAACAGAATAAAATTTTACTAATAAAATTTTATTTTTTAAAAAAATAGAGGTTTGACAACCACTGTGGGTTAGTTTATTCAGAAGGGAGGTGTCCATAGATGGTAAGGATGGTTAATGGAAGGGTACTGAGGAATCACATGTTAGCATCATCTCAGAATATCTCCCCAGAAAATATGAATAAATCAGAAAGATGATGTGGTAGTTAAGGTTATGTGTCAACTTGGCTGGGTGTGGTTGAATGGCTGGGCAGCTGGATGTAGTATTCCCCATAATGAGACTGTCGGTAGTCAGCTCCATGGTGGAATCTACTGTGAGCAGCTGAGTAGCTGCCTTAGGGGTATGGTCTATTTCCAGTACATAAAAAGAAGCCTTGGGGATAGTCTCTCTATGGCACCTTGAACCCTGCATGTAGCTGTGTCGTTGTTCAGTAGCCTGCCATGTTCTGCCAACCTTGGGACTTACAAGGGACTTGAATTAATGGCCTGCTGTGTGGTTTGGTAACATCAGGACTGTGCCATTTTATTTGTCGACCTTGGGCTTTTTAGCCTCAGCAGCCAGTAGCTGCCTGAGTGAAGAGATGCCTCCAGCTTCAGTGGGCCGGGAGCAAGAGGCAGAGCTGAAACCCAAGGCTGAGGGGCTTTCACACAGCCCCTAGAGCCTGACACTTTGAACTTGGACTTAAAGCCTCCAAATTTTAAGAATAAACTCCAATTTATTTAAGCCATCCCATTTGTGGTATATTCTTGTCAGAGCAGCACTAGGTAACCAGAACAATCATCATGGAATTTCATGAATGAAAAATTTGGTTCTCAGTAAATGATCACTGAATAGAGTAATTATGGGTATTTTAGTAGCTGGCATCTACATACATAGCCTTTCAACAGTGGTCTTCAAAAATTTATGGGCAGAACCTTGGAACTCTAGAATCCCTGAGGATCAGCAATAAAGGGCTAACAGTGGGAAAGCTTGAAGCCAAAATACAGGATGCATGTATCAACCAGAGACAAAAAGTCTAAAAAAGCAATGATATAAAAAGTGAAAATAGAACTCAGCATGTAGACGTTGACAAAGGTGACTACCAGCATCAGCATCGGGTGGGTGGCTTTGGTCTCGGGGCGATACTTGTGGGAGTGGTTGTGGGCATGGATATGCTATACTCTCTGGTGGTGTTTCTGCAGGAGAAGCAACATGGAGCCACTGGCCCAGACCATGAGGCCAATAAACACGGCATCAGTGACTGACCACAAGACAACAATGCCTGCACTGGAGCCTGAATATGAGCAGAACCACTTGTCTTGGGTGTGAGTATCACTGTGTGTATCCTGTGGACCAGTGAATTTCACAGGAATATGGACATTAGTCAAGACACTAAACAACCAGCAGAAGCAACAAGAAGGACCAATGACCTTGGGAACTCTCCCTGGGAGCATGGCTCACCCTGCTATCATGGGGTTGAGAGTGATGGCCTAGTAGATGCTCAGGACACAGGTGGACCACAAAGTGGTGCTGTGAGCCATTCAGTGGATGAAATAAACTAGTTGACATGCAGGAGTGGAAAGGGGGTCCCTGAGATGAAAAATAGCCATTGTGTGGGGAGTCCCAGTGCAGAGAACAACCGAGGAGTTGGCCATGGCCATGTGCATGAGAATCATGTGTGTAGGTCTCAGTTTGTGGCCAAGCAGGATTGGAAAGATGTTGTGAAAGAAGAAAATGACATTGGCCAGGGTCCCAACCCCAATCTGGCAAAGGAAGACAGTGTTAGAGCCACTTGCCCAATGGTTCTTAGGATGTTGTTCTGAAAAGACGTGGGGTGGACACTAGAGTTGGAGGGAAAAGCAGGGCTGTCACAGTCCAGGCATCCTGTATCTTCCTGGTCATCCCTCCTTGGAAATGGAGTCGAGAATAGTTTCTTCTCCTAAAAATGGAGACACAGTCATATTGCACAGGATAGACTCAACCAGGACAACATACCCCCAATCAGTTTCAATTTCATAATCATTATATTGTATTTATTTTTATTTACTGTTATATTCGGATTCCTCACCGGAATTTAATGTCCATGCACTCTAGAATCATGTCAGTCTCATTCACCAGTATGGTTGACACATAACAGCTGCTAATAAAATTGTTCTCAGTCACTGATAAAGTGAAAAAGTCAAAGATTTGTGAAATCTGTACTTGGTCTTCAAGACTTGCTGGAGCTAGAGAGCCTGGATAATTTCATCCTTGGGGTCCCCACTTGCAATTCCTATCTTCTTTGACTTCACTGGTGTGCACGCACATTCCTATTTGTGCACATATTTTAAGTTGCCTACTTACATAGATTTTAGTTTAGATAAATTAAAAAATTTTACATGCTCTGCACATCATTTTTTTTTAATTTTTTTATTGTGATTTGGGTGAAAGTCCACAGAGGAAATTCATTTTCCATACAGCAGTTCATACACATTTTGCTTCATGACATTGACTGCAATTCCCCACAATGTAACAGCTCTCTTCCCACTTCCTCCCTGTAGTCACTTCCTCCCTGTGTCCTTCTCTCCTATGTACTCCCTAAAGTATCTCCCTGTGCAAATAATGCCCTTCTGTTCACTCATGCTTAATCATTCTAGGGAGTATATCCACCTGATATAAATTTTCACCCTATATGCCTGTCTATTGTTTGGCTGGAAGCCATGGGAGTGAGTTCAGTTCCAGACCCAAAGGGTGGCTAGGGGCCATACTTTCAGGGGTCTCACCAGGCTCTATCAGACCAGTAAACCTGGTCTCTTTTTTTTTTTTTTTTCATGATTTTGAGTTTCATTCCACATTGTTCTCCCACTCTATCTAGGATCTCTTGCACTGATCCCTTTCTGAGTGGTAGCCGGGCACTATCTAGTTCTTATGTTCTCATAGTCATATAGCCTGAGGATTGCATGGTCTACCAGTCTCTTGGACTAACTGTTTCCATGCATCTTTGGTTTTCTTCCTTCTTCTTTTGCCCTGGACAAGGAGAGACCCATCGTTGCATCTAGATGGCCGCTTACAAGCTTTTAAGACCCCAGTCACTACTCACCAAAGTAGGATGTGGAACAATATTTTTGTGTAGTGTGTTATGCCAATTGGGAGCTCTGGTGGCATAGTGCCTAAAGCATTTGACTACTAATCAGAAGGCTGGTGGTTCAAACCCACCAGCCACTCCTCAGAAGGAAGGTTGGGCAATCTACTTCTGTAGAGATACCACCTCGGAAACCCAAGGAGGGGTCGCTGTGAGTCAGGTCCAACTTGACAGCAGTGACAGTTATGCCACTTGAGCTTGATGTCCCCTGCAACCATGGTCCTGAGCCCACAGGTCCAACTGCTTGCTCCCTCAGGGTGGTTGGCTATGGCCAAGAAGTTATCTTAACTTTGCCCCTTGTTAGTGCTATTATATATTTGGACATTCTAACAGCATATATTTCTATGTATGTAGAAATATCAGCGGCCAACCTTTTTGGTTATGGGTATATTCCCTTTTGTCTATGTTCTGTATATCTTGCTCGCCACATGATATGGCAGTATGATAGAAATGTATGTGAAAATGATAAAAGTATGTGAAAATGCTTTCATTTGCCTTTTTCTCTGCCTTATCTATATAAACTCACACTCTGTCTTTGTTCAGGGAACACTACCTGGTTTCACTGGAACCAGGCTACCTGATCCATGAGTCTTTTCGAAACTAAACAAAGCATTTAAATTCAAACTTAATTTTGTTAGAATTTTTTTTAACCCAATTTTAGAATTCATAGTCATTCTGCCTATCACCAAAGTATCATGTGTTAACCCAAGGAAACGAAATGAAAAAATCCAGTATAATGTTCAAATGGGGAGATTATCTAATTCAAATACAACTGCAACATGTTGTTGTTGTTATGTGCCATCGAGTGGGACCCAACTCATAGTGACCCCTCCTTGGGTTTTCCAGGCAGTATCACTACGGAAGTAGATTGCCCCATCTTCCTTCCGGGGAGTGGCTGGTGAGTTTGAACTGCCAGCCTTCTGGTTAGCAGTCAAGTGCCTTAGCCACTATGCTACCAGAGTTCACAACTGCAACATACAATAATTAATTGTCAACTTTTGAGAACCCATAACATTATTTGTCAAAGTGCCTGAGTACTAAATATCTTAAAAGTAAACCCTCTGAACACACAAGATCACCAGAAAATGTCCTCAAATCTTCTACTCAGTGTATAAAATACCCCAAGTGGTTACAGCTCTCTATCCAGCCCATTGCCATCAAGTCAATTTTATCTCATAGTGACCCTACAGAGGACAGAGTAGAACTGTACCATAGGGTTTCCACAGTTGTCATCTTTTTATTTTTTAAAAAATATTTTATTATGTTTTTAGTGAAATTGAACACACTAAATTAGGTTCCAATCTGACAACTTTTATACAAACTGTTCAGTGAAATTATATTTTTCACAGTGTGTTAACATTCCTTTAATTGCATTCTGGTTATTCCATTTCCAGTACTCTAGTTTCCCTATCCCCTTATCATCCTATCTTGGCTTTACAGTAATTTTGATCTTTTAGTCTCATATAGATGGTTTTTTAGTAGAGCACCAAACTCGTAAGTAATATCCTTTATGTTGTGTGTCACCAGTATTTACTAAAAGGTAATTTCTGGGGATAGTTTCAGTTCGTGGTCTAAAGAATATCTCAGGGTGATACCTTCAGGAGCCCTCAACTGTTCCAGCAAGTTTGGACTTTTTGAGAATTTGAGTTCTGCTCCATGTTTTTCACTCATTTCATCAGGCTCCATCTATTGTGGCCCTGATCACAACAGTGGGTAGTGGTAGCCGGGCACCGTCTAGTTCTTCTGGCCTCAGGGGAGATAAGGATGTGGTTTGTGTAGGCTGTTAACCCTGCAGACTAGTTTCTTCTCTGAGATTTTGGTTACCTTCTTTTTCTTTTTCTCCTGACCGGTAGAGACAAATATTTAGATCTTAGATGGCTTCTTGCTTTTTTAATTAAAAAATAAAAATAAAATAACTTTTTTTTATGGTGATTTGGGTGCAATTTTACAAAGAAGTTTCATTTTACATTCAACAATTCATGTACATTTTGTTTCGTGGCACTGATACACTCCACATGATTTAACAGTTCTCTTCCTATCTCCTGTATGTGGTTACCTCTTCCCTGTGTCCTTCTTACCCATGTGTTCCTGCCTGCCTAGCTTTCTCTCTCTGCAAATGCTGCCCTTCTGTTGCCCCATGACTGTTTTAAGTGGTACCCCTCCGTGGTATAGTTGTTCAGCTTGTAGGCCTATTGTTTGGCTGAGAGTTGAGCCAGAAGATGAGATCAATTCCAGGCCTGAAGGGTGACTTGGGGCCATAGTCTTGGAGGTTTCACCAGTCTCTATCCAACCAGTAATCCTGGTCTTTTTTGTCTTTGAATTTTGTTCCACATTTTCCCCCCATTGTATCCAAGATCTCTATTTTTGATCCCTTTCGGGGTTGTTGCTTTGTTAGCCAGGCACCATCTAGTTATTCTGGAAGGTTGCCATCTTTACAGAGGCAGATGCCACATCTTTCTCTCACAGAGGGGCAGGTGTTCCAAACCGCTGACCTTTCAGTTATCAGCCAAGCACATCACCAGGACTCCTATGAGTTGGAATCAATTCAACCGCAATGGTTTTGGTTTCATCTGAATCCAGGCTCATAAGCAATAACATTAACAGCTGCCTAACTCTCAATGATTCCCAGGATCTTAGATAGTGATGCTGAGAAGTCAGATCCTGGACAGCATGTTCTGAGTGATCTCCAGCCCTCCTCAGTCCACACCAAACACTAATCATCCCGATGACTGGACCCAGTACACAGAGTGCTTTCATTCTTCAGTAGATTTTGAGTGTCTACATTTATCAGCCCCAGGGATACAGGTGAGGAGAGACAACTCAGGGACACCCAAAGCAGCAGGCCAGAAGAGCAGGAGAAAGGGGATTAAAAGCCAGGAAGCCAGAGAGAAGAGCAGTCAGCCAAAGGGA
>NW_006921686.1:7294478-7297576 GCF_000298275.1 Orycteropus afer afer | reverse complement strand
GCTGGCGCGGGATCGGGCAGTGTTTCGTTCTGCTGTGCATGGGGTCGCTATGAGTCGGAAATGACTCGACGGCACTTAACAACAACAACAACACATTTATCTGACTCTTTACTTGGTTCTGGATTTTGCAGACAAGAATCAAACTCGATCTCTGAATTGAGAGTCACCCATGGCACTCATGGGAGTCACCTGACAATGAAGCTTGATCAGGGTCCTTATGAGTGAGTAACAAGGCTCTGTGGGTTCAACACAAAGACTGACTTACTCTAGGTTAAGGGGTGATGTCTTCTGGATGAATGGTCCTTAATTTTTCCTGGAGGAGCCAGAAGCCATTACCAGATGCAGAAGAAGTAAATGAACGTGAAACAAAAGCCCAGGGTTACCAAATATCCTGACTTTCAAGAAAATTGAGTTATCATTTGAATCTACCATGTAAAGAACCCAGAAAGCAGCATGGTGATGGGTGTCACAGCATCAGGTTTGGGTTCACCAGATCTGGGTCTGGTTCCTGACTCCTTCTCACCAATTCTGAGATAGTAGAACATGGCCTTGTCCTCTCAGAACCTTGGTCACATCACTTGTAATATGGAGATAATACCAGGATTTTGAGTTAGAGGCAGGAGAGCAGGTTGTTTAGAGTCCAACCTTTGACTGGTGGAACCCCAGAGACTTTGGTCCTTAGTGACCATTCAAGCCTGGAACTGTGTTCACCCTGGTGGCTTAACATTCAGCCAAACAATAGGACTATATGGTTGTTCTGGTTCCCTGGTGCCACTCTGACAAGAATATACCACAAATGGGACAGCCTTAACAAACAGGAGATATTCTTACAATTTGGAGGGTTTAAGTGCAAGTTCAAAGTGCCAGGCTCTAGGGGCTGGGTGAAAGCCCCTCAACCTTGGGGTCCAGCTCTGCCTCCTACTCCTGGCCCACTGGAACTAGAGGCGTTTCTTTACTCAGACAGCTGCTGGCTGCTGAGGCTGAGAAGCCCCAAGGTTGACAAGTAAAAAGGCACAGTCCCGATGTTACCAAACCACACAGCAGGCCATTAACTCAAGTCCATTATAAGTCCCAAGGTCGACAGAGCATGGCAGGCTGCTGAGCAATGACATGGCTACATGCAGGGTCCAAGCGTGCCATAGGCTAGAGACCATTCCCAAGGCTTCTCCTTATAGACAGGAAGCAGACCACATCCCAAAGGCAGCTACTCAGCTGCTTGTGGTAGATCCCACCATGGAGTTGATTGCCAGTCTCATCATTGAGGAATAACTACCATCAGCTGCCCAGCCACTCAACCAGGCCCAGCCAAGTTGACACACAGACATAACCACCACAAAGGTGAACAATAACACCAGGGGTATGCATTCCTTAGAACGAGCAACCTTATGAGATCAGAAGGGCACCATTGGCCAAGAGACAAATTGCAGAATCTAGGAAGGAATAGAGAAGGATGGGTAGAAATGGGAAACACAGGGAGGACATGGGATGAGAGCTGTTACAATGTGAGGATTGCAACCAATGTCATGAAACAAAAGGTTATGAATTGTTGAATGGAAAACTGATTTACTCTGTAACTCTTCACCCAGGTCACAATAAAAGTTTTTAAAAAAAATTCCAACCTGTGGAGCCAGAAATCTCTTCTTTTGTGTGAAGACCATCCCTTAGTAAACAAAAACAACAAACCCACTGCCATCAAGTCAATTCCAACTCATAGCAACCCCCATCAGGTTTTCAAGGCTGTAAATTTTTTCCTCAGGTAGAGCAGCTGGTGGTTTTGAACTGCCGACCTTCTGGTTAAAAGCCAAATGCCTTACCCACTACATCACCAGATCTCCTTTGTAACTTAATAGGACCTGGGAAACTTTATTAATCACTCTGCCCCACTGTTTTCTCACTTTAAAAGTAAAGTAGCAGCAAAGTTTAAAATAGAACATAAATCAGAAAGTGGTATGAACACACAATATGGATTTCATGTTAGTTATTGATCATAGTGACTAGAACAAAGTTAGTTTTCATTTGGTGTAAGTAGAAAGCATTGTTATCATATGCACCATTTGTTTCCTTACTTTGATTGCTTATCACAGTCAGATACATGTGGGAAGAATAATAAGCGAAAATGAAAGAAGAGAGATCAACTCTATTCCAACAGTGACACTATTTACTCAGATAACAAAAGCAAACCAAACCCACTGCTATCCAGTCAATTGCAACTCATAGAGACCCCCGTTGGGTTTCTGAGGCAGTATTTCTATGGAAGTAGAATGTCCAGCCTTTCTTCCATGGAGTGGCTGGTGGGTTTGAACCGCCAGCCTTCTGGTTAGCAGTCAAATGCCTTAGGCACTACACCACCAGTGCTCCTTTTTTGTCCTCTAATATGGGATTAACTGAAGTTCACCTCACTAAAAGTTTTTCTCTTCCCTTTCTTCCTCAGGTTAAAGGAGAGAAGGGCCTTCCTCCGTTCACAGAGAGATACAAAAATGAGCGACACTCATACACAGGACCCAGATAACACACACAAAGACCCAGAAAAACTTTGTAGGGATGTTGAGAAGATTGCCTCTTCCTACAGGGGGATTTGAGAAAGAAAAACTAGCTATGTATTCATATGATGGATGATTTTTCATGTGTTTCTGTGTGTGTGTGTGTGTGTGTGTGTGAGTGTAAGAGAGAGAGAGATCATCTTGCTTTATGTTTGGGATACTTGAATCCTACCCCAAACTCTGCATATCAGTTTGTTCCCTTACCAAAACAAAAATAAAATAAAAAACCCTCACTGCCATTGAGTTGATTTTGACTCATAGTGACCTCCATTGGCTGTAAATCTTCATGGAAGCAGACCACCCCATCTTTCTTCCATGGAGCGGCTGGTCTGTTTGAACCACTGACCTTTTGCTTAGCAGTCAAATGCCTTACGCATTACACCACCAGAGCTTTTTTTGTTCCCTTATCCTCACACCCGCCCCTCAATCTGTTGTTGTTGTTATGTGCTGTCGAGTCTGACCTGACTCATAGCGACCCCTCCTTGGGTTTCCGAGGCAGTATCACTACGGAAGTAGATTGCCCCATCTTCCTTCCGAGGAATGGCTGGTGGGTTTGAA
>NW_006921686.1:7292025-7293898 GCF_000298275.1 Orycteropus afer afer | reverse complement strand
GAGGAGCAATTTTCATCTCCAGTCAAGTCAGCAGGAGCCACCACTGGTGATTTGTGACAACTCTTGGCCATGAATGAGAAGATCCTAATGAGCAGCCAACAGCTGGGACAGAAAGTTTTCTGTGTTCCCTGTGGAAGAATCCAAGTTCAGAATCAAAGTTCCATCACAGGGGAAGGGTTGCTTGAAAGGGGGTCGAGAGCTCATTTGACTTTATTTCCTATTGGCGGTTCTCCCAGATGCTCTTCCACACTCAGCAGATTCCACGACGGGTCCATCCTAAGCATCAGCATTTGATCTGGGCCTGATCTCTCACTGGACTTTGAATCCACAACTCTTGCTGCTTGTGGCAAGGAGTATTTTACTTCAACACATACTTCTATTGTTTACTTTTCCTTATTATTTAGAAAAGTCATACAATCTGTTGGGTAAATCCAAAGGCTTACTTAATTTATAAACTCTGTAATACATTAAGTGATCGTACAGTAAATAAAAAAGAAAACATTTGGAAATGGAACTGGAAGTTGAGACCGAATCACTGGACAGAAATATAAACATGAGGCCTAAAGAAGACAACCAGAACACCCAGTCATGTAGTTTTTCCTAAGTAACCTACTTTATTTACATTTCTGGTTCACATTTTTCTGCTATAACTTTGTATCATTATGTTCCAAGTAGAAAAGCTTAATAAGCTACAGATACATAGGAATTTTCCGAAAACGTTTTTGTGGTTATGGTT
Source organism: Orycteropus afer afer (assembly GCF_000298275.1). Taxonomy (NCBI): domain Eukaryota; kingdom Metazoa; phylum Chordata; class Mammalia; order Tubulidentata; family Orycteropodidae; genus Orycteropus; species Orycteropus afer. The sequence continues at coordinate 7,293,162 of NW_006921686.1, read as the reverse complement.
TACTTGCCTTGCTCAGGTCTGGAGGACCAGCAGTGTGCGATTCTGCACGAGAGTGAATTGTTCACGATTATCATTAAGTGGATCTGCAGGAGGGAAAAAATGGGTGCAGTGGCTCCACAGAAGATCTTTTGGTGAATATAAATATTGACACAGTGGGTGCAACAGTGGGCTCCAACATAGCAAAGACTGTGAGAATGGCGCAGGATGGGGCAGCATTTAGTTCTGTTATACATGAGATTAGGAGCTCTGGTAGCATAGTGCCTAAGGCACTTGACTGCTAACCAGAAGGCTGGTGGTTCAAACCCATCAGCCACTCCTTGGAATGAAGGTTGGGCAATCTACCTCAGTAATGATACTGCCTCGGAAACCCAAGGAAGGGTCGCTATGAGTCGGGTCTGACTCGATGGCACATAACAACAACAACATACATGAGGTTGCTATGGGAGGGAACCTACTAGAGGCCACCTACCAACAACAAACATACGAAGTCCTTTGCTAATGTCACAAAAGGAAATGCTTCATCTATCCATACCCAGGAGAATCCCCAGTCAGAGAAACTGGGGTTCAACCAGAGGGCCATTAAAGGCATCATGTTCACTGAGGAGACCTCCCCATTCCTCACACCCACAGTCCAAGAGGCCAACATTTGTAGACAGTAGCATAGTCCTTCCTGTGGTAACAAATTCCCCGCAAATACCCAGATCCCATGCACACTGCCCAGGAATGGTGGCCAGAGGTGAACCTAGGGGACATCGGGACACAGATGGAGTATTTACACATCTTCCTATGATGTTTCTGATTCTGTTTGAAATACTCACAGCAGACAGTCCTCATAATCTGGCACTACTTGAGTCTTTTTTAGGCTTTATGTTTTGTTCATTGTTCTTAGGTTCTATTGAGTCAGTTACGACTCATAGCAATCCCGTGTACAACAGAATGGAATATTGCCGGGTCCTGCGCCATCCACACAATCATCACTATGCTTGAGCCCATCACTGTAGCCATCTCACTGAGGGTCTTCCCCTTTTTTGCTGACCCTCTACTTTATCCTTGAGGACTAAGGTGCGCCTGATAAAAGCCATGATATTTCCAATCACCTCGTATGCATGTGAGAGCTGGACAATGAATAAGGAAGAC
>NW_006921686.1:7279007-7291655 GCF_000298275.1 Orycteropus afer afer | reverse complement strand
GACACGGTGGCTGCAATGATGGGCTCAAGTATAGCAGGGATTGTGGGGCTGGTGCGGGATCGGGCAGTGTTTCATTCTGCTGTGCATGGGGTCACTATGAGTCAGAAACGACTCGATGGCACTTAACAACAACAATAACAACAACTACTTTATCAAGCATGATATCCTTCTCCAGGGATTGGTCCCTACTGGTAACACAACCAAAGTATGAGAGATGAAGTTTGGCCATTCTTGCATCTAAGGAGCATTCCAGCTCTACCTCTTCCAAGACATACTTGTTCATTCTTCCAGCACCCCGTGGTATATTCAATATTCTTCACCAACACTATAATTCAAATCCATCAATTATTGTTCAGACTTCCTTAGTCATTGTCCAACTTTCACATGCATGTGAGGTGATTGAAAATATCACAGCTTGGGTCAGGCACACCTTAGTCCTCAAAGTGTTATCTTTGTTCTTCAACACTTTAAATGGTCTTTTGCAGCAGATTCCCAAGCAATATGTCATTTGATTTTTTGACTGCTGCTTCCCTGGGTGCTGATGTGAATCCAAGTAAAATAAAATCCTTAACAGCTTCAATCTTTTTTTAAATCTGTTTATCATGAAGATGCTTATCAGTCCAGTTGTGAGGATTTTTGTTTTCTTTATTTTGATGTGTAATCCACAGAGAAGGCTATAGTCTTTGATCTTCATCAGTAATTGCTTCAAGTCTTCTTCACCTGCAGCAAGCAATGTTGTATTATCTGCATATTACAGATTGTTAATGAGTCTTCTTCCCATCCTGATGTGTTCTTCATACAGTCCAGCTTATCAAATTACTTGCTCAGCATACAGATTGAATAAGTATGGTGAATGGATACAACACTGACACCCACCTTTCCTGATTTTAAACCCTGCAGTACCCCCTTGTTCTGTTTGAACGACTGCCTCTTGGTCTATGTACTGGTTCCACATGAGCACAATTAAGCGCTCTGGAATTCCCATTCTTCTCAATGTTATCCATAATTTGTTATGATCCACACAGTTGAATGTCTTTGCGTAGTCAGTGAAACACAAGTAAACATCTTTCTAGTATTCTCTGTTTTCACCCAGATCCATCTGACTTCAGCAATGATATCCCTGGTTCCAGGTCCTCTTCTGAATCCACCTTGAATTCCTGGAAATTCCCTGTCAATGTACTGCTGCAACTGCTTTTTAATTGTCTTCAGTAAAATTTTACTGGCATGTGATGTTAACAATATTGTTAGTTTCTGCATTCTGTTGGATCATCTTTCTTTGGAATGAGCACTAATATGGGTCTCTTCCAGTTGGTTGGCCAGGTAATTGTCTTCCAAATTTCTTGGAAGAGAGAGCACTCCAAGTGTTGCAGCCAATTGTTGAAGCATCTCAATTAGCACTTTGTGAATCTTTGGAGTTTGTATATCACCAATTTGCACATGCTGAAATTGGTGAACTGGTATGTGTTCTATTAGGTATATTTTCACCACGATGATATTTCACAAAAGAAAAGGACACCCTTTGGAATGTGTTCTACTCTGACACACATCGGGTTGTCATGAGTCTCAATCAACTTGATGCCAACTGTTTTTTTAAGGACTTTCAGTTCTTTAGCATTTTTCCACCAACTTATGTCACCTGTAGGGCAGGCAACAGCATAACAGAAGCTCCTTCATAGGACTGTCGCCAAAATAAATGATGTGTATGTAAAATTCTCAGCACCCCTGGTATCCCAAGTTGTTTATTCTCGATGTCGAATATATGGAAGAACCCACCACTCAGACATTTCAACAAGTACACATTTTATTAGAGAAATGCTGGGGGGAAGTTGAGAAGAACCTGGATGAGAAGTTGGTGGGGAAACCCCTATAGATGCTCTCTCAGCTGCTTTCTGGGTTCATCTTCCCATGGCCCATGAACGGTACTGGAGACCCTCAGAGTCCCACCATGCCTCTGGGCCACAACAAAAAAACAAACCCATTGCCATCAAGTTGAATCCAATGCATAGCATCCCATGTGTTATAAAGTAGGACTGAGCTCCATCGGGTTTTCTTGGCTGTAATCTTTACAGAAGCAGATCACCAAGACTACCTTCCATGTTCCACCAGGTGGGTTCGAACCACCAACCTTTTGGTTAGCAGATGAGTGCAAACCGTTGCACTATCCAGGGACCAACAGATGTTCTTCCTCAAAGGATCCAATTCATTGCCCTCCAAATTGGCAGTCCAGGGGACAGAGAGAAGGTTTCTTTGGGGGAGTGAGAGTATGCAACAGATGGAGGCCTACTGAAGGTTGACCTGAGATGTAGTCAATAAAAAGCACAGCAGGGATCATTTCTAAGGAAGGAAAAGAAGAAGAGAGAAATGTATTGGTGCGTTTATTTATGTCCTCATTCATTCCCTCAACCCCCTGTAGGGTGCTGCCTGACCTGTCCAAGCCCATCTCCTCCAGCACCATTCTCACTGACTGTGCTCCTCCAACTTACAGGTGACACCACTGTCTGGAATAGCTTCTCCAAGATGTCTCTGCTGCTGGCTCCTCAAAGGGGCCTGTTCTGGTTCCCTAGTGCTGCTCTGACAAGAATATACCACGAATGGGATGGCCTTAACAAACAGGAGTTTATTCTTACAATTTGGAGGCTTTAAGTCCAAGTTCAAAGTGTCAAGCTCTAGGGGCTGGGTGAAAGTCCCTCAACCATGGGGTCCAGCTCTGCCTCCTGCTCCCGGCCAACTGGAGCTAGAGGCATTTCTTCACTCAGCTGCTGGCTGCTGAGGCTGAGAAGCCCCAAGGTTGACAAGTAAAAAGGCACAGTCTTGATGTTACCAAACCACATGGCAGGCCAATAACTTCAGTCCATTGTAAGTCCCCAGGTCGGCAGAGCATAGCAGGCTCCTGAGCAAAGGACACAGCTACATGCAGGGTCCAAGCGTGCCATAGGCTAGAGACCATTCTCAAAGCTTCTGCTTATATAGGAAGCAGACCACATACGCAAAGGCAACTACTCATCTGCTCACAGTAGATTCCACCATGGAGTTGATTACCAGTCTCATCATGAGGAATACTATATCCAGCTGCCCAGCCACTCATCCAGGCCTAGCCAAGCTGACATACAAACATAACCATCGCAGGGCCCTTCTGGCCATCCAGTGGAATGAAGCTACCCCCTCCACTTCCTCTATCATAGAACCTTGTCCCAGCTTCCATGACCCAGAGGTTGTCAGTTCAAATCCATCCAGTGGTTCCACAGGAGAAAGAACTGGCACTCTGGTCCCATAAAGATTCCAACCAGAAAACCCTGTGGAGCAGTTCTACTCCATCACATGGGGTTGCTGTGAGTCTAAATTGACTTGGCGACACCTAACAACAACAACAACACAATTCACACAATATAAAATAAAAGGTTTCTGGGACTAGATAGTAGTGATGATTGCAAATCATTGTGAACGTACTAAATGTCACCAATGGTCATTTTATGGGATGTGCATTCTACCACAGTTTTTTAAACAATCAAAAATATTTATTGAGTGAATTAATCAATGAGTCCTTCTCCGTGCCCCCAGTATTTGTCATTTTCTTCACTGGCCACATCAGGCAGTGGCTTGAGAATTAGAGGTAAAGAACTTGGGATCGGTCAGACAATTCTGTGATTCTATAATCACAGGTTCCAAATACACCTGGGATGGCTATCTCAAATGCTAGGCAGTTTCCCCAAAAGCCAGTCCATGAACTGGGATGAAGCCCTCCCCCAGCGGTGGAAAAGCCTCCTTCCCCACCATAACATACCTGAGGTCAGCGTCTGGGTTACAGAAGTGGCAGTAACACTTGGGAGGTTGATGAAGAGGTGAACCAGGAACAGAGAAAGAAATGGTTGAGGTGAGACAGGGCCTCATCCATTCCTCCCTTTATTTTTACAACAATTTGAAAAAGAGAGACAGAGAGAACCTCTATTACATGTTCACAGGAAGGAAGGAAAGAAAAGAGGGAGGGAGTAAAGAAAAAAGGAAGGTACAAGGAGAGAAGGGAGGAAGGGACAAGGGAGGAGACCTTGTTTACCAGGCGGGGCCTCCTCTCTGCCTTTACTTACTTGCCAGTCCGTATACTCCCTCTTCCCTTCCTCTACAACCCCTTTCTCTTTTCTCCCAACCTCTCCCTCCTTCTTCCCACCCTTGGGTGCTGGCCCCTCCTTACCCAGTCTCCTTTATTGTAGGACACGAACAAAAAGGTGACCATCATGTAGATGCATCTCAGCGTGTTCCAACTGCCCCTTTTCTTTGGAAGAGTTTTATTGGGAGGCTTGGTCACTTGGGGCTTAACTGAGGAGAATCCAGTGGAAAGAGTTTACAATGATGGCCTTCTCTTTCCATTCTCCAAACTTTCAAACATTTGTGGATACCCATTGATAGCACAGATCTTCCTCCTCAACTCCAGACCCACATCTCCACCTCCCTGCTGAATGGAGATACTGGTCTACACTTAATCTCTTGCTGTTTCTCCCATTTAAGAGATGGGATCACCACACACCCACTATCCCAGAAGAACAACCAGTAATTATTATTATTATTATTATTATTTGTAGCAATCCCAAGAATGTAACAGCATTCTCCAACTTCCTCCCTGTATTCCCAGTTTCCATTGGTCCTTCTTTCCTATCCCTTCCTGCCTTCTGAGTTTTAACCCTGGGCAAATGCTGCCCTTTTGATTTTGTCTGGTTGATTGTTCTAGGAGTGTTACCTCCCTGGTGTTAATGCTCCTTTTATAGGCCTGTCTATTGTTTGGCTGAAATTTGAGGCACTGGAGTGAGTTCAGGTCCAGGATTGAAGGGTGATTAAGGGCCACAGTCTCAAGGGTTCCACCAGACTTTATCCGACCAGTAAACCTGGTCTTTCTTATGATTGTGAGTTTTGTTCCACATTTTTCTCCCACTCTGCCCAGGACCTTCTACTGTGACCCGTTTCATCCAATGGATGGTGAGTTTGAACCCCAGCAGTGGCAGCTGGGCACCATCTAGTTCTTCTGGTCTTAGAATCATGGAGGCTAGGGTTCACATGGTCCATTAGTTTTTTGGACTATTTGTTCCCATGCATCTTTGATTTTGTTCACTTTTCTTTGCTCTAGATAGGGAGACACCAATAGCTGCACCTTAGATGGCCACTCAAGCTTTTAAGACCCCAGTCGCTACTCACCAAAGTAGAATGTAGAACAACATCTTTGTGGACTATGTTATTATGCCAGTTGACCTTGATGTCCCCAGTGACTATGATCCTGCCCCAAACCAGTAATCTCATTAGCTCTCTCACTCCTCACATCCAAAACATCACCAAGTTAGACCTTTATACTTCCCAGATCTCTCACTAAGTACATCTCCTCTCAAGCCTCCTACTTCTGACTTCCAAAATCCAACCCAACCCATTGCCTTCAAACCAACTTGACTCACAGGCGAACCCATGTATGCCAGATTAGACCTGTGCTCCGTGGCATTTTCAATTGCTGGTTTTTTCAGAAGTAGATTACCAGGCCTTTCTTCCAAGACACCTTGGAGTGGATTCAGACTCCCAACTTTTTGATTGGTGGCCAAAAGCAAACCATTTGTGTCACCCAGGGAGCTACTCCCTATTTGGTCTCCCTCAATGCCTATTGTACTTGGATGTCCCAGACATAACCATGTTGTCTCCTTATTACAAACCTAAAATGGTACACAAATGCTGTTTCAGAACACCCAGCATTCTTTCCTTCTTCTTTGTGTTAAGGCTGTCAAGCTGCCATTGGGTGAGCCCTGACTAATGGTGATCTCATGCACGGTGGGCTTGGACCACTGTGATCTGTAAGGCTTTCACTGGCTGATTTTGTGAAGTAGTTACCAGGCCTTTCTTCCCAGTCTGTCTGAGTCTGGACGCTCCACTGGAACCCGTTTAGCAGCACAGCAGCCTGCATGCCTCCACTGACAAATGGGGGGTGGCTGACCTTGAGGTACACTGGCCGGGAATGGAAGACGGGACTCCTGCATGGAAGGCAGGAATTCTGCCATTGAACCACCACTGCCCTCTTTTTAAAGTATTGCAAGACAAAAAAACTTAAACTTTTACAAAGTATAAACCAAACACCAAACCCACTGCCATCAAGTCAATTCTGACTCATAGCCACCCCCACAGGGTTTCCAAAGAAGCAAATTGCCTCAGTGTTCCCCTATGGAGTGGATGGTGAGTTTGGACCCCAAACCTTTTGGTTAGTAGCCCAATGCCTTAACCATAGCACCACCAGAGCTCCTTACAAAGTACAAACAAACAAACAAAACCCACTGCCACTGAGTTGATTCTGACTCATAGTGACCCCCACTGGATTTCCAAGGCTGTAGTAAATCTTTACGGAAGCAGATCACCTCATCATTCTCCCACGGAGCAGCTGGTGGGTTTGAACCACCAACCTTTTGGTTAGCAGCCCAATTCCTTAACCATAGTGCCTTAACCAGAGCTCCTTACAAAGTATGAAAAAAAAAAAAAAAAACTCACTGCCATCAAGTTGATCTCAACTCCCGGCAACCCCTCATTGGGTTTCCAAGGAGCTCTGGTAGTGTAGTGCCTAAGGCACTTGACTGCTAACCAGAAGGCTGGCAGTTCAAACCCACCAGCCGCTCCTCGGAAGGAAGACGGGGCAATCTACTTCTGTAATGATAACTGCCTTGGAAACCCAAGGAGGGGTCGCTATTAACAACAACAACATCTCTATGGAAGTAGATGGCCCAGTCTTCCTTCCAAGGAGTGGCTGGTGGGTTTCAACCGCCAGCCTTCTGGTTAGCTGTCAAATGCCTTGGGCAGTACGCCACCACAGCTCCCCCTCTTACAAAGTATATATACCTGTAAATCCAAAAAAAAAAAAAAAGTACAAAACCAGTCGCTACTGAACGGATTCCAAGTCATGTTGCCCGTGTGTGTCAGAGCAGAACTGAGCTCCACCCAGTTCCCACCGGCTGACTTTATGAAGGAGATCACCAGGCCTTTCTTCCAAGGTGCCCCTGGGTGGATTCAAACCCCAACACACAAAAAAAGCTTTAAAAATTATATACGATAAAACTGACTTTTTCCTTCTGGTATACAGTTTTATGATTTTTAACATGTATATAGATTCACATAACAGCACAATAAGGACACAGAACAGTTCCACCACACTGGGGAAAAAAAAAAAAAAAGACACCTTTCTTCATGCCTTCCTTATAGTCACACCCTTATCCCATCCCTAACCCCTGGGAACCAATGACCTATTTTCCCTGTCACTATAGTTTTTGTCTTTTTAAGAATTTCAAATCGATGGGATCCTCCAGAACATAACCTTGGATTACATTTTTCAAACCTGAAGGACCTGAGAAAGTGCGGGCATTTGGTTGAGGTTCCTTTGAGGTTGCTATTGTCTTGGAGGAGAGAGAGAGTCCAACGGTCAACAGTAGCAGTGACTAAGAACATAAGAATGTTTCCCACACAAATCTCAGAACGTGAGATCTGCTTGACACCAGTGAGCGGCATGAAAGGGGCAGGAGGTTTGAAGTTGTGTTGAACATCATCACTGGCTGTCCAGGAAGACAGCCTCTAAGTCCTGACTTTCCTTACCTGAAATCCTCTCTTCTTAAGGCATTTCTATGTTGTTAGTTGCCATGGAGTCAATTCAAACTCATGGCGACTCCATGGGTGCAGAGCAGAACTGTGCTCCACAGCGTTTTCAAGGCTGTGACCTTTTGGAAACAGATTTCCAGCCCTTTCTTCTGCATTCAAACTGCCAACCTTTGGCTAATAGACAAGTGCTTAACCATTTGTGCCACCCAGAGAATTTGAAGACATTATTCTAGCCCAGACCAAAGGACCTCACTGTCTTCTAGAATGGGAACGGACAGAGGAGCCCAAGACGCACAGTCCCACAGACTCACCTTCTTCCTTGCAGTCATTTGTTTCTTCTGAAAATACAAATATGAAGAAAGATAAGAAACCATTAGTGAATGATGAAATGGGTGAGACCAAAGTGTTAACAGTACCACTGGGTGCCCTGGGTGAGGAGAGAAGGAATGGAACTGGCACCTCATGGTCCCCTGAGCACAGGCATTCTCCTGACTCAGGCCAGGAGAATGTACATGCTGTTCCCTCTGCCTGAAACACCCTTCCCCTAGAGATCCTCATGAATGGCTCCTTGTAATGGTTCATTTCATGTGGCAGCTTGGCTAAGCTGTGATTCTCAGTGGTTTGGCTGACACTGTCATGTAGTGTAATGTAATGTAATGTAATTAACTTCTTTGATGTGACCATCCAATCAGTTGAAAGGCAAATTTCCTTGGGGGTATGGCCTACCTCCTGCTATAAATGGATGTTGTAGCAGAGCTAGTTCACACTTGTGTTCTCCTTCTCTTTCCCTCTCTCTCTCCCCATCTCATACATATATAGAGAGATGGTTTTGCTATATATGTTTATGCCATAAATATATGGTTTTGCTCCTCTAGAGAACCAAACAAATACATTCCCTCCCTCCTTCAAGTCTTTGCTCAATTGTCATCTGCCCTCATTATTTTGGTTACCTAGTGCCACTCTGACAAGAATATATCACAAATGGGATGGCTTTAACAAACAAGAGTTTATTCTTACAATTTGGAGGTTTTAAGTCTGAGTTCAAAGTGCCAGGCTCTAGGGGCTGGGTGAAAGCCCCTCAACCTTGGGTTTCACCTCTGCCTTCTGCTCCTGGCCCACTGAAGCTGGAAGCTTTTCTTCACTCAGCTTTTGGCTGCTGAGGCTGACAAACCCAAGGTCGACAAGTAACAAGGCACAGTCCTGATGTTACCAAACCACATGACAGGCCATTAATTCAAATCCATTAAAAGTCCCAAGATCGGCAGAGCATAGCAGGCTGCTGCTGAACAATGACTTGGCTACATGCAGGGATCAAGTGTGCCATAAGCTAGAAACCATTCTCAAAGCTGGTTCTTATATACAGGAAGCAGATCACATCCCAAAAGCAGCTACTCAGCTTCTTGTGGTAGATCCCACTATGGAGTTGATTGCCAGTCTCATCATGGGGAATAACTACCTCCAGCTGCCCAGCCACTCAACTAGGCTCAGCCAAGTTGACACACAACCTTAACCACCACACTCATCACCCTTTTAAAAATTACCAACCTCCCCAATGCTGCATTTCCCTCTCCCTTACTCTTATTATCTACCTAGTACTAATTGGCATCCTACAGACATATAGTATATTTTATTCATTTGTTTGCTCACGCTTCTCATTCAGATAGAATTTTTTATTGTCATAAGAACATACATGACACACCATTTGCCAATGCAATATTTTTCACATCTGCTAATCATCCATCTTTAGTGACATCAATCACCTTCATCACATTGTGCAATCATCACCAGTAACTGTTGCCTGACTTGCCATCACCATAAACAGAAGCTCACTGTTTTCTAAACAGTGATTTCCCACTCTCCCTCCCTTCTCCCCCTGGAAACTATTGATAAACGTTGGTCTCTACACATTTGCTACTAGAGCTATTTCATCTAAGTGAGATCATACAATACTGGTCCTTTGGAGGCACATGTTTTTGATTGTGTTCTTCTCTACTATATATCTATATACAGAGCAGAGCAGCAGCCAGGGATCCAGGTAATGGGAGCAACCCAGGCCCCACCCCACCAGCCAGGAAAGTGAGAGAAAGAGAAGCCAGGGGGACTACAGAGCAGAGCAGTGTCAGGGATCCAGGTAAGGGGAGGGTGGAGAGGTTTCGAACAGCTAAGTGAGACAAACTTGTCTGTTAATTTGTCATACTATTGTGGCTTGTGTGTTGCTATGAGGCTTGAGGCTGTGTCACCAGTGTTGCAAGTGCCTCCAGGGTTATACATGGTACACAGGCTTCAATGCACCTTACAGACTGAGAAAGACTAGGAAGAAGGAAGAGGCCATCCACTTCTCAAAGAATTAGCCAAGGAAAACCTTATGAATAGCAGAGAAACACTGTCTGATACATTACTGCACAACTTTATGAATAGCCTGGAAACATTATCTGATACAGTGCAGGAGGATGAGCCCTTTAGGTCAGAAGGTTTTCAAAATATGACTAGGAAAGAACTGCATCCTCAAAGTAGGACCAACCTTACGGATATGGATACAGTAAAGCTTTTGAGACCTCCATTTGCTGACATGGCATGACTCCAATTGAGGAGAAACAGATGCAAACATCTATTAATCTATTAATTATTAATCCACTAATCTGGGAGCTCTGGTAGAATAATGCCTTAGGCACTTGACTGCTAACCAGAAGGCTGGTGGTTCAAACCCACCAGCCACTCCTCAGAAGGAAGATGGGGCAATCTACTTCCATAGTGATACTGTCTTGGAAACCCAAGGAGGGGTCGCCATGAGTTGGGTCTGACTCGATAGCACATAACAACAACAACAACAACAATCCACTAATCTATTAATATTATTAATGTATCATTAATAAGAACATGGAATGTACGAAGTATGAATCTAGGAAAATTGGAAGTTGTCAAAAATGAAATGGAACACATAAAGATTGATATCCTAGGCATTAGTGAGCTGAAATGGACCAGGTTTGACCATTTTGAATCAAACAGCCATATGATTTACTATGGATGGAGGATGACAATTTGAAGAGGAATGGTGTGGCATTCATCATCACAAAGGATGTTTCAAGATCTGTCCTGAAGTTCAATGCTGTCAGTAATAGGATAATATCCATATGCCCACAAGGAAGACCAGTTAATACGACTATTGTTCAAATTTATGCACCAACCACGGAAGCCAAAGATGAGGAAATTGAAGATTTTTATCAACTTCTGCAGTCTGAAATTGACCAAATGTGCAATCAAGATGTGTTAATTATCACTGGTGAGTGGAAGGCAAAAGTGGAAACAGAGAAGAATCACCAGTAGTTGGAAATTTTGGCCTTGGTGACAGAAATAATACTGGAGATCGCATGATATAATTTTGCAAGATCAACAACTTATTCATTGCAAATACTTTTTCAACAACACAAACAGCAGCTGTACACGTGGACTTCGCCAGATGGAGTGCACAGGAATCAGATTGACTACATCTGTGGTGAGAGGCAACGGAAAAGCTCTTTATCTTCAGCCAAAACCGGGCCAGGAGCTGATTGTGGAACAGACCATCAGCTTCTCATAAGCAAGTTCAACTTGAAGTTGAAGACAATTAAAGCAAGTCTAAGAAAGCCAAAATATGACCTTGAATGTATCCCTCCTGAATTTAGAGACCATCTAAAGAATAGATATGATGCATTGAATACCAATGACTGAAAACCAGAAGAACTGTGGGATTACATGAAGAACATCATCCATTAAGAAAGCAAGAGGTCAGTAAAAAGACAAGAAAGACCAAAATGCATGTCAGAAGAGACTCTGAAACTTGCTCTTAGTGGAGAGTATCTAAAGCAAATGGAAGAAATGACAAAATGAAAGAGATGAACAGAAGATTTCAAAGAGAAGCTCAAGCAGACAAAGCCAATTACTATAATGAAATGTCCAAAGACCTGGAGTTAGAAAACCAAAAGGGAAGAACATACTCAGCATTTCTCAAGCTGAAAGAACTGAAGAAAAATTTAAGCCTCAAGTTGCAATACTGAAAGATTTTATGAGCAAAATATTGAATGATGCAGAAAGCATCAAAAGAAGATAGAAGGGATACACAGAGTCACTGTACCAAAAAGAATTGGTTGATCTTCATCCATTTCAGGAGGTGGCATATGATCAAGAACCAATGGTATTGAGGGAAGAAGTCAAAGCTGCACTGAAGGAATTGGTGAGGAACAAGGCTTCAGGAATAGATGGAATACCCATTGAAATGTTTCAACAAATGGATGCCCCACTGGGTGCACTCACTTGGTTATGCCAAGAGATTTGGAAGACAGCTACCTGGCCAACTAACTGGAAGAGATCCATATTTGTACACATTCCAAAGAAAGGTGATCCCACAGAATGTGGAAGTTATTGAACAATATCATTAATATCACATGCAAGTAAAATCTTATTGAAGATAATTCAAAAACGCTTGCAGCAGTATATAGACAGAGAACCTCCAGAGGTGCAGGCTGGATTCAGAAGAGGACATGGAACAAAGGGTATCATTGCTGATGTCAGATGGATCTTGGCTCAAAGCAAAGAATACCAGAAGGATGTTTACTTATGTTTTATTGACTATGCAAAAGCATTTGATTGTGTGGATCATGACAAATTGTGAATAACATTGAAGAAGAATGAGAATACCAGAACACTTAATTGTACTCATGAGGAATCTGTACATAGACCAGGAAGCTGTCATTCAAACTGAACAAGGGGACACTGAATGGTTTAAAATCAAGAAGGGAGTGTGTCAGGGGTGTGTCTTTTCACCATACTTATTCAATATATAAGCAAATATCTCAGCAGATAATCTGAGAAGCTGGAAGAAGAATGTGCATCAGGATTGGAGGAAGAATCATTAACAACCTGCAGTATGCTGGTGACACAACTTTGCTTGCTGAAAGTGAGAATGACTTGAAGCACTTACTGATGAAGATTGAAGAATACAGTCTGCAGTATGGATTACATCTCAATATAAAGAAAACAAGAATTCTCACAATTGAACCTATAAGCAGTGTC
>NW_006921686.1:7275830-7277192 GCF_000298275.1 Orycteropus afer afer | reverse complement strand
AACTGACAGAGATACAGAAGATAATCCTGGAGCCCTGAGCTTTGAAAGGAAGTATACAGAAGTGGATTAGGCACCAACTAGTGGAAAAACCTGAATGAAAACAGTAAGTACAGAGATGGTCAGAGCTGTGAACTGTCAGCTACTCTGAAGGGGGGACCAACAGCCTGAATATTTCCAAGTGGTGTTGGGACCTAAGAATTGACCTAAAGATCAGACCTGGTCACCAAGGGCTGCAGGGACAACTGCGCTGGTGGTCTATGACTAGGAAGGGAAACAGCAAGGAGGGAAACAACCTGAGCTATTGACTTTCTGCTGTTCGGAGAGTGCAGCCATTTTGATTGTTTACACACGGCAGCCATTTTCGATGTTTAAAGTGACTGAGGGCACAGCCATTTTGAATGTTTACAAGTAGTGACCATTTTGGATATTTAAAGTGACTAAGGGTACAGCCACTTTGAATCTTTACAAGTGGCAACCATTTTGGATTTTAAAGTGATAGCAGTCTCATTCGGATTCCAGGGACCTAAGAATAGGCTATGTTTGCCAAGGTCAGCAGGGACATATGAGAGGCTGACAACAGGAAAGGAGACAGGTGGTAGGTGTGTAAGTGCTGTCAACTAGTGAATAGAGGAGCACAATACCCCTGGCTTGTGTAGATAACATACAAACAAAACAAACGAAAATCATGAGCAAGTCACTCCAACATACAATCACCAATTAAATACAAAAAAAAAAACCCAAAAATGTCACAATGCCTTGGAGACAACAGAGCATCACAGTCCACACAAAGAAGCAAGATAAAGCAGGAGAAACAAGGGACCAGGATACAGACCCAAAACACATCCCTGAGGAAGATGGAACTCTCTGATAAGGAATTCAAAAGAATTATATTTAAGTACTTTCAACCGATTGAGAGACAGATCAAGGAAAACACAGAGAAAACCCTACAACAATTTCAAAAGACAAAACAAGAACAAAATGACAAAATAAATGAAAAATTAGAAATGATACAAAATCTACACAAAGAAATCCAGAAGATTAATACTCAATTTTCAGGAATAGATAAGACATTGAATGGGCAAAGGAGCAGAATTGAATCAATGGAAGACAGAAATACAGAGACTGAAGGCAAATACCTGAACACTTTTTTGGAAAGGGATAAATCAGAAAAAAGATCAAAACAAAATGAAGCCTAAGGTTCATGTGGGATACCATCAAAAGGAATAACCTACATGTAATCAGAATTCCAGAACAGGAAGAGAAAAATAAAACCACAGAGAAAATTGTCGAAGATTTACTGGAAGAGAATTTTCCTAGTATGATGAAAGATGAGAATGTATTCATTCAGGAAGTCCAACAAAC
>NW_006921686.1:7250734-7275327 GCF_000298275.1 Orycteropus afer afer | reverse complement strand
ATGATATAATCCAGAAACCAACCCAGCTAAGGAAATATCCAAAGTAAATAAGCCTACAAGATTGTGAACAGGGAACTAGAGACATCAATTGACAAATGAAGACAACTACAAAACAAAAAGGGGGAAAAAACTGTGTCATTACAGAACTTACAGATTGTAGGGAAGTCAAGACAACTACAAGACAGAACAGATTGTTCTAAACTTGGGACGAAAACTATAAATCACAGAGTAACCCCAAAGAAAAATGATAAATCTTCACATCAAAAAAGAGGACCAGCATAAATATTCAGCAAATACTAAAACAACAGCAATGAAGGAAGTGATAACATGACTCATAAACAAAATGAGCTCAGCATAGAAAATTATATGGAACAAAGAAATCGACACCACAAAAAAGCACATAACAAAAATGACAGCAACAAATTCATATTTGCAGATAATTACATATCTGGCAAGGGACTTATCTCTATGATTTATAGCAGAAGAGTTGATGACCAAACTATGGTACATACACATAATGGAATGCTATGCAGCACTAAAGAATAACGTAAACAGCGCATGATATGGATGAACTTGGAGAACATTAAGCTGAGTGACATAAGTCAATCACAGAAGGACAAATGTAGTATTAGTTTGTTGTTGTGGAGGGTCAAGGAAAGATTTTTATATGGAGGGAAACCTTCCTTGTTGGTTGCCAGGGGTGAGAGGGGAGGAGAGGGAACACTGCAAAAAAAAAAAAAAAAAAAAAAAAAATTGCATTGACCCATGTCACTTTAGTTTTGTGTATTTCACTGTGAGTAAATTATATTTCAATAAAATGCATTAAAAATGTTAATTAAAATGTATTGTGCTGGTGATGATATGGAGAAATTGGAACCTTCATCCATTGCTAATGGACATGCAAAATGGCACAGCCCTTGCGGAAAACAGTTTGGCCATTCCTCAGACAGTTAAGCACAAAACTACCACATGACCCAGCAATCTCACTCCTAAGTATATACTCAAGAGACTTGAAAACAGCAACGCAGGCACATGTACACCCATGCTCACTGCAGCTCTATTCACAATAGCCAATAAATTTAAAAAAAAAAAAGTGGGGGTAGAAACAACCTAAGCGTCCATCAGCAGATGAACAAATGGGTAACAAATGGAATATTGCTTAGGCATAAAGAGAAATAAAGTCCTGATACATGTTACAACATGAATGAACCTTGAAAACGTCATGCTGAGTGAAACAGGTCCATCACCAAAGGACAGATAGTGTATGGGCTCTCTTAGATGAACTGGCAAGAACAGGCAAATGCACAGACGCCAGAGTCCATGTGTGGTGCCAGGGGTGGAGGGAGGGGAGGGCAGTCACTGGTTAGGAAGAAGTGAGTGTCTATTTATGGTGATGGGAAATCCGGCAACGATTATGGGGGATGCTTCTACAACATGGTTAATATAACTGATGCCACCTGAAAATGGTTGAGATGGCAAATGTTATGTTCTATAGATTTTCACAACAATAAGAAAAGAAAAAAAAGAATATCGACTGGATGAACGAAAAAATGTTAACCACTTAAGATGCTGCTGGTGGCGATCATAAAACAAGTCCAGCATGGCAGCATCTAAAGGCTCCTTCCCCAGGAAAAGGAATAGATGGGACCTCTGTGCGCCAGTGGGGGGTGGACAGCCAGCCAGGCAGCAGTCGCCAGACTTACCATTCAAGGCTTGAAGGCTCAGCAAACCTAAGGGAGGAAGTATACCAATTAAATGGTAAAAGGCAGTTTGAGACGTGCACCCACATTGACAAGTCAACAAGCTCAGCCCAAGCTTCCCGTCCCTGGAAGTCCTGGCAGACTCCCAGCCACTTCTCTCTTCCCACTCCTCTCTTTGTTCCTTTCCGAGGGACACGGATGCATATTGCATTGTAACTGTCTGCTATGTAAGGAGCCCTGGTGGAGCGCTGGTTAAGCATTCAGCTGTCAACTGAAGGTTGGAGGTCTGACCCACCCAGCAGCTCTGTGGGAGGAAAGAGCTGTCAATCTACCCCCTTTTACAGCCTAGGAAACCGAATGGGGCCATTCAGCTCTGTCACATGGCATTGCTATGAGTTGGGATCAACTTGATGACACCTAATAACATGTGTTACTTGTGTGTATCTGTCATCAAACTAAGGGTTCGTGTGAAGCCATGACCATGTATGATTTGTTGATTTGGGTTTCTACCACTCTCACGTGTCCTGGCACAAAACTAGCCCCAGTTACCACAGGATTGACTCCAACACATGGTGCTCCCATGTGTGTCAGAGAATTGTGCCCCGTTGGGTTTTCAGTGACTGATTTTTTAGAAGCAAATCACCATGCCTTTCTTTTGAGGGGCCTCAGGACAGATTAGAACCTCCAACCTTTCGGTTAGCAGTCAAAGGCATGAACTGCACCCCCCAGGGACTCCATCTGGCACATACAACCGGAAATAAAGAAGTTATTATCAGCCTGATTCTTGCTCATGGCCACTCCATGTGTTCCATTGTCAACTCAGGTGCAGAGGGCTGTCTTGCCTATCATCTGTACAGATACATACTGCCAGGCCTTTCCTCGGCAGCATAACCGGCTGGGTTTGAACCACCAACCTTCCGGTTTGTAGTCAAGCACAAACCACCTGCACCATCTACATACCTACATTGCCATCAATTTCGACTAATAACAACCCTACAGGACAGAGTAGAAATGCCCCCACAGTTTCCCAGGCTGTGATCTTTATGGGATCAGACTGCCACGTCTTTCTTCCATGGAGCAGCTGGTGTGTTCAAACGGCCAATATTTTGGCTAGAAGCTGAGTGCTTAATCACTGTACCACCAGGGCTCCATACCTGGCATATAATAAATGCAGTGCCATCAAGTTGAATCTGACTCATAGCGACCCTTCCCTGGGTTTCCAAGGCAGTATCACTACAGAAGTAGATTGCCCAACCTTCCTTCCAAGAAGTGGCTGGTGGGTTTGAACCTCCAGACTTCTGGTTAGCAGTCAAATGCCTTAGGCACTACGCCGCCAGAGCTCCCACGGGCATATAATAGATGTTAAATAAAAATATTCTTGCCAAATAAATTTCCCCCCAAAGATGCCAAAGGGCATGAATGGGAGGGAATATTTACCTAGGATCTCTGATGTCATCCATGAGAAGAAAGTGTGATCCAAGAGGTAACCCAAACACCAGGGTCGCAGGTAGAAACCAGAATGTTGAGTCCAAGGGTCCATGAGCCAGGAGGCCATCCATAAGGGGAAGAAATCACAAAGATTTGGAGATTGAGAACAAATTGAAACAGAATTCGGGGTGGGGTGAACAGTTAAGACCTATGACAGTGACCAGGGAGAGTCCACTGATGGCCTTGTGTGAAACACAGGAACACAATAGCTTAAAGGGCTTGCAGGGGGTGAGGTAGGATTGGGGAGGGAGGCATCATTTCTCAATGAATTTAGTGACACCTTACATACTTGACAGCTGGTGTTGTTTTTAGGTACCATCAAGTTGACTTCAACTCATAGTGACCCCTTGTGACAGACTAGGACTGCCCCATAGACCTTCCCAGGCTATGATCTTTACAGGAGCCAATCATCAGAGCTTTCTCCTGAAGAAGCACTGGTGGGTTCAAACTACCAACTTTTTGGTTAGCAGCAGAAAACTTAACGGTTGCACCACCAAGGCTCTCGGAAGTGGCAAATAATAGCCACTACCCATCACTGTGGAGCCCTGGTGGCATAGAGGTTAAGCGCTCAGATGCTACCTGTGGTAGTTATATTTGTGTGTCAACTTGGCTGGGCCTGGTTAAGTGGCTGGTGGTAGTTATTCTCCATGATGAGACTGGCAATCAACTCCATGGTGTTATCTACCACAAGCAGCTGAGTAGCTGCCTTTGGGATGTGGTCTGCTTCCTGTATACAAGGAGAAGCCTTTGGAATGGTCTCTAGCTTATGGCACCTTGAACCCTTATGTAGCCGTGTCATTGTTCAGCAGCCTGCCATGTTCTGCCGACCTTGGGACTTACAATGGATTTGAATTAATGGCCTGCCATGTGGTTTGGTAACATCAGGACTGTGCCTTATTACTTGTCAACCTTGGGCTTGGCGGCCTCAGCAGCCAGCAGCTGTCTGAGTGAAGAAAAGCCTCTAGCTCCAGTGGGCCGGGAGCAGGAGGCAGAGCTGAAGCCCAAGGCTGAGAGGCTTTCACCCAGCCCCTAGAGCTTGGCATTTTGAACTTGGACTTAAAGCCTCCTAATTGTAAGAATGAGCTCCTGTCTGTTTAAGCCATCCCATTTGTGGTATTTTCTGGTCAGAGCGGCACTAGGGAACCAGAACACTAACCAAAAGTTCAGTGGTTCGAACCCACCCAGCAGGAGAACGACCTGGCCAT
Organism: Orycteropus afer afer; assembly: GCF_000298275.1. NCBI lineage: Eukaryota > Metazoa > Chordata > Mammalia > Tubulidentata > Orycteropodidae > Orycteropus > Orycteropus afer. The sequence goes on along the minus strand of NW_006921686.1, from coordinate 7,270,934 downwards.
CGGTTCCTGTGAAGATTACAGCCAAGAAAACCCTGTGGGGCAGCTGTTCTGTGCTCTAGGCTCACCAGGAGTCGGGACCAGCTTGATGGCAACAGTATCTTTGAACTTGTTACTGTTGTTTGTTGGTTTGTTTCCTGAACTTGCTTTTTATAATATGGTCATTGAGATGTAAGCTACATACCATACAATCTACCCACTGAGTGTACAATTCAGTGGTATAATCAGTGTCATGCCACCATCTCCACAATCATATTGAGAATATTTTTTTATGTCCCAAAAGAAACTCTGTGCCAATTAGCATCCCCCACTCCCCTCAGCCCCTAAACCAAAAACAAAACAAAATCTGTTGCCCTTGAGTCTATTCCAACTCACAGTGACCCTAAAGGGCAGAGCAAAACTGGCCAATAGGGTTTTATAGGCTGTAATCTTTCATTTGGGAGTTCTGGTAGCATAGTGGCTAAGACACTTGCCTGCTAATCAGACAGCTGGCGGTTCAAACCCACCAGCCACTCCTCGGAAGGAAGGTTGGGCAATCCTACTTCCGTAGTAATACTGCCTCGGAAACCCAAGGAGGGGTCGCTATGAGTCGGGCCGACTCGACGGCACGTAACAACAACAACAACAACAATCTTTCATGAAGGCAGACTGCTACATCTTCCTCCTGCAGAGCGGCTGGTGGGTTCGAACCATCAGCCTTTCAGTTAGCAGCCAAACACTTAACCACTGCACCACCAAGGCTCCTGCCTCAGGCCCTAGGCAATCACTAGCCTACTTTCTGTCTATGGCTATGTCTATTCTGGATAGTTCATAAAAAAGACTTCTTACATAATATGCAAACACATGGGCATGGATGTGTTCTAATAAAACTTTATTTACAAAAACAGGTAGTGGAAAACTATCCAAATGTATCATCTGATGAACAAATAAGCAAAATGTGGTGTAACCATACAATAGAATATTATTTGTCAATAAAAAGGAATGAAGTATTGATCCATGTTAAAGCATGGGAGAACCTAGAAAACATGGTGCTGAGTGAAAGAAGCTAGTTTCCATAATATATTATTCCACTCATCAGAAATATCACAATAGGAAAACCCATAGAGGCAGAAAGGAGGTTAGTGGTTGCCAGGGACTGGGGAGGATGGAGAAAATGGGGAGTGACTGTTTAATGGGCACAGGGTTTCCTTCTGGGGTGATGAAAATGTTCTGGAACGAGACAGTGGTGATGGCTGCAAAACATTGTGAATGTACTAAAACCCACTTATATGACTTCTATAAGACTTCTATAAAACATTCTCAGGAAGCAACATCATGAAGTGGTCAGAGCTGGTCTTCAGGAAAATGAGTCTGATCCCACAGAAGAGCAGGGGTCACCATGGCAATGCAGTGAAGTGGTAAAATCAGACCAAGATCCATAACTCACCGCCACCACTAAGCTGTGTAACCTTAGTCTTATTACTTAACCTCTCTGTGCCTTGGGAGGAAGTTGTGAGGAACACATGATATAAACATAAAAAGTGCTACATCTGGTGACTGGTGTCTAAAACATACTCAATAAGTTTTGGTCATCATAATCACCGTAACAACCTTAGACATATCTTTGAGTTGAGAATGGATTAATTTCCAGGGGACTCCCCATCTTTTTGAAGGTGAGGGCAACAGCTGATTTTTCTAGGCCCTGGGTTGAAAAAAAATATGGACTGTTGGAAGCTGAAGTCTCTGAGAAATGATCTATGGCTAGGAGTAAACCCTTTAATAGACATAAGAAAGGGGTCAAAACAGGGGGAAATGGAAAGAAGGATCTTACGTTTCAATACTGTCGGGATGTGAGCAGCATGGAGGAGAAAATCCAGTAGGAGTCATTTGGCACCAGTAGGAATACAGAGACGAGAAGAAAGAAATTATATTAATGCTTCCTTTTTAGCTCATCCCATCCTGTTGTCGTTTGCCATTGAGTCAATTTCAAACCACAGCAATGCCATGTGATGAATAAAACTTCCCCAGAGGGTTTTCCTGGGTGTAATCTTTACAGAAGCAGTGCCAGATCTTCCCTCCCACAGACTGGCTGGTGGGCTTGAACCACTGACTTTTTGGTTAGCAGGTGAACAATTAATCACTGTGCCACCAGGGCTCCTTTTCATTCCACCCTACTGGTCCTCTAAAGAAACCTGATGGAGGGAAATGAGAGTATCTTCCATATTTCACGGGATAGCAGGGGACCTGGCTGGGTGGTTCTAGATGATTCTACAACCCTTATCCCTTTGGAGACACATTTATCCAGGTGGCCAGTATCTCCCAGGTACCCAGTTTCCTTGAGGATTCAGCTTCCAGAGATTGGGAAGACTATCAGAAGATCACCTTGATCCTCCATTTCTATCTCTCCTATGGGTCAAGAAAGAGAGAGCTTGAGGAAGGACTAAGTTTGTCTTCTTTGATTCTCCTTATTCATAGCCCTATCAATAAATATACACAACTTAGTATGTTTTTGTATTCTAGGACAGTGGTCCTGAACCTTTGAGAAGAGAATGAAAACTTAGCACATTGCATGTGCATGCACTCATGTACATGCGTCCCATGCCCACACACATCCCAGAAACTCTCCCATGACTTTCCATGAAATCGTAAAATGTGTGGACCCCTGCAGCCCAGCTTGAGCCTCTTTCAAAGATGGCGGCCATAGATTGAGACTACTCAGCATAGCACAAGATTGCCTTCACCCTGGGTCTCCAGTTAAGAAGAAGAATCAGAAGACTGCCTTCTCCTTTTTGTTTTCTCTCCTTCTCTGCAACTGAAAGCATCCAAGCTACCCACAGAAAAGGAAAAATAACTTACTTTTTACTGGGGCATGCAGCAGAACCAGAAGTTGGTGAGTCAATATGGAAAAGAATGAGCAAGAGAGTGGGGTCAATATTAGCAGGCACTTGAATACATCCTATTATTCCTTCAATAAATAATTTAGAAATTTTCAAAACTTGTTAGCTGCTGTCAAGTTGGTCCCCAACCCATGGTGGCCCCATGCACCATGGCATCAGACCACTGTGATCTGTAGGGTTTTCACTGACTGATTTTTTGGAAAGTAGATCACCAAGCCTTTCTTTCTAGTCCTTCTTAGTCTGGAAGCTCTGCTGAAACCTGCAAGCCTCCATTGACAGACAGATGGTGGCTGCACATGCGTTGCATTGGCTGCAAATGGAAAATGGTCTCTAACATGAGAGACAAGAATTCTACCACCGAACCACCAGAGTCCCTGTTAAATCATGAGTAGCTTGAAATCAACTGTAGTTAGTGTTTACACCACAGAAATTGGCTGCCACTAAAAATCAGAGCTCCCTTTCCTTCTCACCACCCACCCATCACTGCAACAACACTAATAACAATAATCTATGAGGGGATACGTAGCTAGGCACACAAGCTGAACAGGCATGGGAAGGCGAATGGGACTACATCCACAAATATACATGTTTGACTGAGGGTATTTCTACATTTGTATTTATATGTGCTCATTATATGTGCTCACTATACTCATTATATATCCATGAGAATAGTGAAGTGTATAGGAGGCCAAGCTATGAAAACTTCTTAGTCCTAACCAAACACCTTGAGGGAATGAATCCCTGGGCCTGGGGGCTCAGGACCATAGTCTCAGGGTACATCAAGGTCATTGGCATAACATAGTCAACAAAGACAATGTTCTATATCCTACTCTGGTGAATAGTGCTGAGGGTCTCAAAGGCTTGTGAGTGGCCATCTAAGGTACACTTCTTGGTTTCTCACTGTGTGGAGCAAAGAAGAGGGAAGAAAATCAAAGACACAAAGAAACAATTAGTCCAAAAGACTAACTATGGGAATCCCAGTTTCCACAACCCTGAGGCCAGAATAACTAGATGTTGCCCAGCTACCAATGCTGATGGCTCTGGAAGGGATCCGGAAGGGAGTTCTGGATAGGGTGGGAGAAAAATGCGGAACAAAATTCGAAATAAAATGAAAGCTACCAGGCTTTCTGTCTGATAGAAAATGATGGAATCCTACGACTCTGGCCCATAGACACCCTTCAAGTCTGAGCTCACTCTCAGGCTCAACTTCCAGCCAAAAATAGACAGGCGTATAAGGTGAACAGTAACATATTTCTTAGAACAATCAATCATATGGGATCAAAAGGGCAGCATTTGCCCAGGGATAGATTCAGAAGGCAGGAAGGGACAGGAAATAAGGATGAATCAAACCAAAAAAACAAACTGCCATCGAGTCAGAGCCAACCCATAGCAACCCCTCCTTGGGTTTCTGAGGCGGTATCACTACAGAAGTAGATCTCCCCATCTTCCTTCGGAGGAGTGGCTGGTGGGTTTGAACCACCAGCCTTCTGGTTAGCAGTCAAGTGCCTTAGGCACTATGCCACCAAAGCTCAGAAAGGAAGTGGGGAAAGCACTGTTACATAGTGGGGACTTCAACCAGTGTCACAGCGTAGTGTCTAAGGTACTTGACTGCTACCCAGAAGGCTGGCGGTTCAAACCCACCAGCCACTCCTCGAAGGCAAGATTGGGCGATCTACTTCCATAGTGATACGGCGTCAGAAACCCAAGGAGGGATCACTATGAGTCAGGTCCAACTCAATGGCAAATAACAACAACAACAACATAATGTACACATAATATATATAATTTATATAATATATAACATATAATAGGAGCTCTGGTGGCATAGTGCCTAAGGCACTTGACTGCTAACCAGAAGCTGGCAGTTCAAACCCACCAGCCCCTCCTCAGAAGGAAGATGGGGCAATCTACTTCTGTAGTGATACTGCCTGAGAAACCCAAGGAGGGGTCGCTATGAGTCGGGTCTGACTCAAGGGCACATAACAACAACAACAACATGAGTTGTTAAATGGAAAACAAATTTGCTCTGTCAATTTTCACCCAAATCACAATGAAAGGTTAAATAAATAAATGATTTTCACATCGCGGGGGGTGGGGGTGGTTAATAGGATCTAATTTCAAAATACATAGGAGTGTCATAGTACTTACTCTCTTCTTCTGTCTTATCTGGAGGCAAGAATGCCGACAGCCAGGTTTCAATGGAAGGGCAGAGTGGAGAGAGAAATGGTGTTAAAATACAAGTCCTGCAAATATAGTATTAGTCCATGTGGTAGTTAAGTTTTTGTGTCAACTTGGCTGGGCCTGGTTGAGTGACTGGGCAGCTGGTGGTAGTTATTCCCCATGATGAGACTGGCAATCAGCTCCATGGTGGGATCTACCACAAGCAGCTGAGAGCTGCCTTTGGGAATGTGGTTAAGGAGAAGCCTTGGTAATGGTCTCTAGCCTTTGGCACGCTTGGAGCCTGCATGTAGCCGTGTCGTTGCTCAGCAGCCTGCTATGCTCTGCTGACCTTGGGACTCACAATGGACTTAAGTTAATGGCCTGCCGTGTGCTTTAGTAACATTGGGACTGTGCCTTTTTACTTGTCAACCTTGGGGCTTCTCAGCCTCAGCAGCCAGCAGCTGTCTGAGTGAAGAAATGCCTCTAGCTCCAGTGGGCCAGGAGCAGGAAGAAGAGCTGGACCCCAAGGTTGAGGGGCTTTCACCCAACCCCTAAAGCCTGGCACTTTGACCTTGGACTTAAAGCCTCCAAATTGTAAGAATAAACTCCTGTCTGTTAAGGCCATCCCATTTGTGGTATATATATTTCCTGTCAAAGCGGCACTAGGTAACCAGAACAGTCTGTTATTGTAAAAACTCAAGGAAATGTTTATATATGGAAGGAAACTTTCTTTGTTGATCACCAGGGGTGAGAAGGGACAAGAGGGAACACTGTTATATAGGTAGAAAGACAGTATTGATTTGGGTGAAGACAAGGGCAATGTACCAAATGTGAGTGATCAACATGGTGGCATTGAGGAAGAGGAAGACAGAGAGAGATGCATGGGAGGTACAGACAACAAAAAAGACCCCTTTTGTGCATATAGTACCATGTTGTCAGTGATGGCTAACATTGATATATGGGTGGATAGATTGGTGGACAGGCTGAACAATTAGGTATGTCTATGCAGGGGGGAGTGTGCCCATGACCATGTATAGGGTTGGCAGACAATGTTTCTACAAGTGTATTTGTCTGTTCTGTAAGAATTCCCAGGTATATAGTAGAGCTGAAAAGGGACAAGGTTGTAGTCACTTCTTGGCCACAGCCAGCTACCCAGAGGGAGCAAGTAGTTGGACCTGTGGGCTCAGGACCATGGTTGCAGAGGACATCAAGCTCAATTGGCATGACACACTACACAAAAGGGAGCTCTGGTAGCATAGTGCCTAAGGCACTTGACTGCTCACCAGAAGGTTGGCAGTTCAAACCCACCAGCCACTCCTCAGAAGGAAGGCTGAGCAATCTACTTCCCTACTGATACCACCTCAGAAACCCCAGGAAGGGTCGCAATGAGTCAGGTCTGACTCAACGGCAAAACAAAGACACAAAAACATTGTTCCACATCCTACTTTGGTAAGTAGCAACTGGGATCTTAAAAGCTTTCTAGCAGCCCTCTAGATGCAACAATGAGTCTCTCTTTGGCCAGAGCAAAAAAGAACAAAGAAAACCAAAGATGCATGGAAACAACTAGTACAAGGGACTGGTACACCATGGATCCTCAGCCTATACAACTATGAGACCAGAGGAACTAGATGGTGCCTGGCTATCACTGTCATCCACTCAGAGGGGAATCTATGTAGGAGATCCTGGATAGAGTGGGAGAAAATTGTGGAACAAAACTCAAACTCTTGTTGTGTTGTTGTTATGTGCCGTCGAGTCTCTTAGAAAAAAAAAGGGGGGGGGGACCAGGTTTGCTAGTCTGATGGAGTTTGATGGAACCACTAAGACTATGGCCCCTAGCTGTCCTTCAGGTCTGGAACTGAACCCACTCCTGTGGCTTCCAGCCAAACAAAAGACAGGCATATGAGCTGAACATTTACATTAGGTAGACACACTCCTTGGAGAGATCAATCACGGGAGAATAGAAGGGCTGTGTATGCACAGGGAGACAACTCAGGGAGCAGGAGTGCGTGGAGGGGGAAGGACACAGGGAAGAGGTAACCATAGGGAGGAAATGGGAAGAGAGCTGTTGCATTGTGGGAAATTGTAGTCAATGTCATGAGACAAAGTATATGTGAACTGCTGTATGGAAAGTGAATTTGCTCTGTAAACTTTCACCCAAATCACAATAAAAATGAAAACAAAACAAAAACACAACTCCTGGACACCAACAAAGAAGCTGCCCTGACCAGTCAAAGGAGAGTAGAGACAAAAGTACTGGTGGAGGTGAGAATGCAACTCCCTTCTTTTGTAGATGAAAGCAAAGATTCAATTAGGCGCTCAACCTCTCTTTCTACAAATGTTTATGGCATTGCTCTAAAGGCATTGCTCTGCATCAGGGGTCAGCAAACCATGAGCAAGGTATGGAGAATACACTGGCCAGCAGAGTGGTCAAGACCCTTGTGCTGAAGAAGTTGACGATGTCATGGAGGTGAGCAAGTATAAATTGAGCACAGGTGGGATGACTGTGGATGGACCTGAAGGCTGGTGATGTTGTATGCTGTCGAGTTGATTCTGACTCACAGCAACCCTATGGGACAGAGTAAGAATGCCCCATAGGGTTTCCTAGGCTGTAATCATTATGGGAGCAGATTTCCAGGTCTTTTAACCCATGGAGCCAAAGGGTAGTCCAATCACTGACCTTCTGGTTAGCAGCTGGGTACTTAACCATTGCGTCACCACGGTTCCTTGTAGGGCACCATAGGAACCCACAAAGGAGTTATTCTGAATTGAGTTGTGTCCCAAAACTTATGTGTTGGAATCCTAACCCTTATACCTGTGGATGTCATTCCATTTGAGAATATTTTTCTTTGTTATGTTAATGAGGTCATAGCAATGTAGGCTGGGTCCTAAACCTAATGACTTTTGAGATTTAAAAAAAAAAAAAAAAAAGCAGTATAGACACACAGAGAAAAATAATCCAAAGCCATGGCATCAAGTAGATTCTGACTTATAGAGACCCAATGGGACAGTAAGAGTAGAACTGCCCTGTAGGGTTTCCAAGGCTGTAATCATTACAGAAACAGATTGTCAAGTCTTTACTGTTATGGAGGGGCTGGTGGATTTGAATTGCTGACCTTTTGGTTAACAGAGAAGTACTTAACCATTATGCCACCAGGGCTCCTCTGGAACAGAGACAAGCAAGCAATGGTGGGGGCAAGAGATGCCACACGGAGGTCACCAAGGGACATCAAGGAAAGCTGAGAAGAATGCTAGGGAGGCTGAGACAAGGATTTTTCCCAAAGCCAACAGAGAGCAAGCCTTGCCATAGAGCCAGCACCATGAATTTGGACTTCTAGCCTCTTAAACTGTAAGAAAATAAATTTCTGTTCCTTAAAGCTACCCCCTTGTGGTATTTCTGTTACAGCAGCACTGAGAAGCTAAGACAGGTGGTGGGTGCTGACCTTTCATGGATCCCAGGGATGACGTTCCAGAGGAAGTGATGCCTTGCCTGAGATCTGAACCTGAAAGATGAGTGGGGGTTTAGCCGGTGAAGAAGGGGCAGTGAGAAAAGCATCTCAAGGAGAAGGAACAGTGTGGGCACACTTCTGAGTTGGGAGGAGTCTGGAGCTGCGACCCTTCTGAAACACATCCCCAGGCCTCGGTGGGTCTGAACCATTCTTTAGTAGTTAGTTGAGACTTAACTGTTGGTCCAACAGGGACCCTTAGCAAGTATCAGAGAGGTGGTAAAGACGAGTTAGCACCATTTGAGACTTCCTCTCTGATTCAGTGAGATGGACGGACACAGCGGTTGCAACAACCGGCCCAAACATGGCAGTGACCGTGAGGATGGTATGGGAATGGGCAGCATTTCATTCTGTTGTACACAGAGTTGCTGTGAGTCAGAACCCACGCAAAGGCATCTAACAACAATTTGTACAAAAGCAGGTCATCAGGACTGTCTTCCACGGTGCCACTGGGTGGGGGGTGGGAGCATTTCAAATGGCCAAACTTTAGCTTAGTAGACTTACACAAACTTTGTTCCACCTAGGAATCTGGGATGGAACACCAGATATCCCTGGAGTTTGCTTCGGAAAGCCCAGGCTCTCATCACTCTGCCAAACATCTCTAGCAGTGGGATATGAACTTTCGGTGATGACCAAAAACCTTTAGGTGGCCATAGACTCAGCTTTGACTCCTATGGTGAGGAAGCTATTTCTTTTCTAATTCTACTTGAATCAGAGAGAAATTCTCAAAATGGTGCAAACTCATCTTTACCACATCTCTGATACCTGTTAAGAGTTCCTGTTGCAGCTAACAGTTAAGCTTTCAACTACTAGAGAAAGGTTCGAACCCACCAAGGCCTGAGGATGTGCTTCAGAAGAGCCACAGCCTTGAAAACTCTATGGAGCCGGTCCACCCTGCACACGTGGGGTCACCAGGAGTCGGGATCCACTCACCAGGAGTCGGGATCCACTCGACAGCCATGAACAGCAACACTTACTAATCTTTTTACCAGAAAGAGAGAGAGCCTTCAGACAAACAGCTTCAGCAGAAACCAGTCTCTAGGAGCTCTGATGATATAGTGGGTAGGACATTGGCTGCTGATCAAAAGGTTAGCAGTTCAAAACCACCAGCCGCTCCATAGGAGAGAGATGAGGCAATCTGCTTCCAAAAAGATTGATAGCCTTGGAAATCCAATGGGAGTCGCTATGAGTCAGAACCAATTCAATGGCAGTGCGTTTAGTTGTAATTTAATTATGTTTTACTTTCATTGCATTTTCTTTTCCTTATAACACTCTTGTGTTTCCTTTCCTTTTTTTGAACTTTTTATCGTGATTTGGGAGAAAGTTTACATGGCTGATTTGTTTTGCATTCTCATTGCATTTACAATTTATAGTTGCTTCTCTCTATGACAAGAGATACTGGCTTTGAGTTTATCTATTAAACTCTGAAAGAAAAGCAAACTGTAAATCAATTAAAAGAAAAAATATAAATGATAGAATGATAGTACTGGTGGTAGATAGGTGTTATAAGAACCTCTATTGAGGAGTTTGGTCTTTATCTATCTGTGGGGGGTGGGGGAATGGGGGCCATTTTTTTTCCCCACCAGCACATCACCAAAAAATGGAGAAGTCTGATAATACCCTCTGTTGGTGAAAAACAAAAAACCAAACCCACTGCTGTCGAGTCGTTTCTGACTCCTGCGGACCCCACGTTTCACAGAAGAGCTTCTTCTAGGGTTTCCTTGGCTGTGATCTTTACCAAAGCAGATTGTCAAGCATTGCTTTCACAGTACCTCTGGTGGGTTTGAACAGCCAACCTCTAGGTTAGTAGCTTAAAACAAACCATGGCACCACCCCAGGATCTTCTGTGTTGGTGAAAGTGTGGCAAAATAGGCATTCTCTTAGGGTATTGATGGGCATGTCAATTTGCTAACCCTCTGTTGGAATTTGAAACGTATATACCCTTTGACACAGAAATTTCACTTTTAGGAACTGATCTTGTTGCTGGGTGCCATTGAGTCCATTCTGACTCACAGGAACCCTGTGTGAGTCTGACTCTGTGTGAGAGCAGACAGCCCGTAGGTTTTCACATCTTTATGGAAGCAGGTAGCCAGGACTTTCTTCTGTGGAGCAGCTGGTGGATTTGAACTGCCAGTCTTTGGGTTAGCAGCTGAGTGCTTGACCATTGCACCACTAGAGCTCCTTAAAGGCATAGATAACTCAATAATTCTGCATTACCTTGTAGGGAAGGGAAAAGCAACCCCCAAATTGAAAGATATCGCCCCATACTCACCATCTATTGTTAGCCTGCTCATCATACCTGGAGAAATAGACATAAAAAATGAGGTTCAAATTCAACAGAAAGAAATACTTTAAATTAATAGGTTTCCTCCATTCGATTGACTCTAAAAAACATTGGCTTCTTCTGAAGTCTGGCTGTGAAGCATTAGGCATGATATAGGGTCGCCCCACATTCCCATCACCCCTTTCCCTAGCTCCATCATAGCTCCATCACTTGCTCTAATTTTATTTCATTTTTTTAACTCAGGTACCCCTGTTCCCCACTAGACTCTGAATTCCTCGGGTGAGCACATCTGAGCCATCTTTGGGTCTCCATCACCCCACGTTGAGTCCAGGCATTTATTGTTGTTCACCCTTGAGATGATTTCCAACTCCACTCATGGCGACCCCATGTGACAGAGTGGAACTGCCCAGAGCGTCTCCTAGGCTGTGATCTTTACAGAAGCAGATAGCCACGTCTCTCTCCTGCGGAGCCACTATGTGGGTTCAAATCGCCAACCTTTCAGTTAGCAACTGAGCACTTAACCACTGTGCCATTAGGACTCCTGAGCACATATTAGATGCTCAGAAATGCTTGCTCAAAGTTTCCCACCAGAGTTCACAGTCCAAGGGCATCGTGGATGTGGAGAGGTATTTACCTAGGATTCCTGATGACAGTTCATCCAGAAAGATGGTCAACGTCATGGCCAAGGTCACAGGCATGGTGCAGAATGGTGGGCCCGAGAGGCCATGGAGATGAAGCCATAATTAGAAAACCAAAAACAAGATCAGATGCTGCAGAGTGGGGAATGAGAACAGGTTGGGAAGCAGAGTCCCTAATGCACTGTGCTGAGTTTGGGACTGTTATGGATTGAATAGGTAGCGTAGTGCCTAAACCACTTGACTGTTAACCAGAAGGCTGGCAGTTCAAACCCACCAGCCACTCCTCGGAAGGAAGGCTGGGCAATCTACTTCCGTAGTGATACCACCTCAGAAACCCAAGGAGGGGTCGCTATGAGTCAGGTCTGGCTCAATGACAAATAACAACAACAACAACATGGATTGAATTGGATCCCAAAAAAATATATGTTAGAATCTTAATCCTTATAACCTGAAGGTTGGCAATTTGAGCACACCCACTGGCACCACAGAGAAAAAGCTCTACAATCTGCATTGGTAAAGATTACAGCCAAGAACGCATAATGGAGTGCAGTTCTAGTCTTCTCATGCAAGGGGTTGCCATAAGTGGGGATCAGCTAGACAGCAGGGGGTTTGGTAAACCTGCGCCTTTCATCTCATTTGCCAATAGGATGTTCTTTGTTATGCTAAGAGGCCATTATCAGTGTAGGGTGTGTCTTAAACCAATCTCTTCTGATATATATATACATATATATATATATAAATATATAAAACAGATTAGGCACCAAAGCAAATACACACCAATGAGGCAGAGGTGGACGCCATGTGAGTGTTGCCAAGGAACTGAACAACACCAGGGCTGGGGGAGCTGACACAAGGACCTTCCCCCAGAGCCAACAGATAGAGCGAGTCTGCCCCTGGCACATGGCCTAAACTTGGACTTCAGCCTCCCGAACTGTGAAAATGAATTTCTGTTCTTGTAAGTTACCCATGTGTGGTCCCAGCAGCCCTAGAAAATCAGGACAGGAACTAGGCTCAACCCCGTGAGATCACTGAAGGTCTCTGAGCTGCTACAGGGCAACGTTTAAATGAGCTGGGAAAGGAGTCGAGAAGGTTGTCATGGCCACCCTCCAGTCACACTGTGAAGAGAAGAGGGAAACATCCTTACTGATTCCAGAAAGAGGCGCCATTTGCCTCAGGCTGACCCTCTGAACTCAGTGTGAAGCAGGAGCCTTCAAGTCAACTCTGAGTCACGGCGCCCCAAAGTGTGTCAGGGTAGAACTGTGCGCCGTGGACTACAAAACTCAGTGGCTGCTTTCTCAGAAGTAGATCACCAGGACTTTCCTCTGAGGGACTTCTGAGTGGTCTCGAACCACCGTCCTTTCTGTTAGCAGCCGAGCAATGAAGCATTTGCACCACCGATTGTCATCAAACCGATTCCAATATGGCAACCCCTGTGCGACAGAACAGAACTGCCCCATAGAGGTGGTTTCCTTGGCTAAACTATTTAAGGGAACAGGTCACCAGGTCTTTTCTCTTACAGAGCTGCTGGGTGGGTTCGAACCATTAACCTTGAGGTTGGTGGCTGCCAGCTTAACTGTTACGACACCAGGGCTCTTACAATGTAAACAGTAGTAACAATAATACTAACAATAATAATAATTGCATTTTTACATTGGGGATGAATGTATGTGTATGTGAGGGTGTGAGTGAGCTAGTGAGGGTGTGTGTGGGTGGATGTGGGTGTGGGGAGGGTTCAAACAGAAGCAGAAAGAGCTGTTGAAGCCTGGCTTTCCCAGGCCGAGATGAAAGTATTCCACATCTGCGACTGCCTCTAACCATCGTGCAAGGTGGGCACAGAGAGGTGGACTGACTTCTCTGGGATCACCAGCTGAAAAGGGGCAGAGCTGGGCTCGAATACTGAGGTGCTGTAAACTGAGCCTGAACCCTTTCTGTGGGTCACCGTCTCACCTCCTGACAGTCTGGTGCCTCGTGCACTTGCACGCTCAGCTGTAAAACACTTGTTCCAGCTGCCATCAACAGGATTTATGGAATAGTTAATGATGATTGTGGCTTTTCCTACCTGTTCTCAGAAAGTAGGGATGGAAATCAACATGTAACTCTCAGGGCAACCTGAGTTTTGACCTCTAACCTAATAACTTCCCTTTAGCCATATGTGGGCCATCATGAAGTCTGGATTACCAAAAACTCCCTTGGCGGTGAGTGGATTCCAACTCATAACAACCCTACAGGACAGAGTGGAACTGCCTCCATGAGTTTTCTAGGCTGTTATCTCTACAGAAGAAGACTGCCAGGTCTTTCTACCATGGAGCCTCTGTGTGGGTTCGAACCACCAACCTTTCCATTAGCAGCCAAGCATTTAACCACTGGGCCACCAGGGCTTCTTTGGGCAACCAAGATGTGCTTGACTTCTGGGCAACTGGGTTTTGTTCTTGTTTTTTGGAAGGAGTGGTGGGCATTAGTTCCTAGATTAGAAGCTGGGCTGCAACCAGACAGAAGAAGAAAACTTCACTGAAGATCATCAGCAGTTATGCCCACAAGACAAAAGCAATGAGAGCTGAAAGGGGAGAGAGGGAAGAGTGTTACCTTTCAGCACTATTGTCATCCAACAGCAGAAGAGAGGACCAGTGGGGATCATTTTCCCAGTGAAGATGCAGAGAGAACACAAAGTGAATTAAGTCATCCTTTGTACCCCGCTGCACCGCCGTAAGTCCCAGATTAGGATAGGGAACCAGGATGGGAAGTATCAACCCATTCTAAATCTCCTAGATCCCTTTGGAGACACGTTTGTCCCAGAAATCAGAAACTCCAGGGATTCCAGATGCTTGCGGGAACCAAGCAAGGTCTCCTCAACAACCAATTGCCATATCCACATCTACCTCTTAAGTGGAGACCAGGACAATTAGTTTTTTGAAAAAGAGGGAGTCTTGTCCATGGCACACCATATGTTCTTCATCATCGTAAACCCATTAATGAATACAAACAATTCAATCCAGTTGAATGGATTCAATCTATTCTAGATCAGAGGTTGCTAAGGAGGGGTCACTATGAGTCGGGGCTGACTCGACGGCAAATAACAACAACAACAACAACTTGTGTTAGGTTACACTGGAAATCTGACCGAACCTGTGGACTTTGTATTCCCAGAAAACCACACAGATTCTCTGTGTGTGTGTGTCCCCTCTCTCCCTCACCCTGTCTCTCTCTCCTCCCCTCCCTCCTCCATCTCTGTCCCTCTTTCTCCCTCCCTCTCTCTTCTTCTCCTCTCTCTCTCTTTGCCAGTCTGTCAGCCTTTCTCTCTCTTTGGTAAAATGAGCTCCTTTAAGTGGTCTTTTCTCTTGGTTCTTTGGAAAAATAGCTTGAGAGATTTTTCCCTAAGCCCTGAGGAGCAGCCTCAGAAGGCTGGTCACTCTTGCCCATGTTGATTGACATTTCCTGGGCAATCTATAAACAATTTGTTTTGATACTTTTTGTCTGGTCCTGGGCTGCAGCTTGCCCTGTGATTGGTATGCACCTTGTAGGAACCGATTGGTCAACAGACTATGAAAAAGAAGTCCAGCCATCCCTACTATACAAAAGGAGTGTCTGTGGCCTACCAAGAAGGGATTGGTCAGTTTGGGGCCCTGGTGGGAGTGCCATGCCTTGAAATTTACAAGGAGTGTGTATATTCATACAGTCAACCTGTCTTGATTGAAGAAATGTATCCCGAGTTGTTCCTGATCCTGAATTGTAACCTGTTATTTCTCTAATTAATCCCATAATCATGAGTATCGTGTGAGTTCTGCATGGCCACTGTAGCAAATTATTGAACACAGCAGAGAAGGAGAGAGTGCCATGGGGGAGATGGCTGATGTCAGAATTTGTAAAACCTTTGGAGGATGGAGGTATGTCTGACCTCACCTCATGGGGATCAGTTTTGGGCTGATCCTGGTCATACTGCCCTTGAAGTTAAACAGGTTAGGATGACACTGTTACTACTCCTACTGGCCCCACTTCTCTCTCTCCCTCTCTCCCTCTCTCTGTCTCTCTCTTTCTCTCCTCCTTTCTCTCTTTCCCTACATGCTTCTCCCTTTATTTCTATTTCTCCTTTCATTTTCTTCCCTTCTCTCCCCACTCCGCGCACACAGTCACCCACGTAACTGTGCACATGATTGCAGGTATCTGCTGTCCTCCCTCAATTCCCCCCAGGTACGCCCAGAGGTCCCCAAAGTCAAGGTTGAGAGCTCATATTCGAATTGAGAACATCTCTCTGAATCTATCCCAGACTCTCTTCTCCCTCCTGCCCTCTCTCTCCTCTGGGTTGAAGGGTCTCCATATTCATGTACGAAGAAGGAAATATGACTTACATTTGACTGAGGGCCAACAAAAGAAGTCAGTGAATTCATATGGAAAATAAAAATAAGAAAGAGAGTAGGATTAGTATTAGCATTCTCCTCTCTACTTCCCACACCCATATCTTTATTCTTCCATGGAGCATTTATCCACCTACTGTTACATGGGGAAGGATTTCCTGAAAGACTATCTTCATATAGTTTGTCCCATATCACTTGACAGAGATCAAACAGCTTTATAACATTGTATCGTAAATGGTATCGAGAGCCTTTTAACATAACAGCTCTAGAAATAAGTCCTACGGATACGTATCTCCCACATGTCTGGTATCACGTAAGAGTTTTTTCTTTAAAGCATTATTTAAAGGAGCAAAATATGAGTCATTCCTGGGTCTTAAAAGCTTGAATGCATATTACTCAGCAAATAGAAGAAATGAAGTCTTGGTACATGCCACAGCATGGGTGGAGCTTTGAGACATGCTGAGACAGTCATGGAAGGACAAATATTATATGATCCCACTTATATAAAAAGACAAGAAAAGGCAAAAGTATAAAGAATAAAGTTTATTAGTAGTTAGCAAGGGCTGGAGAGAGGAGGAAAGGGGGCAGTTAACAATGATGGAAAAATTGTATTGATTAAGGGGGGGTTGCACAGCCAATTATTATAACTGCCATCAATAGGTTGTACACTGGTAAAAAGTTCAACTGGCAACAATTGTGAGATATAGATAGATAGATAGATATAGATATATACACACACACACATATATCACATATACATATTTATATCATATATATGTATCACAGCTGTTGCCAGTTCAACTTTTTACCAGTGTACAACTGGTATATACATATATGTACGTGTGTGTCTGTGTGTGTATGAAACTAGCTCCCAAGGCTGCTTCCAAACCAAGCTCACTACCATCAAGTCAGATCCGACTCATAGCAACCCCTCCTTGGGTTTCTGAGGCAGTATCACTACAGAAGTAGATTGCCCAACCTTCCTTCCGAGGAGTGGCTAGTGGGTTTGAACGGGCAGCTTTCTGGTTAGCAGTCAAGTGCCTTAGGCACTACACTACCAGAGCTCCTTGAAGACACATACTAGGTGGAAAAAAACAAGACACATGCCCATCAGTGAGAATAATATGCTGTATTTTGCAACATTGGTTACGGAGTCTCTGAGCATCTATTAAGGGTGATGGAAAATTCAGAAAGGGTTCATGGTGGTGGTTGGACAACATGATGAATATACTCCTTACTGAATTGTACATGTGAAGATTATCGAAAACGCAAATGTTTTGTTACCTACATGTTTACCACAATTAAAAATATATATTGTCTTTTGTGTAAAAATGGGAAAAAATGAGGACTATGAATATGAAAATACGTATTTGGATAAACTGTCACGGATTGGATTATGTCCCCGAAAAATATGCGCTGTAAATCCTAACCCTTCTCCTTGTGGTTATAATCCCATTTGGGATGGGTGTCCTTGTTATGTTATTGTGATGGAGGGGAGGGTGAGCTCTAAATCGATCTCTTTTGAAATATAATGAAGTCGATTAAGCAGGCAGAGGTGGGGGAGATAGGCGTCACTCCACGAGAGAGCTCCAAGGAACCAAGAAGGAGAAGCTGTAGAGACGGGGGCCTTTCACCAGAACCGAGGGCCTTTCACCAGAACCGACAGAGAGAAAGCTTCCCCCTGGAGCCAGTGCCCGGGATTCAGACTTCTAGCCTAAACTGTGAAAAAAATACATTTCTGTTCGTTAAGGCCACCACCCATCTGTGGTATTTATGTTACAGTAGCACTTTGTGTAGAAGGCATTTTGTGTAGAAGGACTTGTATGTAACAGGTAATACTGAATGCCCCTGGGGTGGGGATCTGGGTGGGCAGGTTAGGAAGAAAACTTTTTATTGTATAATCTTGAACACATTTTGAATTCTGAACCTTGAAGATGTTATTTTAAAAGAAAAGAAAATCATATAATATTTTAGTTTACATGTTTTCATTGTTAATTTAAATATTAACATTTAATTTACATCCATGTTCAGGGTTGGGGACCGTGAGTTGAGTGAGTGTGGGTCAGGTGCCCTGGAATGGCTGTCTCTGCATCTTTCTTGCTTTCTGGTAAGAACCCCCCCTTCTGCCCAATGAGCCCCTCTTCCCCAGATGGAAGGATGGAAAAGGGCAGCTCTTCCACGTGTGCATATGGACATAAAACAAAGATGGCAGTGGCCTACTTTTACTAGTTATGTCCTGTCCCCAAGGCAAAGTCTGGGGACCAGACCCAGGTCCCACCCTTCCTCTAGAATTCCCAGATCCAAAGAAATAGGAGAGGAGCTAACTATGGAAATACAAACTTGAGGTTTTCACAGTTCTTACTTTTTTCTTCAATTGCAACTGGAGGCAGAAACGTCAGCCATCCGGGTCCCGACAGGAGTAGGGAACAGGGAGAGAATTACACATGAGATTCAGATCAGATGGTGGCCAAGGAGACCAGAGTTAGGTATGCCACTAGAAACCAGCTAATCCACCCACTGTTTGTATCGATAAAGCCATGTGGGTCCATCCATCCATTCATCCATCCATCCACACCCCAGCCAGCCAGCCAGCCAACCAACATTCATTTGGTCCATACTCTGGGCACTGGTGTATGCTTGGAGTCCCTGGGTGGTGTGAACAATCATGTGCCAAAAGGTTGGCAGTTCGAGTTCACTTAGAGGCAATTCAAATACAGGCCTGGCGGTCTGCTTCCAAAAGGTCCCAACCTTGAAAACCCTATGGAGCAGTTCTACTCTGACCCACTTAACTAAGCATACCATGAGTCGGAGATGACTCGACAGCAACTACCAAGAACAATTGGTTCTTCACGCAGTGTCCAGACTGATTACTAAACCACACACACACACACACACACACACACACACAGATCTGAAGATGACCCTCTCTCGCTTACAACCCTTTTGTGGTTGTGTGCCATCTGGTTGATTCTGATTCCTAGAAACCCCTTGTACAGAGTACACCTGCCCCATGGGTTTCGTGGGCTGTAATCTTTACGAGAGGTGATCACCATGTCTTTCTCCCGTGGAGCGCTTGGTGCATTCAAATCACCACCAAACATTTAACCATTGCACCACCACCAACTCCAAAATCCCTTTAACTGCTTCGTTTTGCACCTCGGATAACACTCAAAATTCTTATACAACCCCCAAATCGCTGTGTGTTCTGTTCCTGTGTCCTACGCATTCTAACTTAAATAACCCCCACCCACTACTCCCTTTACCCTGTACACTGTGCTCCCGACGCACCGGCTTCTCTCAGATCCTTGAAGGGACTCAGTGCCCTCCAGCCCCAGGGCCTTTGCACACACAGTTCCCTCTGCCTAGAGCAGCCTCCCTGTGACCACTGACCTAGCTAACACCTCCTCACCCATCAGTTTTCACCTCAAATGTAATGTATCCAGAGAAGCCTCCTCTAAACCCAAACGTTGTTGGATCCCATCAAGTCAATTTCTGACTCATGGCGACCCTGCGGGACAGAGCAGAACTATCCCATAGGATGTGCAAGCCTGCAATCTTCGTGGAAGTAGACTGCCTCATCTTTCTCCTGTGGAGCAGCTGCTGGGTTCAAACTGCTCACCTTTCGGTTAACAGCAGAGGGCTTAACCACTGTGTCACCAGGCCTCTTTATATAGTTATAGGGACCCCATAAAGCCACCGCTGCCTTTCAGAGCTCTCTGCCTCAGAAACTAGCCCCTTGCTGCTGAGGGACTTTGTCTCGGTATGGAAGCTCCCCTCTTCCTCCCCCAGGAGTTCCCTGGCCTTCTCCCCCTTCTGGGGGAACTGCCACTTGCCTTTGGAACATCTCATTGATGTGATGAACATGTCCCACGTCCAAAAATCTGTAAAAGCATCATCCCTAACCAACAGCTTGTTCACACCACTGTCATTTGGTGCTCATATCTTTGTCCTGGTGGTGCAGTGACTAAGCTTTCTGCTGCTAACTGAAAAGCGGGCAGTTAGAGCCCACCAGCCACCAGGCAGGAGACAGACCTTCCAATCAGCTCCCCTAAAGATTACAGCCTAGGAAACCCTATGGGGCAGTTCTACTCCGTCCTGTAAGGTCGCAGTGAGTCTAAATCGACTCAATGGCACATATCAACAATCTTTTTCCTTGATCAGCCCCAAATCCCTCAGACTCACTACAGCAACACACAGGAATCCTATGGGTTGGGATGCCCATTTTACAGATGAGGACAGTAAGGCTCACAGAAGCAATATCTCCCTCCCCAAAGTCACAAAGAGTCAGTCTATCCCCAAGGGAGGAGCTCCGGTAGCATAGTGCCTAAGGCACTTGACTGCTAACCAGAAGGCTGGCGGTTCAAACCCACCAGCCACTCCTCAGAAGGAAGGT
>NW_006921686.1:7249082-7249869 GCF_000298275.1 Orycteropus afer afer | reverse complement strand
CCCACCAGCCACTCCTCGGAAGGAAGATGGGGCAATCTACTTCCATAGTGATACTGCTTCGGAAACCCAAGGAGGGGTCACTATGAGTCGGGTCCGACTCGATGGCACATAACAATGACAACATGGCTGTTCTCAGGAAGGGCACGAACAGTGAAGTGCTCAGGTAGTAAGAGGAAGGTTGGCGGTTGGAACCCACCAGAGATGCCTTGGAAGAAAAGCCTAGTGCTCTCCTTGTGAACGGTCACAGCCACGAAACCTGATGGAGCAGGGATCTCCACGAGTCAGTCTACTCCACACCCAGAGGTTTGAGGCTGCTGACAGGCTACAACAGAGTCAAATAATTGTAACCGAGACTATATGGCCTGCAAAGCCCAAAATATTTACCATCTGGACCTCTACAATAAGGAGCTCTGGTGGTGTGGTGGCTGAAGCATTTGGCTGCTAAGCAAAAGGTCAGCGGTTGGAACCCACCAGCCGCTCTATGGACTAAAGATGAGGCAGTCTGCTTCTGGAAAGACCCACAGCCTTGGCTCACTACAGGGCAGTTCTACTCTGTCCTCTAGGGGCGCTGTGAGTCAGCAACATCAACTCGAACACACTGTGTTGGGTTGGGTTTGGGCCCTTTACAGAAAAATTTGCTGACTCCTGTCTTAAACAATTTGTGAGGTTCAAAAAAATAGCAAAGCAAGAAAACAAACAATAAGAGTGCCTGCCGTACTTCTTTTCAGAGATAACTATAATTTTCCCATTTTGTGTGTGTGTTGTTGTTGTTGTTGTTAAGTGCCGT
>NW_006921686.1:7239447-7245589 GCF_000298275.1 Orycteropus afer afer | reverse complement strand
AACAAGGGAACGTGTTCAGTGCAGATCAGTGAGTAAGCACAAGCCCGCCTTGTTTCAGTGCCTATGCTTAAACTGCCCCCTGTGTGTGTATTCTCTTCCAAATCCGTTTCTATTTATACCTGACTCTGATGCTCTATGCCCCTGATCAAGCTACTCATCCACCCTGTGTCTCACTTTCCTCATCTATAAAATGAGGTCTTTCCAAGTTCATAATTACATTTTCGAACAATTGAGTATAATGCTTTTGGCAAACAATGACCAATGGCCAAATTCAGCCCACCTGCCATTTTTGTGGGGCCCATGAGCTAAGTAAGACTGGCTTTTTACATTTTCAATGGTGGGGGAAAAACAAAAGAAAGATAGTATTTCATGACAGCATCCAGAAACCATTTTTATTGGAAAACAATCACAGCCATTTGTTTATGGATTATCTACGGCTGTTTTCAGGAAGGGCACAAACGGTGAAGGGTTCACAGGGTTGCGGAAAGGATCACTGTTGATCCTCACGACAGCGCCATGCACTGTGCAGTGGACGCTGCCTGGGCCTGGGCCGTCCTCCCGAGTGGTCGGGGCTCCAGCCACTGAGATCCGTCAGGCTCTCATTGGCTGGTTTTGGGGACATAGATGCCCAGGCCTTTCTTCCTGGTCTCTCTTAGAAGCTCTGCTGAGACCTGTTCAGCATCACAGGCCCACGCAAGCCTCCACTGACGGGCAGGCAGGGGCTGCACATAACGTGCACCGGCCGGGAATCAAACCCAGGCCTCCCACATGAGAGATGATGATTCTACCACTAAACCACGACTGCCAGGCTGAAAGGATTAAATGTGTTTACATCTGTAAAGCACATTTAAAAAAAAAAACAACTCACTGCCATTGAATTGATTCCAACTCATAGCGACCCCCATTGGGTTTTGGAGGCAGTAAATTTTTACGCAAGTAGATTGCTCAGTCTTCCTTCCAGCCAGGAGTGACTGGTGGGTTTGAACCACCTGTCTTCTGGTTAGCAGTCAGATGCCTTAGGCACTGCGCCACCAGAACTCCTTTTGTAAAGCACATGGAACAGTGCGTGTATTCTCTCTCCCTCTGTGTATATACATTAAGAATGCAATGTATGTATTATATATTTTTTTCTTCATATGTGTGTCTGCAATAAGGAGCTCTGATAGGGTAACAGTTAAGCGCTCAGCTGCTAGCCCAATGTTGGAACCCATCCAGCGGCTTCGTGGAAGAAAGGCCTGGTAACCTGCTTCCATAAAAATTACAGCCAAGAAAACCTTATGGGGACAAAGTTCTGATAACTTCTTGGCCACAGCCAACCACCCTGAGGGAGCAAGTAGCTGGACCTGTGGGCTGGGGACCATGGTCACAGGGGACATCAAGCTCAACTGGCATAACATGTTGTTGTTGTTGTTAGGTGCCGTCGAGTCATTTCCGACTCATAGCGACCCCATGCACAGCAGAACGAAACACTGCCCAATCCCGCGCCAGCCCCACATGGGGATCACCAAGGAATCAAAGAACAGAGTTGAAAGAGACAAGGATTTCCCCCCTGAGGAGCGGAAAGAAACTTCCCCTAGAGCTGGTGACCTGTATTCACACTTTCAGCCTCCTACCTCAACTGTGAGAAAATAAAATTCTGTTCTCTACAACCACCCACTTGTGGTATTTTCGTTTCAGCAGCCCGAGATGACTGAGACACCAATGAAGACGCTGGTACACAGAGTGAGAAAGTAGTTGGCAGCTACTTGTTCTTACAGGTTATTGCTGTCAGGTGCTGTGGGGTTGGTTCCGAACCACAGGGACCCCTTGGACAACAGCGGGAAATGCTGCCCGGTCCTGCCCCGTCCTCACAACCCTTGCTATCCTCAAGCCCATCGTTGCAGCCACTGTGTCAGTCATCTCACTGAGCGCCATCCCCTCCTTCACCGGCCCTCTACTTTTCCAAGCATGACATCCTTCTCCAGGGACTGGTCCCTTCTGACAACACGTCCAAAGTACGTGAGATGGAGTCTGGCCATTCTCGCTTCTAAGGACCATTCTGGCTGCACTTCTTCAAAGATAAAGGTAAAACTAACCAGATTTAAAAATTAAACCATCCTATCCCCTGCCATTTTTTCTTTTCTTTTTTTTTTTTTTTCATTGTGATTTGGATGGAAGTTTACAGAGCCAATTCATTTTCCATACAGCAGTTAATACCCATTGTGTCTCATGACATTGACTGCAATTCCCCACAATGTAACAGCTCTCTCCCCACTTCCTCCCCATAGTTACCTCTTCCCTGAGTCCTTCCCTCCCATGCATTCCTGCCCCCCACCAAGCTGCCTCCCTGTGCAAACACTGCCCGACTGTTCTCCCAGGATCACCCAGGATTGACAGCTCTAAGGAGTGAATCTACCTGATGTCAGTGTTTACCCCGTAGCCTGTCTGTTGCTTCCCTGCCTTCTTTAGGCCAAACAACAGTTTAGCTTAATTAGTAACTGGTCCAGAATACCTGCCTTGAATACTGTGCTCTTTGAAGAACTATCTTTACGGGATCAAAACTGATAACAGCAACTCCAAAGAATAGACAGGACACTCAGGGGGCAGTGAGTTTGTATGAATGGGGGAAGAACAATTTGGAAAAGGGGGGTGAGAATGGTTGCGTAACTTGGAAAATGTAATCCGCGTCACTGAGCTGTACACGTAGCAACTGCTAAGTTGGTGTACGTCTGCTATGCATATTCTCAACAACAACAAATAAAATAGAATCTTCCGAAAACCACTGGCAGCCACATCCCAGGTTTCTACAAGCCAATTAGTGGGAATCATTGGCTCATCGTGTGCTGGGCCTGGGGCCATCCCCAAGTGTAATTACGGTGGGAGGGGTGAGCATCCTGTCCCTGACACAGGGACATCACTCCCACGAAGGAGCACCCACCCTGGGGGCCTCATGCCAGCCTGTGTGACCGGCTGGGCCACCTCAACACCTCTCTCACATGGACATTCTGGCTTCCTTCTTCCAAATTTCAGAAATCAAGCCAGTTCATGCTAGTTCCTAGGATTGGCCACCCATTTCCTGTGTGCCAGTTGGCACACAGTTTGCACTCAACTGGTAGCCTAAAGGTTGGCGGTTCAGACCCACTCAGAAATGCTTTGGGAGAAAGTCTGGTGATCTAGCTCCCAAAGGTCACAGCCATTGAAAACCCTACGGCCCACAGTCCTACCCTGACACCCACTGAGTCACCATCCATTGGAGTCGCCGCAACAGCAAATATGGTTATGGAATTTCTATTTTTAACTTTTTAGAAACTGCCAAGCTGTTTGTCACAGCACCTACATCATTTTACACCCCCAGAGATAAGACTTTTTAATATTTAATGTGTTCTTCTGGTGTATTTCACACGTGTGTGAGAGTGTGTGGATGTGTGCATTAAATGCTTTGTATGTCTGGCTGTGTATATGTGGGGGACATTGAAGAAGTTTAAACACAAGGGTGACATGATCAGATTTGCATTTAAAAAATCAGGCTCAAGAACAACTGCCTCCTTTGCCATGACACGAGAAGTGGATGGTGCCCAGCTACCATTACTGAACATTTTGATCAAACATTTTATAGAAGAATTCTGATCAAAAGGGGGAGAATGCAGAACAGAATGTCAAATCTCATGGACTGCAGATTTCCTGGAGCCTTGGAGGCTCATGAACCCCTGAACCTATTACCCTGAGATAATCTTTAAACCCTAAACCAAAAAGATCTGCTTTAGGGGAGCAAACAATAGTTGAACTTAAGTAGTTTTTTTAAAAAAAAAAAAAAGTCTGCCTTGAGGACTATGTTCTTTTAAGAACTATCTAGATGGGATCAAATTGACAATAGCAACTCAAAAGATGAGATAGTAAGCTTAGAGGGCAGTGAGTTAACGTGAATGGGGGAGGAACCACTCAGAGAAAAAGGTGCGAATAGTTGTGTAACTCGAAGAACGTAACCAATGTCACTGAATAGTACACGTGAAAACTGTTGAACTGGCGCATTTTTGCTGTGCATATTTCAGAAACAATTAAAAATAATAAAATTCAAAATAAAATCAGACTGGTGGTTAGTTAGGGGCTAAAAGTGAGGGAACCGCTGGTGACATGGCCCAGCAGGAGTCACAGGGCTCCGGGGTGTCTGTATGGGTGTGTGTCTGTGCCCTGAGTTAGGGCACAGGCACTGGGGTGGAGAAAAAGAAGCATCCCCAAGGCAGAAATGGCACGAGTTCTGAGGGATTGTTGTTGTTATGTGCCCTCGAGTCAGACCGACTCATAGTGACCCCTCCTTGGGTTTCCGAGGCAGTATCACTATGGAAGTAGATTGCCCAACCTTCCTTCCAAGAAGTGGCTGGTGGGTTTGAACTGCCAGCCTTCTGGTTAGCTGTCAAGTGCCTTAGGCACTACACTACCAGAGCTCCTTTAGCTATTGTATATGGTGGCAAAGAAAAGACAACAGGCGATCTGGAAGTTCCTCAACAATCAAGTCATGCCCAGAGAAGCTGTTGCTGTTGCTAGGTGCTGTCCAGTCAATTCCAACTCATAGTGACCCCGTGTTGCACAGCAGAACTGCCCCGAGGGGTTTCCTGGTCTGTAATCTAAATGGAAGCAGACTGACACATCGTTCTCCTTTGGAGTGGCTGGTGGCTTCAAACATCTGACCTTCTGGTTAGCAGCCAAGTGCTTAACCATTGCACCACCAAGACTCCTTCCCATGTAAGCAGCAGTCAGAAAATCAGACAATGTATAGCATTGGCTAAATCTATTGTAAAAGACCTCTTTAAATTGCTAAAAAGCAAAGACATCACTTTGAGGATTTAAGTGCACCTGAGCTGGTGGTATAATGCCTAAGGCATTTGACTGCTAACCAGAAGCTTGGCGGTTCAAACCCACCAGCCACTCCTCAGAAAGAAGATTGGCCAATCTACTGCTGTACTGATACTGCCTTGGAAACTCAAGGAGGGGTTGCTATGTGTCGGATCCGACTCAACAGCAGTGACTTTGGTTTTTTGGTTTTTTCTTGAGCCACGCCATAGTATTTTCAGTCACTTCATATGCGGGTGAAAGCTGGACAATGAAAAGTGAAAACCAAAGAAATGATGCATTTGAATTATGGTGTTGCTGAAGACTATTGAAAGCATCATGCCAGAAGGATCAACAAATACTTCTTGAAGGAAGTTCAACCAGAATGCTCCTTAGAAGCAAGGATGGTGAAATTTTGTCTCAAATAGTTTGGACATGTTATCAGAAGGCAGAAGTCCCTGGAGAGAAGGACATCATTCACACTTGGTAGAAGATGAGTGAAAAAAAAGGAAGACGAGATGGATTGATACGGTGGCTCCAATGATGTTCTCGGACAGAGCAGCGACTGTGCGGGTGGTGCAGGATGTGCTGGGAGTCAGAGCCAATGATCCAATAACAACATCCCAAGGAGAACCCAAGAGGAGCAGGTCTGAAAGAGAGAGGAAGTGCTCGTTTTTGTGGTCCATGAGGTGGGTGGGGTGCAGAGAGATGGTTTGGAGTTGGTGGGCTACTCAAGGCTGGGGATCTGGGGGAGTTGTCCCAACGTGGCTGCCCTCTCTAGAAGGGTTTTTGTTGTTTGCAGACAAGTTGCCTCTGACTCACGATGACCGTATAATGGAGGGAGCATTGCCCTGTCCTGCACCATCCTCCCGATTTCGCTGTTTGCGTCTATCCTGAGTCGCTGTGTCAATCCATCTCGTGGAGGTTTTAGGTTGTCTTTACTGTCTACCACTGTTGCTGTGAACTGTTGAGCTGCTTCTGACTGATAGCGACCCTATGTGGCAGAGTGGAACTACTCATAGGATTTCCTAGGCTCTAATCTTCACAGAAGCAAAGCTCAAACCAAACCCACTGCCGTTGAGTGGATTCCAACTCACAGCGCCCCTAGAGGACAGAGTGGAACTGCCCCAGATGGGTTCCAAGGCTGTCATCTTTATAGGAGCAGATCACCAGACCTTTCTTCCATGGAGCCACTGTGTGCATCTGAACCACCAACCTTTGGGTCAGCAGCCAAGTGCTTGTTATGCCAACCAAAGCGCCTTTACATTAGCACTGCCAAAAAAAAAAAAAAAACCTCACTGCTGTCGAGGCAGATCTGACTCATAGCTACCCCTCC
>NW_006921686.1:7226818-7239242 GCF_000298275.1 Orycteropus afer afer | reverse complement strand
GACTCATAGCGACCCCTCCTTGGGTTGCCAAGGCAGTATCACTACGGAAGTAGGATTGCCCAACCTTCCTTCCGAGGAGTGGCTGGTGGGTTAGAACTGCCAGCCTTCTGGTTAGCAATCAAGTGCCTTAGGCACTATGCTACCAAAGCTCCTACTATAAGGGTTAATTATCCCCAAATAATTGAGAGAGAGCGTGCGGGAGGGAGGAAGAGCTATGTATTAGTGTTAGATACTAGGGGACTAGGAGTTTGGTGGTGCAGTGATTAAGTGCTTGGCTGCTAACTAAAAGGTCAGCAGTTTGAACCCACCCAGTGACTCTGTGGGGGAAAAGACTTGGTGATCTGCCCCTGTAAAGATTACAGCCTAGAAAACCCTATGGGGCAGTTCTACTGTGTAACATGGGGTCACCATGAGTTAGAATAGCCTCCACAGCACTGAACAACTAGGGGAAAGATGGGTCCGACAGGAACCATGGAGGGAGGCTAAGTTGGGACAGGAACAATGTGAATGGGGCTGACAGAAGGGGTTCGAGTGATTTTTAGAAGTAGAATCCCTGGAACCAGGTGAGTGATCAGGACCAGAAAAGAACAAAGGGGCCACCTGGAAATGACCCCAAGGGATGGGCTCCGTGTTCTCAAGAGAAGACGCGATGGGGAGGACATGGAACATTTGTTCGCTGGGGTACAGACAACAAGTTGCTTCCTTAAGAAATTCTTCATTGATATGCAGAAACTAGACACCCACACTCCTCCCCTGGCTGATGAGCTGGCTTCCTGCCACTCTGCCTACCCCAGCACTGAGGTCTGATCTTCTCAGACACAGGCCCAGGGAGATCTGAAACCTTGGGCAGCCTTCCAGAAGCTGCTTCAACCTGCACCTTGGTGATGTCCCTGTGAAGCTATAGGAGAGCAGTTTCAGGGCCACCAGCCTCCCCCTGTCTGTGCTGCCCTTTGGACCCCCCACATCACCTTCCATAAACACCAAGCACCTACTGCTGCACAAAGCACATGAGGACAGCGTCTTCTGACTTCCTCTCACTTCAGAACAGAATCACCATCAGCAACCTAAGGCTTATTCCCATGAGGCCAGACATGTCACCACCCTCCAGATTTTTACCATTACTGACATCAACTGTCTCCCATGGCACTAATTGCTTCTCTGCTGGGTTTGATAATTTGTTGCAATGGCCACACAGAACTCACAGACGATACTCATGATTATGGGGTTTATTAGGGAAGCAACAGGCTATAATTCAGGCTCAGGCACATGCTTAATCTCCCCTCTGCTATGCACTCAGGCCCACCTCCCTGGCCCTTGACCTCTCAGCCTGGCCCTTGCCCTGCTTGGGCAAGTGTTACAAAGCTCTGCTGATAAGGGCACCTAGGTGTCCCACACTTTGCCAGCAGGGAGCCTGCCCAAAGGCATTCAGCTTTCGCACTCCATGGGCCAGCAAATCTGCTGCTCTGTCTCATGCCTCGGGTTCCTCAGCCAGTTGTCTCTGCCATCTCTCTGCCAAGGAGGCCCAACACAGGGATCTCGGGTCCAAGAATGAGCTTCATTCCACCTCCAGCTCTTCTCCCTGCTGGCAGTGAGATCTCCCCTTCTGCCTCAAGAAGGGTTCACTTTAAGCCTGGCACAGTGACAGAACTAACCAATGCCCACATTAGGGTTCCATACACCTTATTTGCATGGTCCCACCTCCACATGGGTGCCATGTACTACATTTACATTACTCACAAGCTGTCCAATCCCCTTGGTGGACCACAAGCACCTTACATTTGCATAGCTCCACCCAGTCATGTATTGGGAGGCACAAAGACCACGGTTAAAAGAGCCGTACCAAGTAATTCACTGCACCATGACTGTGTTCTGCAGGGCAGTGGTGGCTCACTGGTAGATCCTGGCCTTCCATGCCAGAGACCTGGGTTTGATTCCCAGACAGTGCACTTCATTGTCTGTCAGTGGAAGCTTGTGGGTAATACATAATCCTTCACCCTCCACCTGCCCAGCCAGCATCCACTCATTTTCTGTCCTCTCTCTCTCAGTACTCTCCTAGTCTCAGTCCCTAATTTCCACTCAGACTCTTTGTGTCCCTTCTCGCCTTTCAGGTGTTCACGCCCCCAAACCCCCAATTTCCAGTGGGGTTCTTTGTCTACTTTTCCCTCCATGAAGCTGCTCCCCCCTCAGTTTCCACCTGGATCCTTTGTCTCTGTCCTTGGGCTTATCTTGTCCCCACCCACCCCTTGAGTTTAGCTCCTCTCCAACACTTAGGATTGGTTCTTTTGAAATAGGCAATCTACCTCCTGGATAAAACACTGCGTAAGCACCCTGCAGAGACAGGATTGGGGCTGATGCTACTCTAAGCCTCAGCCCATCTGCCAGATGGATAATTCAATAAAACTTATTTTTCTAACAATTCACCCTGGTCCTGTTCCTCTCAGCTTTCGACACCTAACAGTGTGTTGCTATGATGCTGAACAGGTTTTAGTGGAGCTCCCAAACTAAGACTAGGAAGAAAGGCCTGGTGATCTAGTGCTAAAAATCAGCCAATAAAAGCTCTGTGTCCTCAAAACTATTGCTGTACGGTGATCTTTAAACCTTAAACCAGATACTTTTGGTAAGATGGAGGAATAGGCAGACAAGCAATATAGACCCTTTTCAACAAAGAAAAGAGAAACCAATTGACTGAGGTACAGAAGATAATCCTGGAGCACTGAGCTTTGAAAGGAAGGATACATAAGTGGATTAGGCACCAATTAGTGGAAAAACCTGAATGAAAACAGTGAGTACAGAGACAGTCGGAGCTGCAGACTGTCAGCTACTCCAACAAGACCAACAGCCTGATTATTTCCAAGAGGTGTTGAAACCTGAGAATTGACCTAAAGATTAACCCTGGTCACCAAGGGCTGCAGGGACAACTGCACTAGTGGTCTATGACTAGGAAGGGAAACAGCAAGGAGGGAGACAACCTGAGCTGTGGACTTTCTGCTGCCCGGAGGGCACAGCCATTTTGAATGTTTATAAGTGGCAGCCATTTTGAATATTTAAAGTGACCAAGGGTGCAGTCATTTTGAATGTTTACAAGTGGCAACTATTTTGGATTTTAAAGTGATAGCATTCTCATTCAGATTCCAGAGACCTAAGAATAGGCTCTGTTTGCCAAGGAGGGCAAGGACATACAGGAGGCAGACAACAGGAAAGGAGACAGGTGGTGAGTGTACAAGTGCTACCAACTAGCCAATAGAGGAGCACAGTAGCCTGCTTACATAGATAACATACAAACAAAACAAAGAAAATGAAAATGGTGGGCAAGTCAGTCCAACATACAATCACCAATTAAATATAAACACAAAAATGTCACGATGCCTCAGAGACAACAGAGCATCACAATCCACACAAAGAAACAAGACAAAGCAAGAGAAACAAGGGACCAGGATACAGACCCAAAACTCATCCCCTAGGAAGACGCAGCATTGGAACTCCCTGAGAAGGAATTCAAAACAATTATACGTAGGTATCTTCAACAAATTGAAAGACAGATCAAGGAAAACACTGACAAAATTGAGGAAAACACAGAGAAAACCCTACAACAATTTCAAAAGACAATACAAGAACAAAATGACAAAATAAATGAAAAGTTAGAAATGATACAAAATCTACACACAGAAATCTGGAAGATTAATATTAAATTTTCAGAAATAGATAAGACATTGAATGGGCAAAGAAGCAGAATTGAATCAATGGAAGACAGAATTAGGGAGATTTAAGGCAAATACCTGAACACTTCTTTGGAAAGGGATAAATAAGAAAAAAAGATCAAAACAAAATGAAGAAAGCCTAAGGCTCATGTGGGATACCATCAAAAGGAATAACCTATGTGTTAATGGAATTCCAGAACAGGAAGAGAAAAATAAAACCAGAGAGAAAATTGTCGAAGATCTGGTGGAAGAGAATTTTCCTGGTATGATGAAAGATGAGAATATATCCATTCAGGAAGTCCAATGAACCCCAAACAGGATAGACCCCAAAAGAAAATCACCAAGACACATCATCATCAAACTTAACAAAACCAAAGACAAAGAAAGAATCATGAGAGCAGCATGAGAAAAACAAAAAGTTACCTCCAAGGGGTAACCAATAAGACTAAGCTCAGATTTCTTGACAGAAACCATACAGGAGAGAAGACAATGGGATGGTATATATAAAACACTGAAAGAGAAAAACATCCAACCAAGAATTATATACCCAGCAAATTTGTCCCTCAAATATGATGGTGAAATTAGGACATTTCCAAATAAGCAGAAACTAAGAGACTTTGTTAAAACCAGACAAACCTTACAAAAGATGCTAAAGGGAGTCCTTTGGACAGAGAAGCAACAACAGCCAACAACAACTGACCATTAACACAAATGATGATATAACCCAGAAACCAACCCAGCTATGGAAGTATCCGAAGAAAATAAGCCTACAAGATTGTAAACAGGGAACCAGAGACATCATTTGACAAATGAAGACAACTACAAACCAAAAAGAGGGAAAAAAACTGCATCGTTACAGAACATCTAGATGGTAGGGAAGTCAATACAACTACAAGATAGAATGGACTGTTCTGAACTTGGGAAGAAAACTGTAAATCACAGGGTAACCTCAAAGAAAAATGATAAACCTTCACATCAAAATAAAAAAGAGGACCAGCATAAATATTCAGCAAATACCAAAACAATAGCAATGAAGGATGTGATAACACAATTCATAAACAAAATGAGCTTAGCACAGAAAATTATATGGAACAAAGAAATCGACACTGTGAAAAACCATATAACAAAAATGACAGCAAAAAATTCATATTTGCTGATAATTACATATCTGGCAAGGGACTTATCTCTAAGATTGATAGCAGAAGAGTGGATGACCAAACTATGGCCCATACACATACTGGAATGCTTTGCAGCACTAAAGAATAATGTAGAGTCTGCAAAACACCGCATAATAAGGATAAACTTGGAGGACATAACACTGAGTGACATAAGTCAATCACAGAAGGACAAATATAGTATTAGTCCATTGTTGTGGAGGGTCAAGGAAAGGTTTATATATGGAGGGAAACTTTCCTTGTTGGTTACCAGCTTTGGGAGGGGAAGGGAGGGATCACTGCAAAAAAAAAAAAAAAATGCATTGAGCCATGTCACTTTAGTTTTGTGTATTTCGTGGTATATAAATTATATTTCAATAAAATGCATTAAAAGAAAAAAAAACACCTTAAACAAAAAATATGCCCTAAAGTCTTCTTAAAACCAAAGTTCAGCTTAACTAGTAAAGAACGTCTTCCTTGAGCATTGTGCTTTTTTCAGATCTGTCTATATGGGTATATGGGAGCTCTGGTGGCCTGGTGCCTAAGGCATTTGACTGCTAACCAGAAGGCTGGCAGTTCAAACCCATCAGCCACTCCTCAGAAGGAAGATTGGGCAATCTACTTCCATAGAGATACCACTTCGGAAACCAAAGGAGGGGTCACTATAAGTCAGGACTGACTTGACGGCAGTGAGTTTGGTGTGGCTTTTTATATGGGATTTAACTGACAACTCAATCTCACTGTCATCAAGTTAGTTCCAACTCATGGCAACCCCCATAGTATTTCCAAGGCTGTAAATCTTTACAGAAGAAAACTGCCTCATCTTTCTCCCACAGGGTGGCTCAAGGGTTTGAACCTTTTGGTTAGCAGCCAAATGCCTTAACCACTGCACCACCAGAGCTCCTTAAACTGACAACAGCAACTCAAAAGATTTGATAAGAAACAGGGGGCAGTGACTTTTGTGAATGAATGAGGAAGGAACAATTCAGAGAAGGACAGTGAGAATTGTTGCACAACTCAAAGAACATCATCAATGTCACTGAATTATACACATGGAAAGGGTTAAATTGGTGGAGCTCTGACAGTACAATGGTTAAGCACTCAGCTGCTAACCAAAGGGTTGGTAGTTCAAACCCACTAGTCACTCTGGGAGAAAGAGGTTGCAGTCTGTTTCCATAAAGATTACAGCCTTTAAAACCCTATAGGGCAGTGCTAGCCTGTTCTGTAGGGTGGATATGAAACCACGATGGGATTTTTGTCATGTATACTCCCAACAAAAACATCAACAAAAATAAAATATAAAAAGAAGAAAAAAAAAACAACTCTATGGATCAGAGTAGCCCCATCCCCAACTAGTCATGGGAATGGCACAATGTTTGGTTCTTCTGTGCATGACAGACAGGTTTCAGCAGAGCTTCCAGACCGAAACAGACTAGGCAGAGAGGCCTGGTGATCTACTTCCAAAAGTCAGCCAATGAAAGCGCTAGGGATCCTGGTGGTCTGGCCCGGTTTGTGTGTGGGTTCACAATGAATCAGAGGACTGACATGAGGGCAGCTAACAACAGCAACAACTCTGTTCTTATAGCATTTACTGCATGATACTCTTCTAAGTAACTCTAAATAAAGTAACTCATACAATCCCAAGAGAAAGGAACCATTACTGCTGTTGCTAGGTGCTGTTGACTTGATCTAACTCCCAGCATCCCTAGAGGACAGAGTGGAACTGCCCTCTAGGGTTTCCAAGGCTGTCAATCTTTACAGAAGCAAAGCCCAAACCAAACCCACTGCTGTGGAGACCATTCTGACTCACAGCGCCCCTAGAGGACAGAGTGGAATTGCCCCACAGGGTTTCCAAGGCTGTCAATCTTCACAGAAGCAAAGCCCAAACCAAACCCACTGCCGTGGAGTCAATTCTGACTCACAGCGCCCCTAGAGGACAGAGTGGAATTGCCCCACAGGGTCTCCAAGGCTGTCATCTTTCCTGGAACAGATCACCAGGTCTTCCTCCCATGGAGCAGCTGGGTGGGTTCAAACCAGCTGGTAGATTTGGTTAGCAACTGAGTGTTTAATTGTTGTGCCCACAGGGCTCCTTGGAACCACCATCAGCCCCATGGTATAGATGAGGAAACTGAGACCCAGAAAGAGGAAGGTCCCCACAGAGTCACAGAGCTCATCAAGAGGCCAGAATCCTACCACTGAACCACTCAGCTATTACACTAAAACCTGCAAAAGCTAGAACCTGTGTAAGGTAGAAACCTGTCAGAGAAGGAACACTCAGGTCTTTGACTGCGTCCTGTCAAAGGTGGAAATTGGCAGACCCGGAAAAACAAGGCAATCCCGTCTAGTTCCAGCTCTCACGGGTTTCACTTAAAATCCCCCATTTTTCTCCATGGAAGGCTGAGGCCTAAGAAGAAGAAATAATTTGGCCAGTTTCACAGAGTCAGGAGGTGAAGGAGCTGAGGTTCCAGCCCATACTTTCCTGACTTCACGGCCTAGTCCATTCCCCTTCACTTTGGCCAGTCCCTTAAACCTCCAACTGGCTACTCTCCCATCTGTCTGATGGGGGACAGGAGGCCCCAATGGATCCTCCATCCAGGAGAGGTGTAAGCTGAACCACCGCTCTTAATCATTTGTGCCACCCAGGGACGCCTGGAATTACTGTGTTCTTGTTGTCAGGTGCTATGGAGTCATTTTCAACTCATAGCAACCCCATGCAACAGAGTAGAACTGCCCTACAGGGATTCCTAGGCTGTAATCATTACAGAAGCAGATTGCCAAGTCTTCTCTCACTGAGACAACGCGTGGGTTCAAACCACCAACCTTTAACTTAGCAGTCAAGTGCTTAACTGTTGCACTACTAACCAAAACTCCAAACGAAACTCACTGATGTCAAGTTGGAGCCAACTCATAGTGACTCTTCCTTGGGTTTCCAAGGTGGTATCTTTACAAAACTAGATTGCCCAATTTTCCTTCCGAGGAGTGGCTGGTGGGTTTGAACCACCAGCCTTCTGGTTAGCAGTCAAATGCCTTAGGCAGTATGCCATCAGAGCTCCCTTGTACTACTAAAGGCTTCTTATAACTACTATATGACTCAGCAATTCCACTCCTAGGAATCTACACAAAACATCAAAAGCAGTGACTCAAACAGACACATGTCCACCAATGTCCATCGCAACACTTTACACAACGGCCAAAGTTAGAAGGAGGCAGTTGTTCAAACAGAACGGGGGATACTGTGTGGTTTAAAATCAGGGTGTATGTCCTTTCACCATACTCATTCAATCTGCATGCTGAGCAAATAATTCAAGAAGCTGGACTGTATGAAGAAGAACATGGCATCAGGATTGGAGGAAGACTCATGAACAGCCTGCGATATGCAGATGACACACCTTGCTTACTGAGAGTGAGGATGAACTGAAGCACTTACTGATGATGATTAAAGACTACAGTCTGCACCTCAACATAAAGAAAATGAAAATCCTCACAATTGGACCAATAAGCAGCATCACGATAAATGGAGAAAATATTGAAATTGTCAAAGATTTCATATTACTTGGTTCCAAAATCAACACCAATGGAAGCAGCAGTCAAGAAATCAGACATTGTATTGTATTGGGCAAATCTACTGCAAAAGACCTCTTTCAAGGGCTGAAGAGCAAAAATGTCTCTTTGAAAACTAAGGTGCACCTAACCCAAGCCATGGTATTTTCAATTGCTTCATATACGTGTGAGAGCTGGACAATGAATAAGGAAGACTGAAGAAGAGCTGGTGCTTTTGAGTTGGTGTTGGCAAAGAATACTGAAAGTACCATGAACTACTGAAAGAACTAACAGATCTGTCCTGGAAGAAGTGCAGCTGGAATGCTCCTTGGAAGCAAGAATGGCCAGACTTCATCTCATTTACTTTGGTCATGTGGTCAGAAGGGACCATTCCCTGGAGAAAGATTATCATGGTAAAGTGGAGGGTCAACGAAAAAGGGGAAGGCCCTCAACGAGATGGATTGACATGGTGGCTGCAACAATGGGCTTAGGTATGGCAAGGATTGTGAGGCTGGCACAGGACTGGGCAGTGTTTCATTCTGTTATACATGGGGTCACTATGAGTCGGAGCTGACTCAACAGCACTTAAGGACAACAAAGTTAGAAACAACCCCCAAGTGTCCATCATTGGATGAATGGTAAATACAATCCATAACATTCACCATAAAAAGAAATGAATTCTTGATACATGCTATTGCTTGGGTAGCTTGTATTTCATGCTGAGTGAAGTAAGTCTGACACAAAAGGACAAATATTGTATAATTCCACTTACATGAAAGATCTGGAGGAAGCAAAGGCATCAAGATCAAAGAAGACTGGTGGTTTTGGGGGGCTGAGGGGAGGGGAGGAAGGAGGAAGGTTATCACAGCGTCCACTTAAATTGGTGATTTGTACTTTATGTGAAGTATTTCTCAATGAGGAATTTTGTAGGTGCTTATCTCTCCACAGTGGGATTATGGGTGACTTATATAGTCTTCAATACTCTTTATTCTTTTTCTGTATTTTCTAAAATTTGTCTTATATACTTAAAAAAAAAAACCTCACTGCTGTCGAGTCGATTCCAAATCATTGCAACCCACCCTTGGGTTTCCAAGGCAGTATCACTATGGAAGTAGATTGCCCAGTCTTCCTTCTGAGGAGTGGCTCGTGGGTTTGAACCGCCAGCCTTCTGATTAGCAGTCAAATGCCTTAGGCACTACACCACCAGAGCTTAATATAATATAATAATTACATTAATTATATATCATGGTATGTAATTAATATATTATATGTAAAAAGATTATATATAAACCTGTTGCAGTCCAGTTGGTTCTGATTCATGGGGACCCCGTGTGACAGAGTAGAATTGCTCCATTGGGTTTCCTAGACTGTCATCTCTATGGGAGCAGATTGCCAAGTCTTTGTCCTGCAGAGCCATGGGTGGGTTCAAACTGCCAATCTTTCAGTTGGCAACTGAGCACTTTACTACGCCATCAGGGCTCCTTAAATATAGACGTAATACAGTGTTTTAACATAATATCTGAATAATGTAATAATATAATATTACATATAATAATATTCCCACTGCCGTCAAGTCAATTATCACTCATACTGACCCACTGGGTTTCCAAGGGTATAAATCTTTATGGAAGTAGACTGCCTCATCTTCCTCCCACAGAACCGCCAACCTTCTGATTAGGAGCCAAATACCTTACCCACTACACCACCAGAGCTCCTTTTATATTACATAATTGTTACATATATAATACACTGTGCATAATTAATATATATTACATATATAATGATTGTTATATATATTATTCCTTGATATATATTACATAAGGAGCTCTGGTGGTGCAGTGCCTAGGGCATTTGACTGCTAACTGGAAGGTTGGTGGTTCCAGCCCACCAGCTGCTCTGCAGAAGGAAAATTGGGCAATCTACTTCTGTGAAGATTTACTGCCTCGGAAACCCCATGGGGCTCTATGAGTCAGAATCCAGTCCATGGCAGTGAGTTTGGGTTTGGTCTATATATTATATAAATATATATTATATTATACTACTAAAACCAAACTCATTGCCTCTGGGGTCGGACCAGACTCATAGCGACCCCTCCTTGGGTTTCTAAGGCGGTATCACTACGGAAGTAGATTGCCCAATCGTCCTTCTGAGGAGTGGCTGGGGGATTTGAACCACCAGCCTTCTGGTTAGCAGTCAAATGCCTTAGGCACTACACCACCAGAGCTCTTATTATATGTTATATATTATATAAATTATATATATGTACATTATATGCATGTATAAATATATATATAATATTATATACATATAATTTTCATGATCAGAAACAAGCAGTAAAACTGTTGATAATAAAGTATTGAAACCCAATCAGCCACCCTCGAAGCAGGGAATTGACGAGCCATGTTTTGCAAATGCTCAAGTGAACTTTCTGATTCCAGTTTAGCATCTCACCTGGCAGAAGCTGAGCCTCGCGCCCTGGGGCTCATTAGAACCCCTAACAACCCCCCCCCATCCTCTGCAATTAGGAGGCACCCACTTTCTTCTCTCCAGCAGCCTGTGTAATCAGGACCAATTATTCAGCCCTCTGGGGCAGGCCGGAAAAACAGCTACTTCTCCCGGGAAAAGCATCAGAGAGAAATTACGTCAGGCCACGGGTGGAAGAAGTTTGGAAGTAAATAAATTTTGAACACATTAGAGGGAATCAAAACTTTGAAATGGCAAGAGCGGGACTGGAGTGGGGCTGCAACGAGCCAGCAACCCCTGGGAAGGATGGGCGGTTTCGTCTTGGTCTGATGACGCGATGGCAGAAATTGCTAGGTGACTTCCGGTTCTTGGTGGCGGCCTGGAGGTGCCTCCCGCTGCCCCCACGCTGCCATTCCACCAGTCAAACTCATCATTTCCCTTACCCCACCACACTGCATGTTCTCATCTTTCATGTCCACGCTTAGGGTCAATATTTACAATCTTCAAGTTTCACATTAGATACAACTTCGTGTATTTTATCACCCGCTAAATATTCCAGGCTTCAAACCAGTCCCTTCTGTGTTGAGCCCCTGCTGAGACTTTGCCTTTCCACCCCAGATACGTGAATCAGAATCTACATTTTAACAAGGTCTCCAGGTGATTCTTATATATGATAAATTTTTGGAACCATTGCTCTACTAGTAAGGAGCTCTGGTGGCACAGTGGTTGAGGCACTGCTGCAAACCAGAAAGGTCAGCCGCTTGAACCCATCAATAGCCCCTAGGGAGAAAGATGAGGCAGGTTGCTTCTGTAAAGGCTTAGAAACCCTATGGGCAGTTCTAATCTGTGCTCTAGGGGCACTGTGGGTTGGAATCCATTCCATGGCTGTGGGTTTGGTTTGACTGTTGCTTCAATAAAGATGTACTGCCTGGGAAACCCTGTGGGACAGTTCCATTCTGTCCTGCAGGGGACTATGAGTCGGAATGGACTGGAAGCCAGTGGATTTGGGTTTTGGCTCTACTAGGGAGCTCTAGTGCAGTTGTGCCTAGGCATCTAACTGCTAACTAGAAGGTTGGTGGTTCAAACCCACCAGCCACTCCACAAAGGAGGACTGGGCAATCTACTTCTGTAAACTGCATTGGAAACCCAAAGGGGGTCGCTATGAGTCATAATCAATTGGATGACAGTGAGTTTGCTTTGCTGTGGTTTGGAGTGGTTCTCAGAATTGGTCCCTAACCAGCATCATTAGCAATGACTGAGAACTTGTTTCAACATGCAAATTATAACCAAATGGGTTGGAAGCCCTTAAATAGTCTTTAAAAAGTCATTTCCCAGACTTTGGGTAAGATGATGGAATAGGCACACAAGCTCCACAGACCTTCTTCATCAAAGAAAAGAGAAACCAATTGACAGAAACAGAAGATAATTCTGGAGCCCTAGGCTTTGAAAAGAAGGATACAGAAGTGGATTAGGCACCAACTAGTGGAAAAACCTGAACGAAAACAGTGAGTACGGAGATGGTCAGAGCAGTGGACTGTCAGCTACTCTGACAGGACCAATAGCCTGAAT
>NW_006921686.1:7223388-7225023 GCF_000298275.1 Orycteropus afer afer | reverse complement strand
ACCATTAACACACATGATGACACAACCCAGAAACAACCCAGTTATAGAAGTATCCAAAGTGAATGAGCCTACAAGACTGTAAAGTAGGAACCAGAGACATCAATTGACGAATGAAGACAACTACAAACCAAAAAGAGGGAAAAAACTGTGTAATTACAGAACTACTAAGTGGTAGGGAAGTCAAGACAACTATAAGATAGAACAGACTGTTCTCAACGTGGAATTTAATTTATAATTAAATTATAAATCACAGGGTAACCTCAAAGAAAAATGATAAACCTTCACATCAAAATAAAAAAGAGGACCAGCACAAATACTTAGCAAATCCTAGAACAATGTTGTTGTTAAATGCCAATGAGTCTTCTCGGACTCATAGCGACCCTATGCACAGCAGAACGAAATACTGCCTTGTCTTGAGCCAGCTCCACGATTCTTGCTACACTTGAGCCCATCGCCACTGCCACCATATCAATCCACCTCGTTGAGGGCCTTCCCCTCTTTCGTTGACCCTAAAACAATAGCAACTAAAACAATAGCAATGAAGGAAGTGATAACATGATTCATAAACAAAACGAGCTCAGCACAGAAAATTATATGGAACAAAGAAATCAACACCACGAGAAAGCACATAACAAAATGACAGCAACAAATTCATACTTGTCAGTATTTACATATCTGACAAGGAAGGGACTTATCTCTCAAATTTATAGAAAACTGCAGCACCTCAACAACAAAAAGATTAACAATCCAATTAAAAAATGGGCAGGAGACACGAATGGACACTTCACCAAAGAGGATATTCAGGCAGGCAGCAAATACATGAAGAAATGCTCACGATCATTAGCCATCAGAGAGATGCAAATAAAACAACAGTGAGATACCATCTCACCCCAGCACTAATGGCAAAGTTCAACAAGACAGAAAATGGCAGATGCTGGCGAGGATGTGGAGAGATTGGGACTCTCATACACTGCTGGTGGGACTGTAAAATGATATAACCACTGTGGAAAATAGTATTGCGATTCCTTAAAGAGCTGGACTGAGAAATACCATTTGACCCAGAAATCCCATTACTAGGTATATATCCTAAAGGAGTGAGAGCCAGGACAAGAACAGATATATGCACATCAACAGAAGAATTGATAACTGAACTGTGGTACATATACACAATGGAATACTATGCAACCCTAAAGAATAGTGTAGAATCTGCAAAACACCACACAACATAGATGAACTTGGAGGACATTATGCTGAGTGAAATAAGTCAATCACAGAAGGGCAAATATAGTATTAGTTCATTATTATAAAAGACAAGGAAAGGTTTATATATGGAAGAGAACTTTCTTTGTTGGTTACAAGGGGTAGGAGAGGAGGGAACACTGCAAAAAAAAAAAAGTGCATTGACCCATGTCATTTTAGTTTTGTGTATTTCACTGTATATAAATTATATTTCAATAAAATGCATTTTATAAAAACAGTATTTCCCCATTAGGGGGCGGTGAGTTCATATGAATGGGGGAGGAACAACTTAAGAAAGGAAGCTAAGAACGGCTGCAAAACTTGAAGAATGCTGTCAGTGTCAGTGACCTGTACGTGGAGAAACTGTTGAGTGGGTTGTGTCTTGCTCTGCATATT
>NW_006921686.1:7220533-7223193 GCF_000298275.1 Orycteropus afer afer | reverse complement strand
AATGATCGTGAGCATTTCTTCATATGTTTGTTGGCCGCTTGAATATCCTCCTTGGTGAAGTGTCTATTCATGTCTTCTGCCCATTTTTTAATTGGATTGGTTGTCTTTTTGTTATCACATAGCACTCTTATAGAGAATCACTG
The DNA here is from genome assembly GCF_000298275.1 of Orycteropus afer afer. Lineage (NCBI taxonomy): Eukaryota > Metazoa > Chordata > Mammalia > Tubulidentata > Orycteropodidae > Orycteropus > Orycteropus afer. Next base: position 7,223,050 of record NW_006921686.1, on the reverse strand, counting down.
ATAGGAGTTTCAAGTGACAGAAATTCTTCTGAAGCACAGATGAGAACTCTAAGAGGCAGAGAGAGTCCAAGCCAACAGTGAGGGAACAACGTGGCAGAGATGGAGAGAATGGAGGCACGGCGGCATGCAACCAGCATCACTCAGCTGTTCATGGATTGTGAATGGGTGCATGTTTGGTTGGGTACATGGCCATCAAAAAACAAATCTTTTCTTTTTAAAGTAAAATTTCTTTCTAAGGCTTCCTGGATCATTTTTGTGCTTTGGGATTTTTTGCTTTTTTTTATTTCAAAAGAACACTCCCCAGACTTACTGATGACTGGACTTGTCTAGAAAACTTTGTTGGGTTGGTAGATTCCTGGTCCCCGTCCCTGGAGGCTGTGTGTGAGTCGGGGCCCCACTTGACAGCAGCTCACAACAACTGTGAGTCAAGGCCTATTCCAAGTGCATTGAGTATATTGACTCAATGGTTCCTTATCATGACCTTTGGAAGTCAGCATGATTATCAGGTTATGTATGAGGTCACTGAGGCACAGAGAGGGTAAGTAAATGCAAAAGGCCACACAGCAAGTGAGAGGTAAAGCTGGTAGTTGTAATCCAGGTGGTCAGTCCTGGAGTCCATACCCTTAATCACTACTCTACGCTGCCTCACACAGAAGGGCACGTGCTGTGTTTAGTCTCCCGGCTATTCCTGCTGCCACATCCAACTACATGTGTTTTGTTGTTGTTATGTGCCATTGAGTTGGACCCGACTCATAACGACCCCTCCTTGGGTTTCCGAGGTGGCATCACTACGGAAGTAGATTGCCCAACCTTCCTTCTGAGGGGTGGCTGGTGGGTTTGAACCGCCAGCCTTCTGGTTAGCAGTCAAGTGCCTTAGGCACTATGCTATCAGGATATATATCATAGATATAGATATATAAAGCATACATATGGCACAGGACGAGGCAGTGTTCTATTCTGTCATACATAGGGTCACCATGGGTTGGAACTCATCAGCATCTAACATTAACATATATAGAAACAAAGCCAGAAGGCTAGCAGTTCAAACCCACCAGCCACTCCTTGGAAGGAAGATTGGGCAATCTACTTCCACAGCGATACCGCCTCAGAAACCCAAGGAGGGGTCACTATGAGTCGGATCTGACTTGATGGCAGTGAGTTTGGTTTGGTTTTTGGATGGAGTCGATTCTGACTCACAGCGCCCCTGGAGGACAGAGCAGAACTGCCCCACAGAGTTTCCAAGGCTGTCAGTCTTCACAGAAGCAAAGCCCAAACCAAACCCACTGCAGTGGAGTCTATTGCGACTCACAGCGCCCCTAGAGGACAGAGTACAACTGCCCTATAGGGTTTCCAAGGCTGTCAATCTTTTCAGAAGCAAAGCCCAAACCACACCCACTGCCCTGGAGTCGATTCCAAATCACAGCACCCCTAGAGGACGGAGTGGAACTGCCCCCATAGAGTTGCCAAGGCTGGAAGTCAAGGAGGCCAACCGCCCCATTTTCTGCTATTTAGTGGCTTATATGTTCAAACCTCCTACAATTTAGTTAGCAGATGATAGCTTAACTGTTGTGCCTCCAGGACACAACATATGTGTGTGTTTATATATTGTTGTTAGTTGACACTGAGTTGACTCCAAGCCCAGGTCTGTCTTCTGAAGCACCTCTGAGTGGGTTCAAACCACCAAACTTTTGGTTCATAGTCAAATGCTTAAAAGATTGCACCACAACGAGGTAACTATAGGGAGGAAGTGGGAAGAGAGCTGTTACATTGTGGGGAATTGCGGTCAATGTCATGAAACAAAATGTGTATAAACTGCTGTATGGAAAATGAATTTGCTCCATAAACTGTCACCCAAATCACAATAAAAATTTCAAAAAGAAAAGACTGTGACCTTTCAGATGTAGATTTCCTGGCCTGTCTTCCCACATGTCTGTCTGTCTGCTAATTGTCAGCGCTTAATCATTAGCACCGCTCAGGGACTCCTAAAAGAATGGTACCCATTGCAATTAAGTTGATTTCAATGCACAGTGACCCTATTGTACAGAGTAGAACTGTCCCATGGGGTGTCCAAGGTTGTAAATCTTTATGCAAGCAGACTGCTGACTGCTCATCTTTCTTCTGAAGGGTCTGGGTTCAAATCTCCCCCCTTTCGGTTGGCAGCCAGCTCTTAACCAATGCACCACAAGGGTCCTCCAAAAGAATGGAAGGACGCTTTGTATTTCATTGGCTTGTGGGGCACTGGGGAGAGAGGCCTGGTTGTCCTTGTGTCCTCTGAAGCAGCCATGCACTGAGATGCCCACAGGCTGGTGTGTCCTAAGCCCTGCCACTTCTACACCCCCTTTTCGCCCGGCACAGCTGCAGAGTGGCATAGATAGTCTCTCGTTTGCAGTGGGACTCCACGTTTGAGTTTACCACCAGGAAGCATCAGTGTCGTACGGCAACGTTGCAGTAACAACATCCCCTTGCTCAGACACATCCTACGGCCCCTCTGCAGCTGTGCACCCAGTGATCTGGTGT
>NW_006921686.1:7218758-7220008 GCF_000298275.1 Orycteropus afer afer | reverse complement strand
TTCTGGTCAATTGGTGGACATGTGTTTGCATTTCTGTTGGTCTTGTAGCCAGGAGTGGAAGTGTAGGGTCACAGCATATGATACGATCAGCTTCCTTCTGGAGACTCTAGGGGAGAAGCTATTTCTTGCCTTTTCTAGCTGCTGGAGGCAGCCTGCATTCCTTGGCTCCTGGCTTCATCTCCCTGACCCTGCTTCCATCTCCAGATCTCTGGCTCTGGTCCTACTTCCCTCTTCCAAGGACCCTTCTGATCCCACTGAGCCCACCCAGATAATGCACCATAATCCCCCCATCTCAACATCCTTACTTTAGTCACTTATGTAAAGTTCCTTTTGCCACATAAGGTAACATAGTCACAGGTTTGAGGGTTAGGATGTGGGCATCTTTGGGGCAGCATTCTCAGTCCACCGTACTGAAGCACACAGCTGTGGTAAAAAAGACTTGTGAACCCCTCTGGGCCACAGATCTGGACCAGCACTGGCTGTGGTGGGTGTAAGTGGGCCATCAGGTTCTGGACAGAAACCCAGAAGCCAGAACAGGAAGTTGTACTTCCGGCTCAGCCAAGCTGCCTGCCTTCATTTGGCCCCTGAGGAAGTGGATAGCAGGTCTTCCCCTGTTGGTTACTAAGACTTCACCTCTGAACATTGATTCAGATAATAAGGACTTTGACCTCTTACTTGGTACCAGGTAAGGTTCTAAGAGGAGCTCTGGTAGCATAGTGCCTAAAGCACTTGACTGCTAACCAGAAGGCTGGTGGTTCAAACCCACCAGCCACTCCTTGGAAGGAAGGTGGGGCAATCTACTTCCACAGTGATACTGCCGCAGAAACCCAAGGAGGGGTTGCTAGGAGTTGGGGCCGACTCGATGACACATAACAACAACACAAGGTTCTAAGGGTGCTCAAATAATTTCTTTTAGAAGAATCAGTACAAGTCTGGTCCCTATGAGGCAGAAGTTAAAGACATCCCAAATGTCCAAGTTTTCCAAACTGCTGGGATACTCCACAATCTCTGACATCAACTCCTCCTCACCTCAGGACTCTCCCTCCTATCTTAGGGTTCTGTACCTTGCTGTAACATCTCACAAAACTCACACAATGCCAAGGAAATGGCTCACATGGTGGTAGAGGTTGCTGTTGTTCTTAGGTGCCATCAAGTCATTTCCAACTCATAGCGACCCCATGCACAGCAGAACGAAACACTGCCCGATCCTGCGCCAGCCCCACAATCCCTGCTATACCTGAGCCCATCAT
>NW_006921686.1:7211534-7212562 GCF_000298275.1 Orycteropus afer afer | reverse complement strand
AGAACTGGAGTTGAGATGATGACAAACCAGATGTGGGTCCAGAGCAAGAGAGCAAACTTCATGAGAATATTCACATGCACCCTCAAAGAAACTAAGGGTGGGGCCTTGAGCCACACCCTCCAGCAAGGCGGGACTCAAGAAACATCCCACCCTAAGAAGGCATGTTGTTGTTGTGTTGTTATGTGCCGTGGAGTCGGACCCAACCCACAGCGACCCCTCCTTGGGTTTCCGAGGCAGTATCACAATGGAAGTAGATTGCCCAACCTTCCTTCTGAGGAATGGCTGGTGGATTTGAACTGCCAGACTTCTGGTTAGCAGTCAAGTGCCTTAGGCACTACTCTACCAGAGCTCCTTAAACAGGCATAGGGGCTAGGATTTACTATACATCAAAATGGAGGACTATGGCTAGAAGGGCCATATTAAGCAATTCACTGCACTGCAAAGAGCTTATGAGGATGAATTAATTCAACAGTAACAATAACCACCTTACAAAGTGTGTATCATTATTATCTCCAATGTGCAAGTGAAGAAAATGAGGCACAGAGAGGTTAAGGAACTCTCCCAAGGTCACACAGGTAGGAAGTGGTGGTGCTGGGAATGGAGCCCTTGACCTTAAAGGGCTTCACTGTTCTGAAGGAAGACCCTCATCATTGCATAGCACCCCCACCCCAGGCCTGGACTCTCCATTTTCCAAGCCCTTCTTCAGTGATTTTTATTATTATTATTATTTTATTGTGGTAAAATATTTACAGGTAGTACCCAACTTATGGCGGAGTTCCATTCTGACGACTATTCTCTCATAAGTCAGTTCTGAATTAATTCAAATACCTCTTTTTTAAAAAAACTATTATTACCTTTTATCATCAGTGTCTTTATAAATCTGATCTTTATTTGTCTTTGGGAGTTGAAACTTCTGAGAATGATAACAAATTACTGGCTGCCACATTTTACATAGTACATTGTATGTATTACTAACGATGTTGTTGTTGTTATGTGCTGTCAAGTCAGACCCGACTCATAACGACCCC
>NW_006921686.1:7209484-7210979 GCF_000298275.1 Orycteropus afer afer | reverse complement strand
GGAAGTAGATTGCCCAACCTTCCTTCCCAGGAGTGGCTGGTGGGTTTGAACCGCCAGCCTTCTGGTTAGCAGTCAAATGCCTTAGGTACCAAAAAATCCTGAATGGCCACAAACGCAATTCATCCAAACTCAAATACGTCATAAGTCAGGGACAAAACATTTGCCATTTCAGCCATTTTTACACAGACAATTCAGTGACTGTAACTACGTTCACGGTGTTGTGCAATACTCACCATCGTCCGTTTCCAGAAAGGTGTGGTTTCTTTCCCAGAGAACTGGGTCCAGGACACCCGAGGGAGCAAGAGCGCCACCTTGTGCCGAAAGAGAGAATCTGCGCCCCGGGGCCCAGTTCTCCCTAGCCACTGCGCTCCACCAGGCCAGTCTTGTCTTCTGGTATTCCAAGTATCTTGAAAGTACTAACCTGTGGTCATTTTTCCTATTATTTTTATATAAAAGTTTAAATTTGACTTTTCCATTGCAGTATAACTTACTGCAAAGAACTGAAGTGTGCAGCTCAATGAAATTTTTATCTGTGTACATCCAAGTAACTAGTCCAGATCAAGACCTAGAACATTTCATCATTTCAGAATGTTTCCTTGTGCCTCCTGCCAGTCAATTCCACCCCAGAGGTCACCACTTTTTGATTTTCATCCCCACACATTAGACTTGCCTGTTCCTGATATTTACACAAAGTGACTCTTACTCCTTTAAGTCTGGTTCCTTTCTTTCCACATTAAGTCATGAGCCTCAACCATGTTGCTGCATGTAGCAGTATGGTGTTATTTTTTAACTGCTGTGTAGTGTTTCGTTTTATGAATATGCCACCATTTATTTACCCAGGACTGGTTGCCCAGTTTGTCGTACTGTGGTGGCTTGCATGTTGCTATGATCCTGGAAGCTATGCCACCAATATATCCAGCATGGTCATCCATGATGGACAGGTTTTAGCAGAGCTCCCAGACCAAGACAGACTAGGAAGACAGCCCTGGTGATCTAGTTTCAAAAATGAGTCGATGAAAACCTAATGGGTCACAAGAGAACATTGGTCAACTTGCTTGCTTCGGACACCTCATCAGGAGGGATCAATTACTAGAGAGTGAAGTAGAGGACCAGAGGGAGTGAAGGAGACGCGCAGTGAGATAGATTGCCACAATCGCTGTAACAATGGACTCAAGCGTTCCAGCAAACATGAGGATAACACAAGCCTGGGCCATGTTTCTTTCTGTTGTATGTAAGGTTGCCATGGGTCGGAGCTGACTCCACAGCAGCCTCCTATCTATCTAGAATTGTCATTGGTGAGGAAGCCATGAGGGGCTGAGCATGTACAGCAGGTAACAGCCATGTTCATGGTTGTGATGTGGCCTTCTCTCTGTCTTTTTATGGCTCTCTATGTCCTTTACAGAAGATTCTTCATGTTCCATTGGTGACATCTTGATCTGGTTGCCAATAGGGCCAGTTTTCATTTCCTCAGAATATATTCACTCATTTAATCTCC
>NW_006921686.1:7207899-7209044 GCF_000298275.1 Orycteropus afer afer | reverse complement strand
TGGAACTATGCAAATAGAAGGTGCTTTTTGCCCAGGGATTAGATAGCTTGTTAGAAATGTAAATAAAGTACATGGCACCCTTGTGGGGGTGAGACCATGGAAATAAGTTGTACGGAACCCCAATGTTGGGATTGCTCAGTTTGGTCATTCTGCTAGGCTAAAAATGAGGCCTCCCAGAGGCAGAAGAGGGGATCTCATTGTCATTAAGAGAGAAGAGCCAGAGGTGGGGTGGAGCACGTCCTTGAACCGAGATCCCTGCACTGCACCTCTTTGGCAGAGAGGCCTACAGAGAGTCGGCAGACACATGGGGGCAGTGGAACCAAGAGGGATGGAACAGAACAGTGAGCTTGCTGGCCCATGGAGTGAGAAGGAAGACTGCCTTTGAGCAGGAGGCATGCTGGCAGAGTAGGGTGAACCTAGGTGCACCTATCAGCAGAGCTAAAAGAGCTTTGTAACACTTGCCAGAGCAGGGCAGAGGACGCGGGCCAAAGAGAGTCATAGCTTTGGTTATGGCCAAGGTGAGGCTGTCCTGATCGAGCATTCCTGAACCTGAACTGTAACCTGCTACTACCCTAATAAACCCCATTATCATGAGTATTGTCTCTGTGGCCATTGCAATGAATTGTCAAACCCAGCAGAGAATAGAGAGTGCCGTGGGACCAGATGGTTGGTGCCAGAATTGGTAAAAAGGTTGGAGAGTGGCAGCATGTCTGACTTCCGTGATAGGAATCAGCCTTGGGCTATTGCTGTTGATCTTTCTCTCTCCCCCTTGTGAAGTTACAGGAGGTGAGAGAACGCTGCCCGCGTGCACTTTTAGCCAAGGGATCCAAAACCTAATCACTTCTGAGTTATAAACAGAGCAGCATAGACACAAAGACATGCACAAACAGGGGAAGACAGAGACCACAGAAGGACCATCAGTAAACAAAATAACAGAGGAATACCCAGGGCTACTGAAAAGGAATGAATCAACATGGCTGAGACCCTGGTCTGGACTCCTAGCCTCCAGAATTGTAGAAAACTAAATTGCTATTCTGTGTTAGATTGGGTTCTCTAGAGAGACACAAAAACCAGCAAAGCATATATATATATATATATATAGGGAGAGAGAGAGAGAGAGAAATTTATCTTAGGAAAATGGCTCA
>NW_006921686.1:7200025-7201435 GCF_000298275.1 Orycteropus afer afer | reverse complement strand
TTCAATGGCTGATTTTTTGGGAAACAGATCACCAGGCCTTTCTTCAGAAGCACCTCTGGGTGGACTCAACCACCAACCTTTCAATTAGCAGCCAAGCACATTAACCATTTCTATCCGCCAAACAGTAAACTCTACCCTAAAGTCAGTACTTACCGGAGCATAGGTTGAATAACATTCTGTTGGTTTAAAAGTTTCCTCTTCTCCATCAGATCACAGATTTGATCAGCTGCTTCTCCCAGCCACTCCAAAAGAAGCCATGGGAACCTGTCATCTCCGCAGTTTGCTATTCTTTCTCCTAGGAACCTCCTCCCTGACCTGTATGTATGGGAAAGATGGGGGGAAAGCAGCAAGGTCCCAGAGGGGGTTTGTGGTGAAAAGGAAGTGACGTTGACCCCACAGGTAAGGGCAAGTGTTTATCTCCATCTTGTTTCCTCCCCAGTGGCCCAGCATTTGTATTGTCACAAAGGTATATACATGAATATAGAGGAGTATCCAGTCAGTACGTATAACTGGACCACAGAGAAAATGGAGACTTGTGACAATGGGACATTTTGCCAGGAAGCCATTCTGATGATTGGAACAGGTAAAGTGAGAATGGGGTGGTTGGGTTGGGTGGGAAGAAGGGTTACTATGTCTGTGTCAAATGCTCTTTCTCCTTCATGAGCCCAAACTCAGGGACAGATTAGCCAACAAACAAAGTAAGCATGTACTTAGGGCATCAACAAAACAGGGGTGCTAGCTGTCCAAAGCAAAGATCCATAGATGCCAAGCAAACAAGACATGGGAAAATCAAGCACCACAGTGGAAGGGAATTTGCAGGGCACTAGGTGAAATTGATACTAGCTCCAGTTCACCATCCAAGAAGCATTAAAAAGAAACAAGTCAATGTCAGAAGTGTTCCAGAGTATTGAGTACGAGAGGTCAGTTTCGTGTAACCACATCACTGACAAATTTGAATCTTCCGTGAAAAGGAGGGTAAAAGTGTATGAAGTTCTTCCAAATATATTTTCTGTCTTAATGTGGATATACTGGATAATGGCTGCATGAAGGCATCCAAGAAATTAGTGCAGGCTTATCCCGATGACAAATACAAACCTTTATGGAGAAGCATAACAATTTCATTCTTATATGAGAACTAAGTTTACAGATTCAGGAAAGCAAAGTGTAGTCACGTAGACATACATGTATGATTCCATAATAGAAGACAAAATACAATGTATGTATTTTTCCTGATATTGAAATTGCTTTAGGCATATTCCTAACTTTAATGATCACTGGCTGCACAACAGGACACTCATTTTCATCCCTAAAGAGACTCAGAAACCCTCAGTGCACAACAGTGATTCAAGAAAGACTTGACAATCACGAGAGAAATACTGTATTAGTCCATTATTGTAAAAAGTCAAGGAA
>NW_006921686.1:7198099-7199550 GCF_000298275.1 Orycteropus afer afer | reverse complement strand
TAAAAGCAATGAATAGAATGAAATGTTTTTAATTACAACATGTTAGAGGTAAAAGATCTAGAAATAAAAGATAGTAATTTGTTGTAATATTTGTTTTCTGATCATTAAATTTTCTTTTATGACATCTTTTCTTTTGGTCATTTATAATTATAGCATTTGTTATGAAACCAGCATCCAAACTGAAGTATGAGCTGTTTAAAGCAAAATTGATGACAGTCGATTTTTCATTGTGGGATATTAGCAGCATTTCACATTGCGTGTTGAAACAATTAAGTTCGCTGACTCATTTCCTTTGCTATAGGATATGTGGGATGTTTTTTTTTTATAGAAAATGTGGTATATGGTAAAGATCTTAGTACCTCACATCCACTAAAAATTCTATAATCCAGTGCGTCTCATTCTGCTAAAATGGCATATGCTACTTTTCAATCACTAATATATAGCCATGCTGTTCCCAGTCACCTCATATGCATGAGAAAGCTGGACAATGAATAAGGAAGACCAAAGAAAAATTGATGCCTTTGAATTGTGTTGTTGGTGAAGAATACTGAAAATACTATAGACTGCCAGAAGAACGAATTAATTGTCCCGGAAGAAGTGCAACCAGAATGCTCCTTAGAAGTGAGAATGGCCAGACTTTGTCTCACTTACTTAAGACACGTTGTCAGAGGGAGCAGTCTCTGGAGAAGGATATCGTGCTTGATAAAGCAGAAGGTCAATGAAAAAGGGGAAGACCCTCAACGAGATGGACTGACACAGTGGTGCAACAATGAGCTCAAACACAGCAAGGATTGTGAGGATAGTGCAGGACGGGGCAGTGTTTTGTTCTGTTGGACATGGGGTCACTATGAGTTGGAGTTGACTCAGTGGTACCTAACAGCAATGATATAGTCACATTTAAAAAGAAGTTACATCATGGATAGCTAAGACATATACACACATATATACATACATCCACTTCTCACTTATCAATATGATTAGGTTCCAAAGACCAGGTCATTATGCGAAAATCAGCATTTTGTGAGAGTCGGGGCCATACCCAATCTTTGGTGCCTGTGTCCCCCCAGTTGCTCACCACCCATCCAGCACCCCAGCACATCTCAGGATGTTGTGGCATGGAGGGCTTCCCTTTCCCCACTACCACAGAGCCTGCCAAGTCCTTGGGGGTTACTCACTGCCTCCAGAATAGCAGGGCCCCACCATGACTTGGCTGTGCTCCAGGGCCTGTGCAGACCCCCATGCCTCTCCTCTCCACCTTCCCACTCTGCCCCAGAGACAGACCTTGGCGGTGGCCCAGGCCTGTAGGCAGGTGAGAACTGGCCACCTGGGCCAGGTGGAGGCTGTGGAGGTGGCAGAAATTTTTTGGAAGAAGAGGCTTCAGAGCCCCCCACCCATCTCCTGTGACCCTGGCCTCTACCACTTCCTTGCAGCCCAGCTGCCCCCTGCCTCCT
>NW_006921686.1:7172678-7197074 GCF_000298275.1 Orycteropus afer afer | reverse complement strand
ATGGTGGCATGTCTGGCCTCATAGGAATAAGCCTTGGGCTGCTGATGGTGATTCTGTCTTCCTCTTGTGAAGTTAGAGGAGGTCAGAAGATGCTGCCTCCCTGTCCTTTTTGCAAGGGGGAGAAGAGAGATATCACATATCCTATTTGAATGTGTGAGTAAGCAGAGACATGGGCACCACTGATTGTTAGTTTAGGGCCTCAGGCTGGCCCCCCACCTAAGTTTAAGCTCACCATCCCATCTCCCTCCTTCCTTTCTCATAACAGGGACTAAGTCTGCTATTGTGGCTACTAAGGGCTGCACCGTTGGAAGGACAGCACAGATGATCTTTATGCAGCATACCCCACCCCCGGGCTTGATGGCAATCTCCTACAGTAGCTACTGCGAGGACTCCTTTTGCAACAACAAATACAGCATGTCTCCGTTTTGGATGCCAGAAGGGAACCCAGGTACCCTGGAAGGAGAGAGATGGATGTTAACAGAAACTTCATAAACAAATGAAGAGATCGCACATCTTCTTTTGTGTTCTTTCCTGGGTTAGGGCCAGTGGGCTACACACAAAGGGACCTCATAGACTGATTGCTTGTCTTTCTTTTTGGTGAACTGTTACTTAAGCAACTGGGGTCTAAACACTGCTCAGAGCAGAGGGACATCAGTGACAGCTAGGGTATAAACTGTGTTTTGTGTTTGATATGCAATAAGACGCCAGTGTAGGTTTCTGAGCAGGGTGGTGACAAGGTCAATCTAACAATTACTGGTTCCCCATTACTATGTGACGCTAGCTAAACTCCCTAATTTGAAATCAAGGCCTGTGGTAGTCTGTCCCCACAGCATTTCAGCTTCATTTCCCTTGTTCCTGCTCTTCTCTTTCATTCATTGTGTTCTCACTGGGGCTGATATTCAAAATACTTAACAATGGAGATGGTACTGGCCAATCAGAATGCATGCAGCCTATAAATTCCAATTCAGCCATACCTATGCCTGCCAACCGAACATCAACCCTGCAGCTGCTTACGTTCCCCAAATCCACCGAGCTTGTTCACACCTCCAGGCCTTTGCCCTTGTTGTTTCCTTTGCCCCACTCCCCATTTTCACATAGCTAACCCCTGCTCTTCCTCTTCAACTCAAGTATGCTTACCAAATTGAAAACACCTACCAAATTCCAGGTCCAGTCAGTTACTCCTCCATTCCTCTACCACTGAACTGTACTATAATTACTTACATGTCTTTCTCCTGCTAGACAGGGATCTTAGATGACAGGAAGTGTATCTTTTCATCTCTGTATCTCCTCACCTAAGCATAGAGTTTGGGAGCCTTGTTGGAAGCCCTGGGGTTCTTAAAACAAAAGAAATGAGTTGGAGAAGGGCAGAGAAGTTGCAGTAATGGGCCTTGACTAGAGCAGCGTAGGCAGGAAAGACTTGGGGAAGAGAAGGCAGCAAGGAGAGGCATCTCAAGAGACAGGACACACCCTTGACCATCCCTCTTTTTTCCCTTCCAGCTCCCAGTGTGTTAACAACCCTCTATTGCCCAACCTGTGTGGGTATAAGGACTTGTTTCAGTGCTCCTTCTCTTCCCTGTCCCAGTGGTACAACTCGATGCTATCAAGGCAGACTTCAGATCACTGGAGGTAAAGCGAACATGGGATAGTTTCCGAGGGTGGAAAACCAGACATCTGAGTGGGGAGGCCCTGATGTTCAGGGTTCCAGGGAGGAGAGAGGCCTGGGTTTCTGTTTGATGTCCTGAGACAACTCTTTGTCTCCCCCTTCTTCCTTGTTCCACAGGAGGCATCAACTCAATTGTGGAGGTCAAAGGTTGTACAGCCATCACTGGTTGCAGGCTGATGTCTGGGATCTCCACTGTTGGAGTCTTGGAGGTGAAGGAATTGTGTCCATACCAGTCTCTCACTCAAGTCCGAAAGCTTGAAAATGGGACCACCTGTCTTCCCATTTCAGCCTGGGGGTTAGGGCTCCTGCTGCTGTTAATGCTGCTGCTGCAACCACTTGTCCGTTGTTCGTGAGAAGGCGCTTCTGGTCCTGGGTCTTCCTTTTGACTGGGAGTCTTCTGACTGGTCGTCATCAATGAGTTGAGGAGCAGGCAGAGATTTGAGGGTGACTAGAGAGATCCTGTGGATGGATTTGACATTTCTAATAAAATTCCTACTGTGATTTGTGTATGCAGTGTACATGGGAGCCCCAAGACAATAAATAGAATTTTAGTTCTGAGAAGATGCTTAAAATTCGTTTTCTCCAAGCCACACATTTTTCAGAAAGTGAAACTGAGCTCTGGAAAACTTTAGCGAGTTTCTCACATGCACATGGCTATGGGCAGAGGCAAGACCAGAACTTAAATATTTTGACCTAGAATCTGGTTTTCCTTTTTCCTTTAATATGCTAACTTCTCTTGCTGGCTGGACAGAGATGTGTTTGCCTCCTCCAGAACACTCCCGGCCCGATCTTAAGGCTGAAGTCAGCTGTTTGGGGCTTCTAATATTTCCCTAGACGTATGGCAGAGCAAGAAAAGTCAGACTCCAACTTCTCTGATCATACCAGGCCCCGTCTCCTGTGCCCACTTGACATCACTTCCTTTCCTTCTCTGTTACTTGAGATGTTTTCAGTGGGCAGAGGGAACTTGGGAGGGGGCCAGAACTTAATAGATTATGATGACTGGGGGCCTGGAACTAATAGGGGGAAGATTTTGGTGGCGAGGTGGGGGGATTCTCATGCTTATTAATTTACTTACTTCTTATTCAAGAATACGTACATCTATCTTGTTGTAAGAGACTCAAATGATATAGAAGACATACAGAACAAAGTAAGTGTGGAGCGAGAGAGATGATACATTAAAAAAATGGACAGCTTTATTAAGGCTTGGTTGGTGTGTAGTAAATGCACTGGGTGGGAGGAACTTAATGAAGATATTATCCATCTCCTGCAAAGGACTGGATGAATTTGGCTGTAATATGACTTGAAAACCTGATGGAACACAACTCTACTGGGCACATACAAGTCACCCTGAGTCGGAATCAACTCAGCACAGCTGGTTTTGTTTGTTTGGTTGGTTGGTTGGTTTGGTTTTTCATTTTCGCTAAGTTCCTTCTGAAAAGTTTTCTGGCTCTGGCCAGCCCTCTGGGAGCCAATGCTCCGTTCCAGCTAATTCCTTCTCTTTGTCCTCAGGCCTCACATTGTGTCACTTTGTGGAATCTCCCTGAAGAGGGAGAGAAAGCACAAAGAAAATGAAATCTTCATTCAATGGTCTTGGAAAGAAGCATTCAAAGCCATGACTGTAAAACACTCTTTGGGGGACGGGGGAGAAAATGGTGTGTGTCTCACAGGACCCTAGCTTTCTAATGGTACTGAATAGAGTTGCTAGATTCTTCCAGTGAATGAAAGACGCACCTAATTGCAAGACACTGGTCTGTGACTTATATTGTTATTTTTTAAATTATGTCCATCACATGTCAAAGAATTTTATGCAACACATATAAATTTTTTCAGGCTACAAACAGGTATGCAAACAGAAGTATTTTAAAAAAACGAAAACAATTATTTTTATACATATAATAATTTTGTTTATAACTATACCCCGTTCTATGTAGTGGTAGGTAGAAACTTAAGCACTTTGAGTAAACTTAGTCACTTCAGGGCTTTCTTAGTCATATTAGGTTTAAAATCAGTCGAGTCAGGACTTTCCCTTTCCACTGTCATCATTCGGGACTTTTGCTATGGTGCTGGTGGAAAGGGCTGACTGGTCTCGTTTTTGTCTCCCATGATGTTCTCTGCTACTGATGTCCAAACTCTGTCCCTGGTGCTCATCTTCCCGCTGTCACCCCCTGAGAAACCTCCAACCCTGCCCAGGCATGGAGGGGCATCCACTCAGGCCCTCTGAGCTCTACCATTCCTTCCAAACCTCTTCCAACTGCTTTCGAGTCCCTTTCGGGCGCTTCAGTCCTAGGCATCTATGGGTGCCACAAATGGTTTGTGCTTGTCTACTGACCTAAAGGTTGGTGGTTCTAATGCCCCCTGCGGTGCCATGGAAGAAAGTCCTGGTGATCTGTTTCCATAAAGATTACAGCCAAGAAAACTCTATGGAGCACAGTTCAGCAATGGGTTTGGATTTGTTTGTTTGTTTGGCATCGTTATAGCTGACAAAAGTTCCCCAAGCTCTGGAGAAAAGGCAAATTCATAGGGACTTGCTTCCTTCCAGAGTAGTAGGTGGTGATGGGGCTCAGACTATGGGATTTATCATCCTCCTTTCCCTAGAGTTAACCCTGCCCAGGGACATAGACCAATATCACATATTCTCTTCAACTCCATTATTTCTTACGACAATCACAACATAAGTCCATTCTTTGAAAATCAAAAATTCCAGGTCCTTCAAATCAAAAGTTGGGCCCTTAGAACTATTGTCTCTGCCTCAATTTACATAGGAGCTCTGGTGGCGTAGTGCCTAAGACATTTGATTGCTAACCAGAAGGCTCTTTGATTGTCTAATGGGTCAAACCCACCAGCCACTCCTCGGAAGGAAGATTGGACAATCTACTTCTGTAGCGATACTGTCTCAGAAACCCAAGGAGGGGTTGCTATGAGCCGGGTCTGACTCCACGGCAGTGAGTTTGGTTTGGTTTTGGTCCTTTGAGACTTAGAGGTTGAACATGAACATGTTTCTGGTTCTTCGTATTTCTGTATTACTGCCTGGATGAGAGAAAGGGGTCAAAGGAAGTAATATAAGAACTGGGGGATGGGAAGACACCAGTAAGAGCAAAGTGCAATCCTGCCCCACATTTATTCCTTCCTCCATCTGGGTTCAGTCTGTCTCACCATGATATTCATTGCTATCTTCTAGTCCTTGTTCAAGGAGCTCTGGTAGCATAGTGCCTAAAGGCACTTGACTGCTAACCAGAAGCCTGGCAGTTCAAACTCACCAGCCACTCCTTGGAAGGAAGATGGGACAATCTACTTCCATAGTGATACTGCCTCAGAAACCCAAGGAGGGGTTGCTATGAGTCGGGTCTGACTCGACGGCACATAACAACAACAACAGTCCTTGTTCATGTTTCCCCCTCTCTGAAATTCCACCTCTCCTTTCACCTACCCATTCCATGAGGGCTCCCATAGGCATCTCACTAGCTACTCCAGGACACCTCTCCCAACTTTTCTGGCCCCCACTGATCTCCCTCAGCATAGCCCCAGCTGTTTCCCGTAGGTAGTATTGTAACAGCACACAGTAACAGGAAGCTAACAGATCCTCAGGGACAAGCCGTGTTTCCTACAGCTTTGCAACTTAACAGCACGCATAAAATGGAACCAGGAACCAGATGTTGTGGGGGCTCTGGAACTGCTTATTGAAGTGAGTCAAACTTACACTACACACACACGCAGAGAGAGAGACATACCTCTTCAACAACTAAATCTGACCACCACCAGTTGCAGCCAATTATCTTAACCTTGATGCAAATGCAGAAAAAAGTGGAAGCAGATCCTAGAGGGTAGAGAAGAGTAGAGGCTGAGGTTTAGGAAGAATGAAAACCAAACCCACTGCCATCAATCAAGTCATTCAAACAGAACAGGGGGACACTGCATGGTTTAAAATCAGGAACCGTGTGCATCAGGTTGCTTCCTTTCACCACATTTGTTCAGTCTGTATGCTGAACAAATAATCCAAGAAGCTGGATTATATAAAGAAGAATGGGATATCAGGATTGGAGGAAGATCATTGACAGCTGGTGATATGCAGTCTTGCTTGCTGAAAATGACGAAGACTTGAAGCACTTACTGATGAAGATCAAAGACTACAGCCTTCAGTATGGATTACACCTCAACACAAAGAAAACAAAAATGTAGCAAATGGACCAATAAGTAGCATCATGATAAAGAAAAGATTGAAATTGTCAAGGATTTAATTTTACTTGGATCCACAATTAACATGTATGGAAGCAGCAGTCAAGAAATCAAATGATGTATTTCATTGGGCAGATCTGCGAAAGAAAGGGTTAAGGAGCCAAGATGTGACTTTGAAGACTAAGGTTCACCTGACCCAAGCCATGGTATTTTCACTATTGAAAATGCACATGCATGTGAGAGATGGACAATGAATGAGGAAGACTGTAGAAGAACTGATGCATTTCTATTGTGGTTTTGATGAAGAATAGTGAATGTACCACAGACTGCTAGACTGAAACCAAATCAAACCCACTGCCATTGAGTCAATTCCAACTCATAGCGACACCCCATTGGGTTTCTAAGGCGGTAAATCTTTATAGAAGTAGACTGCTTCATTTTCCTTCAGCAAAGTGCTGGTGGGTTTGAACCACCAAACCACTAGCTAGCAGTCAAATGCCTGAGGCACTGCACCACCAGAGCTCCTTATGGACTGCTAGAAGAGTGGAGGAAGTACACCTGGGATGCTCCTTAGAAGGGAAAATGACCAGATTCCATCTCTCATACTTTGATCATGTTGTCAGAAGGGACCAGTCTCTGGAGAAGGATATCATGCTTGGTGAAGAGGATTGACAAAAGGAGAAGGCCCTCAATGAGATGGATTGACACAATGGCCGTGATGATGGCCTCCAGTGTGGTAACAATTGTGAGGATGATTCAGGACTGAGCGGTGTTTCATTCTGTTGTACATAGAGTCACCTGTTCTGGTTACCTAGTGCCACTGTGACAGGAATATACCACAAATGGGATGGCCTTAACAAACAGGAGTTTATTCTCTTACAGTTTGGAGGCTTTAAGTCCAAGTCAAAGTGCCAGGCTCTAGGGGCTGGGTGAAAGCCCCTCAACCATGGGGTCCAGCTCTGCCTCCTGCTCCCGGCCCACTGGAGCTAGAGGCATTTCTTCACTCAGACAGCTGCTGGCTGCTGAGGCTGAGAAGCCCAGGTTGACAAGTAAAAAGGCACAGTCCCAATGTTACTAAACCACATGGCAGGCCATTAATTTAAGTCCATTATAAGTCCCAAGGTTGGCAGAGCATGCCAGGCTACTGAACAACAACACGGCTACATGCGAGGTCCAAGTGTGCCATAGGCTAGAGACTATTCCCAAAGCTGCTTCTTATGTATGGGAAGCAGACCACATCCCAAAGGCAGCTACTCAGCTGCTTGTGGTAGATCCCACCATGGAGCTGATTGCCAGTCTCATCATGGGGAATAACTACCACCAACTGCACAGCCACTCAACCAGGCAAAGCCAGGTTGACATACAAATTTAACTACCACAGTCACCTATGAGTCATATGAGTCAAAATCAACTCAATGACACCTAACAACAACAAATATGTGCATTGCAGTGTAGTATATCAATTATACCTCAATGAAGCTGCAGGAAAAATATATATATATAAGACTATAAGACTGTAATGGTTTTTCTGGTTTTCAGTCCTACCTTGAATTCTCTTTTCTTGACAAAATTTGGAGAAATATGGAGGAGAGACTGCATCAAGAAAATTATCATGGGTTTGGGGGTCTGTTCTACTCCAATCCACCCCATCTCTCCCCACTGTCACCAAGACATGAACTAGCCTGTTCTTAACCCAGTAACGTCTCTCAAACTTTGGCAGATCTTTTCCTTCATGTCTCTATATCCAGATCCAGCATTTGGCTCGAGAAGCTGCCACAGGTTACTGCACACCCATGAATATTCCTTCCTTGACTGCCAACCAGAAGGCTGGTGGTTCAAACCCTTCTTTCAGAAGGAAGGTTGGGCAACCTACTTCCGTAATGATACTGCCTTGGAAACCCAAGGAGGGGTCGCTATGAGTTGGGGCCAACTCAACGGCACATAACAGCATGGCGATCCAAAGGCTTTCCTGTATTCATTGCTCTTTGATTGTCTAATAAATGCAACTGACCTTTTACACTACCTAGATTTTTCTTAGTGTTATCACAAGAGTGAAGGCCTAAACCAAGAGCAGAATCTAGATATATATTTCTAGCCTGAAGAGGTTGAATCTCTGGTACTAGCTCAAATATCATTCTTAATTACTCTGATTCATGCTTTCAGAAGCAGATTCTATCTCCAGATACACTTCCTTTTTGTCAGCGTCAACCAATGTCTTTGAAAATCCCTTCATTGATTTATAATTTCACATTTGCCCATTGTCGTCTTCTCCACTCTTTCTATTACCATTCAGTATCTGGGCCTCTCAATCCCCTAATTACCTCATCTCTAATGACTTGTTCTTACTGTCCTCCTCCTCAATCAAATCCCATTGAAAATACTGTACCAACCTTGAAATCTCAATTGAGAGCCTCCACATTTAACTATAATACAAAGGAAGAGGGTAACGGAGGCTACATGGTGGCAAAGTTTTACATTACACTGTTGTTTTTGTTGTTATGTGCCGTTGAGTCAGACCCGACTCACAGCGACCCCCTCCTTGGGTTTCTGAGGCAGTATCACTACGGAAGTAGGTTGCCCCATCTTCCTTCCAAGGAGTTTCTGGTGGGTTTGAACCACCAGCCTTCTGGTTAGCATTCAAATGCCTTAGGTACTACACCACCAGAGCTCCCATTGAACACTATAGAATAATCTAAATTACCCAATTTGAATGAAACAGGAAATATAGATTGGGGGGGGGGAAGAACAGAGCCTCAGGGACTAGTTGAATTATGACAAAAGAGGTAATATTTGTGCCATCAGAATCCCAGAGGGAGAGGAAAAAGAGAGTGGGGTTGAAAAGGTATTTGAAGAAATTAATGGCTAAGCATTTCCCAAATTTGGCATGTCTTAGTGAGAATACTACTAGTCTGACACTCCTTTAGAAATGACAAAAATTTTATGTAAGGAATCAATTTCATTTCACAAAATGGGAATGCGCAGCAGTATTCTATAAAAGATCATGTTCCATGTGTTGTGACTTGCAGTAGGAAGCAATGAGGTTTTCATTTATAACTTTATAACTATATATATTTTATTTATAACTTTAGTTATAACTTTATAATGCAAAGTTAAAGTTTCACATTGAAGGGAAGTGCAGGGGAAAGAAGGAAAATTTGTAAGGACTTGTCAAACCAGGGAGCTCTGGTAGCATAGTGCCTAAGGCATCTGATTGCTAACCAGAATGTTGGTGGTTCAACCTACCACCCACTCCATGGCAGCAAGACTGGGCAATCTACTTCCGCGAAGATTTACCACCTCGGAAACCCAATGGGGGTTGCTATGAGTCGGAATCAACTCGATGGCAGTGGGTTTGGGTTTTGGTTTTTTGGTTTTTGGTGTCAAACCATAAAGTACCTTAACATCAGTTTCAATTTAAAAATATCTGAATAGAGTGACTTCAGACCTAAATTGAAACTCCATTTTAAATTAAGATAAGATTTTCATTTCTACCTTCCTAAAGAAAACCAATCTTGTGGTTAACTCCAGAGCATTTTAACTGCCTGCACCACCCAGGGACTCTGGCTAGATAAATAAATTCCATACAATGGAATATTATTCAGCAACAGAAGGAAGTGAAGTATCCATGCAACATGGACTGGCCTTGAAGACATTATGCTGACTGGAAGAAACCAACCACAAGACATGAAGTGTTAAAAAAAAAAAAAAAAAAAAAAAGGCAACTCTATAGAAACAGAAAGTAGATGAGTCTTGTCAAGGGCTGGGGGTGAAGGAACTTGAGGGAAACAAGAAGTGATTGTTAATGGGTACTGGCTTCTTTCTGGGGTGAAAATGTTGTATTATCAGTAGAGGGGCTGGTTGCACAACTCTAGGAAAAAACACTGAATTGACTACTTTATAGGAGTTATGTTGTTGTTGTTATGTGCCGTCGAGTCAGCCCCGACTCATAGCGACCCCTCCTTGGGTTTCCGAGGCAGTATCACTACAGAAGTAGGATTGCCCAACCTTCCTTCCGAGGAGTGGCTGGTGGGTTTGAACCACCA
Organism: Orycteropus afer afer; assembly: GCF_000298275.1. Lineage (NCBI taxonomy): Eukaryota > Metazoa > Chordata > Mammalia > Tubulidentata > Orycteropodidae > Orycteropus > Orycteropus afer. Next base: position 7,187,195 of record NW_006921686.1, on the reverse strand, counting down.
GCCTTCTGGTTAGCAGTCAAGTGCCTTAGGCACTATGCTACCAGAGCTCCCTTATAGGAGTTATAGCTCAACAAATCTTTTAAAAAAAAAAAAAAATAGTTCACTCCTTTTCAATGCTGAGTAATATTTCATGTATGGATAAATCACAATTTGCTTATTCAATAGATCTCCATGGACTTTTGGGTTGTTCCCTGTTTCAGGCTGTTACAAACAAATTTGTCATAAACATTTGTGTAAAAGTCTGTGTGGCTACATGCTTTCATTGCTCTTTGGTGAGTACCTAGAGTGGAGAAGCTGGATCATACGGTACACAGATGTTGATCTTTTTAAGGAACTGCTGAACTCTTTTCCGAAGTGGCTGTATCATCTCACATTTCCTCCTTCAGTGTATGAGCTTCAGTTCTGCGTATTCTCACAACACCTGAGCACTGAAAACTAGAAAACATTGATGAAAGAAATGAACGAAGATTCTCAAAATAGCTTCCAGAGTGATCCTTTTCAACCATATGTCTAAATCCTCCTCTCAAAGCCATGCAATGACTCTATCTTGCTCATCGTAAAAGCTGAAGTCCTTACAATGACCCACAAGGTCCTATATCCTCTGTACCACTCCTTTCCTTCTCTGACCTCATCTCCTAAGATACACTTCTCTACTCTACTGCAGCCACACTGACTTCCCGTTCCATCAACACATCAGGCCACACCCACTTCAGGACTTTTGCACTTGCTGTTCCCGTTTCGTTGTGAAATCTTTCACCTCTTTCAGGTCTTTACACAAATGTCCGCTTCTCTATGAGAGCTTTCCAGACCACCTTATCTAAAATGGAAACTATCCTCCTGTTCTGGTTACCCAGTGACACTCTGACAAGAATATACCACAAATGGGATGGACTTCACAAACAGGAGTTCATTCTCTTACAGTTTGGAGGCTAGGAGTCCGAGTTCAAAGTGCCAAGCTCTAGGGGCTGGGTGAAAGCCCCTCAGCCTTGGGCTTCAGCTCTGCCTCCTGCCCCCGGCCCACTGAAGCTAGAGGCATCTCTTTACTCAGGCAGCTACTGGCTGCTGAGGCTCACAAGCCCAAGGTCGACAAATAAAATGGCACAGTCCCGATGTTACCAAACCACACGGCAGGCCATTCATTCAAGTCCATTGTAAGTTCCAAGGTCAGCAGAGCATGGTAGGCTGCTGAACAATAACACAGCTACATGCAGGGTTCAAGCATGCCATAGGCTAGGGACCATTCCCAAAGCTGTTTCTTATATACAGGAAGCAGACCACATACCCAAAGGCCGCTACTCAGCTGCTCACAGTAGATTCCACCATGGAGTTGATTACCAGTCTCATGATGGGGAATACTACATCCAGCTGCCCAGCCGCTCAACCAGGCCCAGCCATGTTGACACACAAACGTGCTGACCACCACACCTCCCCCACCCAAACACTCCCTCTTGCCTTTTTTCTCGTCTGTGTACTTATCATCATCTGGCATCCTGTCTCAGTTCTCTAGACCAGTCGTAGCAAAATAACACCAAGTAGTGGCTTAAAAGAATGACTCTCTGAACAGACATTTATTTACTCACAGTTTAGGATTTCAGCCACATTGATTCCTCCTGTGAGCCTCATTCCTGGTTTCTGGTAACCACCTGCAATCCTTAGCTTTCCTTTGCTGTTTATAGATGCATTGGTGACATCTTCCCTGTGTGTCTCTGTCTATTTGCTCTTTTTAGAAGACAGCACTCAGAAGAAATTAAGTTTGAGACCCACCCTACATGGATATGATCTCATCAACATAACCAAAAAAAAACCCTATTTCCGAACCTGGGAGCTCTGGTAACATAGTAGCTAAGGCACTTGACTGCTAACCAGAAGGCTGGTGGTTCAAACTCACCAGTCACTCCTCAGAAGGAAGATGGGGCATCTACTTCCGTAATGATACTGCCTCGGAAACCCAAGGACGGGTCGCTATGAGTTGGGTCTGACTTGACGGCACATAACAACAACAACAACAACATTTCTGAACATGGTCCTATTTACAGGACTGCAACGTGCGTTTGGGCCACAGTCCAATCCACACCACATACCACACTCCATACTTGCTCATGGTGTTTATCATCTTCTTCCTTGGAAAACAAGCTTTGGGAGAGCAGGGATGTCTGTCCTTGGCTGCAGCCCCAGTGACTAGAACAGTGGCTGGAATGGGTTATGTGCCAGTAAATGTTTATTGAACAACTTGGGTCATATTGTCTTCCACTCTGTGTCCTTGGCCACTGCACGGTTCCTCCAGGGCCCAGATGGAATGTCATTGTCTACTATTGATTCCTACTCATGGTGACCCCATGGGCCAGAGTAGAGCTGCACAGTCTCCCAGGCACGTGCCCCAGGAGCGGGCTACCAGGTCTTTTCTCCTTTGCACCCACTGGCTGGGTTCGATGCCAGACTTCTCAGTTAGCACTGAACTGTTTTGCCAGCAGGGCTCCTTCCACATATGGTAATTAGGAAAGAAAGTCTTATTTATCAAAAGAAAGGAGAGAGAGAGAAAGAAAGAAAGAGGGAGGAAGGGAGAAAGGGAAAGGAAAGGAAATTACCCTAAGGGAAGAGAGGTAGGCCCCTAGCCTAACAATGCACACAGTCCCAGGGACACTATGCAGCAGCTTAGTCTGTGTGAATGATGCACCCTAGGTCAGAATTCCGGGAGCTCTGGTAGCATAGCGGCTAAGAAACTTGACTGCTAAGCAGAAGAAGGTTGGCGGTTCAAACCCACCAGACACTCCTCGGAAGGAAAGTTGGGCAATCTACTTCCGTAGTGATACTGCCTCGGAAACCCAAGGAGGGGTCGCTATGAGTCGGATCCGACTCCATGGCAGTGCGTTTGTGTTTTTTTGTGTGTGTGTAAATATCAGAAACAGGCAAATCTAATCTGTGAGATAAAAATAGTTAACGCTAGGGTGGTATTGACTGCAAGAGAACACAAAGGAACTTTCTGGAATGACTGCACTGGTCTCTACCTTCATCTAGGGGTTACATGGATGCATGTTCTGTTAGGTGCCATCCACGCGGCTCCAAGTCATAGCGACCCTATTACACCGCCTGGTCCCGTGCCAACCTCACAATCTGCTAAGCTTGAGCCCATCTTGAGCCACCGTGTCAATCCATGTCACATGGACGTATGTATACATATATAAAAATTCATAGAGCTGCACACTTCAGTTTTGTGCAATACATTATGCTACAATTTTTAAAAGTTAAATTTTAAAAATTAATAAAAAGAGAATAAATGAGTAGCATGTCAGTGCGTAATAACCGAATGCAGGACGGCTCTGAATGAGCGCACGCGCCAGGAAGAACTGGACCCGGGTGCTCAGATTCCCTCTGTCACCACAAGGTGGCGATCTCCTCCAATTCCAGTTTCCTGGGGCGAGACCTCTGGAAAAACTAGTCCCATGGCAGTGCCCTTTTCCGAAACAGACAGTTGCACATGGTGAACATAATTAATATCACTGAATTGCACGCGGACGTTTTGTTTTATATAAGTATATACCTTTTAAAGTGATTATTGTTAGTGTTGAATTAATTCAATATCATGAGGCTCTTAGAACCTCACCTGGTGCTGAATAATTGCTCAAAGTCCTTATTATCTGAATGAATATTCAGAGATGAAGTCTCAGTGACCAATAGGCAAAGACCTGCCATCCATGTCCTCAGGGCCCAAAAGGGTGCAGCAGCCTGGCTAAGCTGGAGGTACAACTTCCTGTGCTGGCTTCCGGGTTCTTGTCCAGATCTGATGGCCCCTTATACCCAGCACAGCCCGTGCCGGCCCAGATCTGTGGCCCAGGGGGCATCACAAGTCTTTCTGCAAGTACCAGAGCTATGTGCTTCAATGTGGTGGGCCAACAATGCCCTCCCAAAGATGTCCACATCCTGAGCTGGGGCCCATGGCCCCAGGGCACATCGAGCCCAGTTGGCATAACATACTGCACAAAAACATTGTTCCACATCCTACTTTGGTGAGTAGCGACCAGAGTCTTCAAAGCTTTCCAGTGGCCATGTAGGTGCAACAAAGGGTCTCTCCTCATCCAGAGCAAAGAAGAATGAAGAAAACCAAAGATGCATGGAAACAATTAGTCCAAGGAACTAGCAGACCATGTGAACCTCACCCTTCTGGACTATAAGACCAGAAGAACTAGATGGTACCCAGCTACCACTGTCAGCCACTAAGAGTGGGGGTCAGAGCAGGAGATCCTGGATAGAGTGAGAGAACAATGTGAGAAAACAAAACTCAAAATCGTTTTAAAAAAAAATTGGCTTTGCTGGTCTGAAAGAGCCTGGTGAACCCCCTGAGACTATGGCTCCTAGCTGCCCTTCAGGTCTGGAACTGAACTCACTCCTGTGGCTTCCAGCCAAATAATAGCCAGGCATATGGGCTGAACATTTGCATCAGGTAGATACACTCCTTAGAGTGATCAGTCATGGGGGAACGGAAGGGCAGTGTTTGCTCAGGGGACAGGAACGCATAGAGAAGGACACAGGGAGAGGTGACTACAGGGAGGAAGTGGGAAGAGAGCTGTTACATTGTGGGGAATTGCAGCCAGTGTCATGAAACAAAATGTGCATGAACTGCTGTGTGGAAGATGAATTTGCTCTGTGAACTTCCATCCAATTCATAATTTAAAAAAAAATAATAAAGATGTCCACATCCTAAGCCTCCAACGTGTGACTATGTTACCTTACACAAAGGATCTTTACAGACATAAGTAAGTTCAGAATCTTGAGACCTCCATGGATTACCTTGTATTGTATGGGTGCGCTCGATATAATCACAAAGGGTCTCATAAGAGGAGAGGGAGCAGGAGGCTCAGAGGTAGGGTAAGAGGCATGAGAATGGAAGCAGAGGTCGGAGTGACGTGGCTAGGAGCCAAGGAGCGCAAGTGGCCTTTAGAAGCCAGAGATGGTGGGGAACAGAGTCTCCTACAGAATCTGCAGCAGGAGGCTGAAGGTCATACGTTATGACCTTCATTTGCACTCCTGGCTATAGACCTGGCAGAAATGCAGACACATGGCCACCAAAGGACCAGAGCAAGAATGTTCCCAGCAGCACCATTTGGAAATGGCCCACATTGGAAATGCCAAAATGCCTATCAATGGTAGAAGAGATGGATAATTCCATATTCATGCTGGAGAACACTGTACAACAACGAGAGTGAGTAAGCTGTCAGCGCAGCATCGCGGACAAACCTCACAGAGGTAATGCTGAGAAAGAGAAGCCAGACACACACAGAGCACGATGCCATTTCTATGAGCACAGGCAAAACTAATCTATGCAGCTGGCACTCTTCCCCTTGGGGAGAGAGTGAGTGGAGTGAGCACAGGGGAGACTCTGGGGCCACGTGGGTCACGCTTCCAGTATGAATCTGGGTGCTGCCTCCATGGGTGTGTTCAGTTCAAGAGAATTTATCCCAGCTGTACACTTAGGAGATGTGTTCTTCTCTAGACTGATACTTCAATAAGAAGAGTCATTACAAAAATATATTTAATAAAAACATATTTAATAAAAGTCACCTTCGTTGCTTTGTAAGAATTTCCTTTCCAAGAGACAATCAAAGCTACCAGTGACTTGTGGAATCCATGGAAATCATGTGTGCTTACACAAGCACACATATACACAATGCACACATCAACACATATGCACACGCATATATATATGCACACAATTGTACACACATACACCATATATGCATGGGAAATGCACACATATACCTAAATACATATGAACATGCAAGTAAACACACTACACACATATGCACACATATACAAATATGCACATACACACATACACACACCACACATACACACACACTCATGCATCTGCAGCTTTGTCAGTTCTGGCAAGAGCACTGATTCCCTCCTTCCTAGAACCCTGGAGTTCCAGAAATTTCTTTAAATTCTCTGGAAAGTTCCTAGAAAATGCTGGTGGAAGGTCATCATCCTTGATGCCATTACTTCTGCTGGCAACAGCCATTTTGATGCATTTGTAATGTATCAAGTGAGCTAAACGGGAACTATTTTTCCCAGAATTCCTTGCTTTACATGTTACTGACTTTGTCAGGTGCTGTCAAGTTGGCTCCAACTCATAGCGACCCCGTGTCCAACAGAACAAAACACTGCCCGGTCCCGTGCCAGCCCCACGATCCTTGCTATACCTCAGCCCATCGTTGCAGCCGCTGTGTCAACACACCTCATTGAGGGCCTTCCCCTTTTTTGCTGACCCTGCACTTTACCAAGCATGACATCCTTCTCCAGGGAATGGTCTCTTCTGACAACATGACCAAAGTAGGTGAGACGAAGTCTGGCCACTCTCTCTTCCAAGGAACATTCCGGCTGCACTTCCTCCAGGACAGATTTGTTAGTTCTTCAGTATTCTTTGCCAGCACCACAACTCAAAAGCATCAACTCTTCTTCGGTCTTCCTTGTTCACCGACCAGCTTTCACATGCATATGACGCTATTGAAAATACCATGGCTTGAGTTAGGTGCACTTTAGTCTTAAAAGAGACATCTTTGCTCTTCAGCACTTCAAAGTGGTCTTTTGCAGATTTGCCCAGGCAATACAACGTCTGATTTCTTGACTGCTGCTTCCATTGGGGGAGCTCTGGTGGCATAGTGCTTAAGGCATTTGACTGCTCATCAGAAGGCTAGTGGTTCAAACCCACCAGCCACTCCTTGGAAGGAAGTTTGGGAAATCTACTTCCATAGTGATATCACCTCGGAAACCCAAGGAGAGGTCGCTCCAAGTAATATGAAATCTTTGATAACTTCAATTTTGTTCTCCATTTAACGTGATGCTGCTTATTGGTCCAATTGTGAGGATTTTTGTTTTATGTTGAGGTATAATCCATATTGCAGACTGTAATCTTTAATAGTCATCAGTAAGTGCTTCAAGTCATCTTCACTTTCAGCAAGCAAGAGTGTGCCATCAGCATAACACAGGTTGTTAATGAGTCTTCCTCCAATCCTGATGCCTCTTTCTTCTTCATGTAGTCCAGCTTCTCAGATTATATGCTTAGCAAACAGATTGAATAAGGATAGTGAAAGGATACAACGCTGATACACTCCCTTCCTGATTTTAAACCATGCAGTATCCTCTCGTTCTGTTTGAACGACAGCCTCCTGGTCTATACATTGGTTCCTCATGAGCACGATCAAATATTCTGGAATTCTCACTCTTCTCAATGTTATCCATAATTTTTTATGACCCACACAGTTGAACACCTTTGCATAGTCAATAAAACACAAGTAAATATTTTTCTGGTATTCTTTGCTTTCAGCCAAGGTCAGTCTGACATCAGCAATGATACCCCTCATCCTACATCCTCTTCTGAATCCAGCTGGAAGTTGTCTGTCAATATATTGCTGCAATCATCTTTTAATTTTCTTCAGCAAAATTTTACTTTTGTGTGACATTAATGATATTGTCCAATAATTTCCACATTCTGTGAGATCACCTTTCTTTGGAATAGATACAAATACGGATCTCTTCCAGTCAATTGGCCAGTAGCCGTCTTCCAAATTTCTTGGCATAGATGAGTAAACACCTCCAGCACAGCATCTGTTTGTTGAAACATCTCAATGGGTGTTCCGTCAATTCCTGGAGCCTTGTTTTTCGCCAATTCCTTCAGAGCAGCTTCAACTTCCTCCTTCAATACCATTGGTTCTTGATCATATGCCACCTCCTGAAATAGATTAATGTTCACCAGTTCTTTTTTGTACACTGACCTGTGTGTTCCTTCCATCTTCTTTTGATGCTTCCTGCATCATTCAGTACTTTGCCCATAGAATCTTCCAATATTTCAACTTGAGGCTTGAATTTTTTCTTCAGCTCTTTCAGCTTGAGAAATGCCAAGCATGTTCTTCCTTTTTGGTTTTCTAACTGCAGGTCTTTGTACATTTTATTATAATTGACTTCTCTTTTCAAGCTGCTCTTTGAAATCTTCTGCTCAGCTCTTTTACTTTGTCATTTCTTCCATTTGCTTTAGCTACTCTGTGCTCAAGAGCAAGTCTCAGAGTCTCTTCTGACATGCATTTTGGTCTTTTCTTCCTTTCCTGTCTTTTTAATGACCTTTTGCTTTCTTCATGGATGATGTTCTTGATGTCATTCCACAATTCCTCCAGTTTTCAGTCATTGGTGTTCAATGTGTCAAATCTGTTCTTCAGATGGTCTCTAAATTCAGGTGGGAAATAATCAAGGTTGTATTTTGGCTCTCATGGACTTTTTTAAATTGTCTTCAGCTTTACCTTGAACTTGCATATGAGCAATTGATGGTCTGTTCCACAGTCAGCTCCTGGCCTTGTTTTGGCTGAAGATATTAAGCTTCTCCATCACCTCTTTCCACCGATGGAGTTGATCGGATTCCCGAGTAAATGAATCTGGCAAAGTCCATGTGTATAGCCACCATTTATGTTGTTGAGAAAAGATATTTGCAACGAATAAGTTGCAAATTCTATCATGTGATCTCTGGCATCATTTCTATCACCAAGGCCATACTTTCCAACTACGAGTGATTCTTCCTTGTTTCCAACTTTCACGTTCCAATCACCAGAAATAACCTATATATCTTGGTTGCATATTTGGTCAATTTCAGACTGAAGAAGTGGTAAAATTTTTCGGTTTCTTCATCTTTGGCTTTAATGGTTGATGCATAAATTTGAATAATAGTAGTAGTGACTGGTCTTCCTTGTAGACACATGGATATTATCGTATCACTGACAGCCTTGGACTTCAGGATAGATCTTGAAACAGTCTTTGTGACAATGGATGCAACATCATTCTTCTTCAATTCATCATTCCAGACATAGTAGATCATACGATTGTCTGATTCAAAATGGGCAAAACCAATTCATTTCAGCTCACTAACATGTGATCTTTATGCATTCCATTTCATTTTTGACAACTTCCAATTTTCCAACATTCATACTTCATACATTCCATGTTCTGATTATTAATGGATGTTGGCAGCCATTTCTTCCCATTTTCAGTTGTGCCCCATCAGCAAATGGAGGTCCCTAAAGCTTTATCCCATCTATGCCATTAAGGTTGACTCTACTTTGAAGAGCAAGCTCTTCCCCAGTCGTATTTCAAGTTCCTTCCGACCTGAGGGCTCATCTTCCAGCACTGTATCAGACAATGTTTCAGGGCTAGTCATAAAGTTTTCCAGTAATATATCAGTGTTTCACTGCTATTCATAAGGTTTTCACTGGCCAAATCTTTGAGAAGTGGATGGCCCCTTTCTTCTTCTGAGTCTGTCTTAGTCTAGAAACTCCACTGAAACCTGTCCACCCTGGGTGACCCTGCTGGTGTTTGAAATACTGGTGGCATAGCCTCCAGTCTCACAGCAATATGCAAGCTACCACAGTACGACAAACTGACAGATGAGTGGTGGTTGCCTTACATAGTTCCAGTTGCTGCTACTGGCCATTTTGTTGACAGGGTGTAGTAGCCAGGCCCCAGCTACTCCAGTTTCTGTGGAATCTTCTACTTTAGTTTTTCTGCCTCCTGTGCCACATGCATATATATCTCTGTGACTAACAGTTGCTTCTGCAAGACATCCCACCTTTGGAGTTGGAGGATGAAGATGGTGACAGGCCATGCAGGCTCCAATCCATCCTCTTGAGTTCCCCTCATCCTCACAGGTTCTGGTTTACCCTCATTTCCTCCACTTCACCTTCATCTTTCCTTCCTGAATGCTTGCTCTCCTGACTTCATTTTCTAGCACCAAACACAGAAACAGCAGCCTTGCATAGACTGTCTGACCAGCTCCCAAACTGAATAGGCTCCAGTTCCTTATTCCATATGTGGTGTTTATGTTCCAAGATGGTCCCATGGACCCTCATCTCCAGTTTTTATATCCTTACATATTTAAAAACATATGGATCTCTGGTGGCTTAGTGCCTAAGGCATTTAACTGCTAACCAGTTCAAACCCACCAGCCACTCCTTGGAAGGAAGACTGGGCAATCTACTTCCATAGAGATACCACCTTGGAAACCCAAGGAGGGGTCACTATGAGTCAGAATCGACTTGACAGCAGTGAATTGAGTTCAGAGTTTTAAGTAGTTCCCTCCAAGATCCCTGAGTGGTGCAAATGGTTTGAACTTGATAGTCACCTAATGGTTGATGGTTCAAACCCACACCGTGGTTCCACAGGAGAAAGACCTGGTGATCTGCTTCCATAAAACTTATAGCCAAGAAAATTCTGTGGAGCAGTTCTACTCTGTAACACATGGGAGCACCATGAATCTGAATCAATATAATGGTAACAGGTTTGGTTTTCTCACCTATATTGAATTAGGACTGACCTATGTGATCAATTTTTGAATACTGCAGAAGTGACTGTGTGTGATTTCCCAGGCTAGATCCTAAAGGATATTACCATGTCCACATTGGACTTACACATTGTTTGCTCTGGGAGAAGCCAACTGCTGTGTCAGGAGGACACTCAAGCATCCTTTGGAGAGGCCCGCGTGACCAGGAATTGAGGCCTCCTTCCAACAGCTAGCAAAAACTGGCCAACTTTGTGAGTGAGCCACCTTGTAAAACAGATTCTCCAGCCCAATCACAGCCTCAGCCAACATCCTGACTGCAACCTCAGGAGGTGTTTCTAAACACCAAGCCAAACTGCTTCCGAATTCCTAAACCGTGGAAATTATGAAACATAATAAATGACTATTGTTGTTTGAAGCCACTAAGTTTTAGGGTGGTTTGTTATACAACATTAGATAACTGATACACACTTATATTCCATATTGGTTCTGCTTTTCTCATCGACCTGACTAAAACACTCGTCACCTCACACACACACAATTTCAGACTGTATCTTTCAGCTGAGTAGATCATAACAAATTATGGATAGCATTTTGAAGAATGAGAATTCCAGAACACTTAACTGTGCTCATGCTGAACCTGTATGTAGACCAAGAGGCAGTTGTTCCAACAGAACAAGATGCTTTAAAATCAGAAAAAGTGCACATCAGGATTGTATCCTTTCACCATACTTATTCAGTCTGTTTGTTGAGCAAATAATCTGAGAGGTTAAATTATATAAAGAGGAACATGGCATCAGGATTGGAGGAAGACTCATTAACAACCTGCAATATGCAGAAGACACAACCTTACTTGATTAAAATGAAGAATTAAAGAACTTACTGATGAAGATCAAAGACTACAACCATACAGGTATATGGATTACACCTCAACATAAAGAAAACAAAACTCCTTACAACTGGACCAATAAGCAACACCATGATAAACAGAGAAAAGATTGAAGTTGTCAAGGTTTTCATTTTACTTGGATCCACAAGCAACACCCATGGAAGCAACAGTTAAGAAATCAAACAACATACTGCATTAGGTAAATCTGCTACAAAAGACCTCTTTAAAATGTTAAAAAGCAAAAGATGTCATTTTGAGGATAGGTGTACCTGCCCTAGGCCATGGTATTTTCAATCACCTCGTATGCAGGCAAAAACTGGAAAATAAATAAGGAAGACCAAAGAATTGGTGCCTTTGAATTATGGTGTTGGCAAAGAAAATTGATTATACCATGGACTTCCAGAAGAATGAACAAATCTGTCTTGGAAGAAATACAGCCAGAATTCTCCTTAGAAGGGAGAATGGTGAGACTTGGTCTCACACACTTTGGACATGTTATTAGGAGGGACCAGTCCCTGGAGAAGGTCACCATGCTCGGTAAAGTAAGGAGTCAGTGAAAAAGAGGAGGACCCTTCCAAAATGGCTACAAGCACAGCAATGATTGTGAGGACAGTGCAGGCCAGGCAGGATGTTGTTCTGTTGTACATAGGATCATTAGGAACCAGAACTGACTCAACGGCACCTAGCAATGACATCTTTCCACCTCTCAGATTCTCCATGAGGCAGAGTAATCACCAATGCACCTGGGAGAATGTGATCCCTCGTAACAAATTATACTGTTAATTGTGTTGTGAGTTGCTGTCACATTGGACCCTTCCTCTTGGTGACCCCATGCACAGCTAGATCAGACTGTTGTGATCCACAGGGCTTTCATTAGCCAGTTTTGGGAAACAGACCTTTCCACCTAGGCCTCTGTAGTCTGGAAGCAACACGCAACCCCCAGCTAATAGTCGGGTAGTGGCTTCACTTGAGGTGCCTTGGCTGGGAGTTGAACCCTGATCTCCCACATGGAAGGCGAGAATTCTACTACCAAACCACCACTGTCCTCTATAAAACTAATAGCCAGCAAGTATTGAGTGCTTTCCTGTACACATGGCAAGAAGCACTTTACACAGGTCAACTCCTCTCATCCTTACAGCACTCAGAAATCAGTGCTTTTATTACCCCCATTTTATAGATGGGGAGACTGAGGCATGGAAAGTCTGACTGAAATGCTGAGACATACTTACTAGTGCAGAGCTAGAACTTTGAACCCAAGCACTTTGGTTCCACTACGAGAATAGGAGACAAAACCAAAAAAAAAACCAGTTGCCACCGAGTCAATTCCAACTCATGGCAGCAACTCCACATGTGCAGAGAAGAGATGCTCTGTAGGGTTTTCAAGAGTGTGACCTTTCAGAAGCAGATCAGCAGGTCTTCCTTCCAAGGTGCCTCTAGGTGGGTTTGAACTGCCAACCTCTCAGTTGAGCCCTGAATCGTTTGTGTGGACTCCGAGGACCACAGAAAGCCAGGAGTGGGAGGTAGCCTGTGAGCAGGAAGCTTGCTCACCTCGTGGCCAGGAAATGTGGCATCCTCAGGCTCCAGGACCTTGAAGCTACAGAGGCCAGTTGCCTTAATGCCCTGTCTGAAATCACTTCCTAACCCTTGGTACTGTCTCTACATACAGGACATTGACAGGCAAGAAGCTCACAGCCCCATGTCAGGCTGTGGGGCTCGGGTCTGGCAATGTCCTTTCCAACTCCAAGCTGCATGTTGGGACATTTGTTCCTAGTCTCATGGTCAGTGTCAATGTGGGGGTGGGATCGTGGGACCTTGGGACCTGACGATGGGTGTCAGGGGAGTAAGAAGTAACTGTCAATATTGCAAAAGCCCAATACTGGATTCCAGTTCTTTGCTCTGGGCCCGAATGACATAGCTGAGTGGTCAGGGAATTCAGGTTGTCTCTCACTGCTGAGACCCTGGGGACGAGAAAAACTGACCTCTGATAGATAAAACCTACCGCCATTGAGTCAATTCCAACTCATAGCAACCCCCACTGGGTTTCTAAGGCTGTAAATCTTTACAGAAGTAATTTCCTCACCTTCTCCCCATGGACAGAAAATTAATTAACATTTGTTTGGTCCTTTAGTGCTGTTCTAACAGAAAAAAGCACAAGTGGGTGGCTTGAACAAACAGGGATTTGTTCTCTTACAGTTTAGTAAATTAGAAATCTGAGTTCCAAGTGCCAGCTCCAGGGGCTGGGTGAAGGTCCCTCGACCTTGTGCTTCAGCTCAGCCTCTTGCTCCCAACCCACTGAAGTTGGAGGCTTTTCTTAACTCAGGCAGCTGCTGGCTGCTAAGGCTGATAAACCCAATGTTGGCAAATAAAACGGCGCAGTCCCAAGATTATCAAGCAATACAGCAGGACACTAATTCAAGTCCATTAACAGTCCCAAGATTGGCAGACAACATGGCAGGCCACTGAGATAAGTAAGACTTAGCTACGTGCAGGGTCCAAGCATGCCAAAAAACTCTGAGACCTTTCTCAAAACTTCTCCTTATACACTGGAAGCAGCCCACATCCCAAAGGCTGCTCCAGTAGATTCCACCATGGAGCTGATTACGAGTCTCATCAGGGGGAACAACTACATCCAGCAGTCCACCCACTCAAAACCAGGCCCAGAAAAGTTGACACACAACTTAACTTCCACAATGTTCTCACACAACCATATGTCCTGGTCGACCATGTCATGATTGTAAGATAACCCTCCAAATCTCTATGAGCCTCATGAATTGTATCTGATTTCCAGACAGCCAGGAAGCCATTAGAAAATGGGTACTAACAACTAACACGGATTGCTTCATAAACCTCATGTCCTTCAGATCAGAGCCTGAACACACATTAGCAAATGGAAGGTAGCTTTTATTACCTACAAGAATCAGACAGCATCCACATGGAAAAGTTCCACCATAAGCAGTACCCTCTGAAAAGCTATCTGGGCAGAGATGACAACTCTTCCTTGCACATCCCACTTGGTACCACTGGGGAACCTACCTACTATTGGTCTCCTCCTGGCCAGGTAGGTCCAGTTAGGGGGACTATAAGCTTATGCTATGTGCTCCCCAACTACACCATTGCTGAGAAGACCAGGAAAACATCCTCTTAAAGATTTTCTATACTTTCAGCCTAAGTGACTAATTGCATGCTGTTAACTCTATCAAAAAAACATCCTTCTGATAGTTCTGGCAAGATGGCGGACTAGGCAGAAGGATTGCAAAGACCCTCTTCAACAAAGAAAAGGGAAACCAATTAACACAGACACAGAAGATAATCTTGG
>NW_006921686.1:7117904-7165263 GCF_000298275.1 Orycteropus afer afer | reverse complement strand
GAGCTGTTGCATTGTAAATTTTGGTCAATGACATGAGACAAAGCATATTATGTGAACTGCTGTATGAAAAGTGAATTTACTCTGTAAATCTTCACCCAAATCAAAATAAAATTTAAAAAAAAAAAAAATCCTTCTGTGTTACGTCCCCTGACCTCCTGAGGAGGGAAGGTGGTTAGCCCAGAACTGGATCTTTTTCATCTTAGCCAGAGTAGCTGTAAAACCTTTGGTGTTACCAATAACCAAAAGGTGGAAACAACCCAAGAGTCCAGCAGCAGATGAACGGATGAACAAGATCCATACAATGGAATATTATTCAGTCATAAACATCAATGAAATTCTGATACATGTTACAGATGAACCTCGAAAACAGTGTGCTGAGTGAAATAAGCCACATGCATGCGCGCACATGATATGATCCCACTTACTTGAAATATCTAAAATAGGCAAAATCATAGAAACAGAAAGTAGACTGGTGGTTGCCAAGGGCTGGAGGCGAGGGGAAAGGAATGTTAATACATAATGGGTACAGAGTTCCTGTTTAGGGTGATGAAAAAGTTTTGGAAACACACTTTGGTGATAGTTACACAACATTGTGAATGTAATTAATGCTACTGAATTGTACACTTAAAAAATGGCTAAAATGGCAAATTGTATGCTATACATATTTTATCAGGATAACAGAAAAGAAAAGTCAATGTTACTACAGACGCGAGGGTTACTATCTACAACCTGTGAGCCCTGAGGACAGGGAGGTCACTCCCGGAGAGCACCAAAAACCCACTGCTATTGAGTTGATTCCAACTTACAGCAACCCCCATTGGGTTTCTAAGGCTGTAAATCTTTACAAAAGCAGGTTGCATCTTCCCACCACAGAGCGGCTGGTGGTTTTGAACTGCCAACATCTGGTTAGCAGTCAAATGCCTTACCTACTATACCACCAGAGCTCCTTTCCAGGAGAGTAGGAACCAGAAAAACCCATACTCAAAGTTCCTGTAAGAATGACAGCTGCAATACAGGTGGATAGATGGGTGGACAGGCTGAACTATGAGGAATGCCTATGAAGTGGGGAGTGTACCCAAGACCAAGTTTAGGGTTGGTAGACAACAGTCCTATAGTGTATTTGTGTGATCTGAATTCTCAGGTGTATAATAGAGCTGACAAGGGACAAGATTGTAGTCACTTCTTGGCCACAGCCAGCTATCCAGAGGGACCAAGTAGTTGAACCTGTGGAATCACAACCATAGTCACAGGGGACATCAAGCTCAATTGCCATAGCATACTACACAAAACATTGTTCCATCTCCTACTTTGGCAAGTAGCGACTGGGATCTTAAAAGCTTACAAGCAGCCATCTAGATGCAGTGATGGGTGTCTCCTCATCCAGAGCAAAGAAGAATGAAGAAAACCAAAGATTTGTGGAAGCAATTAGTCCTCGCAACTAGTACACCATGCATTCCTCAGCCTATATGACTATGAGACCAGAAGAACTAGATGGTGCCCGGCTCCCACTGTCAACCACTCAGATGGGGATCTATGTAGGAGATCCTGGAAAGAGAGGGAATACAATGTGGAACAAAACTCACTATCATTTGGGGGAATAAAAGAGGGGGGGCGGACCAGGTTTGCTGGTCTGATAGAGCCTTGTAGGACCACTGAGACTATGGCCCCTAGCTGCCCTTCAGGTCTGGAATTGAACCCACACCTGTGTCTTCCAGCCAAACAAAAGACAAGCATATGAGTTGAACATTTACCTTAAGTAGATACGCTCCTTGGAGAGATCAATCATGGGAGAATAGAAGGGCTGTGTGTGCACAGGGAGACAGCTCAGGGGGCAGGAGTGCATGGAGGGATGGACACAGGGAAGTGGCAAATATCAGGAGGAAGTGGGAAGGGAGCTGTTGCATTGTGGGAGATTATAGTCAATGTCATGAGACAAAGTGTATGTGAACTGCTGTATGGAAGATAAATTTGCTCTGTAAACTTTCACCCAAATCACAATAAAATTTAAAAAAAAAAAAAAGCCCCATATAGGAGTTTGCTGGGGTCTTCTCTCAATGGCTTCTGACCTCCCCTGCAGGGCTCAAGAAACCACATTCATCCCTTTACTCTATGTGATGGTTAATTTTATATGTAAACTGGATAAGTAATGGTGCCCAGTTGTTTGGTCACACACTAGGCTAGATGTTGTTGTAAAGGTATTTTATGATAGACTGTACTGATGTCCTGATTCTTCACCCCTTCCTGTATCCATGACCCTCACCATGACACTTTGCAGTTAAATGACTCTGGACTTGACTGTGTGGCTTGCTTTCTCTGACAGAATGAGGTGGAAGTTGCAGTGTGCCAGTTCTGTGCCTAGGCCTCAACTGAGAGGCCTTACACAATACCACTTGTGCTCCTGCTCCTCCTTGAGAATGAGCCAGGCTAGGCTATTGGGAGATGAGAGACAGACAGAGCAGAACCGAATGGTCCCACTCATCCCAGTCAAAACCACCCCAGACCAGCTAACAACTGACCCCCAGACGTAGGAACAAGCACAACAGAGCCCAGAGAACCGTCCAGCTAAGCAGGGAGCTCTGGTGGTGCAGTGCCTAAGGCATTTGACTGCTAACCAGAAGACTGGCGGTTCCCCAAAACTATGGCCCCTAGGTACCCTTCAGGCCTGGAATGGAACTCACTCCCACGGCTTCTAGCCAAACAATAGACAGGCATATAAGGTGAACATTTACACAGGGAGATAGCTCAGGGGGCAAGAATGCATAGGAAACTACACAGGGAAGATGTAACTACAGGGAGGAGGTGGAACGAGAGCGGTTACATTGTGGGGATTGCAGTCAATGCTATAAAACAACATGTTCCGAACTGCTGTATGGAAACGAATTTTGCTCTGAAACTTTCATCCAAATCACAGTAAAAAAAAAAAAAAAAAATTAATTGCTCATCCACAGACTTGTGAACTGAATGAATGCTAGTCAGTGTTAGGGTGGTTTGTTACATGGCATTATTGCAGTGAAATCTTACTGATACAGGAACTCTGTAGAGAGGCTTAGTCAAATCCAGGGATTTGAATCTTATCTCCACATTTGCCAGCTGAGTGACATAACCTCCCTGGCTCAGATTCCACATCTGTAAAATGGTGTGGTGACAGTTCTAACCCAACAGGCTTGTCCCATCATTCATGAGCTTAAGATTTACTGAGTTCCTAGAGCTCCAGTAGCATAGTGCCTAAGGCACTTGACTGCTAACCAGAAGGCTGGTGGTTCAAACCCACAAGCCACTCCTCGGAAGGAAGGTTGGGCAATCCTACTTCTGTAGTGATACCGCCTCGGAAACCCAAGAAGGGGTCGCTATGAGTCGGGGTCGACTCAATGGCACATAACGACGACGACGAATGCTCTATATGAGGAAAGAAAACAACAGTGAAAAAGCAAAGTCCTTTCCCTCATGAAGCTGACTTTCAGAAGAGACCAATGGACAATAAACAAATAAATCCATGACATAATGCCAAATAGAGATAAATGTGTGAAGAGTAGTACAGCAGAGTGTACCAGTAAGGATTTTCCAAGAAATAGAACTAATAGGATATATACTTTAAGTAATTGGCCCATGTGATTGTGGGGATGGGCAAGTCTGAAATCTGTAAGGTAGACCAGCAGGCTGGAAACTCTCACCAGATGTCTCTGTTGCAATTTTGAAGTTGATTTTCTTCTTTCCTGAGAAACCTGTTTTTGTTCTTCAGGCTTCTACTGATTGGATGAGACTTACCCATGTTATTGAGGATAGTCTCCTTTACTTAAAATCAATTGATTATGAATCAATAAAAATCAATAAAATACCTTTACAACATCATCTAGACTAGTATGTGACCAAACGATTGGACACCATTACCTATCCAGTTTACACATAAAATTAACCATCACATAGAGTAAAGGGATGAATGTGATGACACTCCTCTTCAATCTGTTATATGATTGGTTGATTCAAAATGGCCCACACCAGTCCATTTCAGCTCACTCATGCGTGCGATATAATCTTTATGCATCCTATCTCATTTTTGACAGCTTTCAATTTGCCTAGATCCGTGCTTTGTACATTTGACATTCCAGTTATTAATGGATGCTTGTAGTTGTTCCTCCCGTTCTGAGTCCTGCTGAGGCAGGATGAGGCAGGATGGACCCAGTTTATCCCAACAAAACTTGGAGAGTGAAAATTCCCTCTACCCATACTTCCCCTTCCTTCCCCCGAACCAGCCCTCCTTGATATCCTTCTTATCTATGCATTCCAGCCAACCTATACCCCTCTCATTTCCCTGTTTCTTCCCTACCTGAATTTTTTTCTGCTTCTGTAATATTGCTGGCTTATGTCCTTGAAAATAACCAACCACCCTTTTATCCCAAAGACCCTGGAAGAAGAGCCCCATAAAAACCCTATGTGGCCTTTGTTTGGGGCTCAGTCTCTGGATGTGAATCCACTGAGCCCAAGTACCGGACAATAAAGTCCTTCCTTTGTATCATCCTGCTCGGCGTTGGCGTTTCTCTCTGCAGCTCCGGTAACAATGCCACAGCAGCAAATGAAGGTATCGAAAGCTTTACTCCATCCATGTCATTAGAGGCAACTCTACTTTGAGGAGGCAGCCCTTCTCTAATTGTATTCTGACTGCCTTCCACCTTGAGAGTCTTCCAGCACTGTATCAGACAGTGCTTCACTGATATTCATAAGGTTTTCAGTGGCCAGAAGTGGACCACTACATCCTTCTTCCTACTCTGTCGTAGTCTGGAAGCTTACTGAAACCTGTCCACCATGGACAACCCTGTGGGATTTGAAATACCAGTGGTATAGCTCCCAGCATCCCAGCAACACACACACTCCATGGTACAACAAACTGACAGAAGAGTGGGGAAAATGATTGGGCAGGACTATGCAAATAAGGTGCTTATGGCCCACCAATGGGATTGGATTGCTGGCTAAGAATGTAAATGAGCTACATGGCATACTTGTGGGAGTGGAACCATGCAAATAAGGTGTATGGAACCCTAATGAGGGGATTGGTCAGTTTTGCCACCCCACTTGGTTTAAAAGAGAGTCAATCTCAGAGCACAAAGACAGGGAGGGGGACCTGACTACCATCAAGAAGATACAGGAGCAGAGTATGTTCTTTGGACCCAGGGTCCCTGTACCAAGACTGTCCTAGACCCAGGAGACAGAGAGTGGTAACTCGGGATGGTGAGAAACAGCAGCAGAGAAATAGCAGCAGAGGCAGCAGACCCAGGAGACCAGCAAGAGACGGGCTTCCTGGCCCTGCTCCAACACCACCTCCTCCAAGAAACATTCTGGAAACCCAGTCAGAGTCCATTTGTCAGGGTCTCTGCTACAGGATTTAGTTGAACGTTGGTGTATTTATTTTTGAGAAATGTTGTTGTTGTTATGTGCCCTTGAGTCAGACCCGACTCATAACCCCTCTTGGGTTTCCGAAGCAGTATCACGATGGAAGTAGATTGCCCCATCTTCCTTCCGAGGAGTGGCTGGTGGGTTTGAACCGCCAGCCTTCTGGTTAGCAGTCAAATGCCTTAAGCACTATGCTACCAGAGCTCCTTCTTTGACAAGTGTTGTTGTGTTGTTGTTATGTGCCGTCGAGTCAAACCCGACTCATAGTGACCCCTCCTTGGGGCAGTATCACTACGGAAGTAGGATTGCCCAACCTTTCTTCCGAGGAGTGGCTGGTGGGTTTGAACCACCAGCTGTCTGGTTAGCAGGCAAGTGTCTTAGCCACTATGCTACCAGAGCTCCCTCTTTGACAAATAGTACATAGTATTTCCCCAGAGTCTTGAATAGAGCTAAATGATCTTAGCCAACAGTGTTCCTCACAGCCACCAGAGGGCGCTTTTGAAACCACAACCTGACTTGGCAGAAAACCAACACAGTGGCTCCCAGTTGCTCTTATTAGCAGCTATTGAGATATCTGGGTTGAAATAATCAGTCAGCCACTCATTTATTTTGAAACCCTAATGTGATGACATAATCTCTGCAGGCTCCTGTTTCCACATAGAATATCAGGTGGATTAAACAGATCTGTAGAGTGCTTGGAGCAGTGTCAGACATATTGGAAATTCTCACTGGATGTTAGGGAGTCCATCATTCACAGTCTCAGCAGGCAACGGACAGCAAACTCACATTGAGTAATTTGGGGAAAATTAAAAAAAAAAAAAAAAAAAAAAAGATTATAAAAGTAGAAGGGCACTGAGTAGGGACACCACCCCAGCTCTGGAAAGATAGGGAGTTTTTACCACCTCCAAGCCTGAAAGGGACAAGAGGAGGTAGCCATCACTAGAACCGGGAGAGAGAATCTTCTGACAGGCATGATCTTTGGTGGAATGGCACAGCCAGTTCAAAACAGCCCCACCCCAGGGAGAGAGCTGGAGAAATAAGTACCCCTCCCTCAATCTCTTGCCAAACCCAACAGGACGCCAGAGGTCACAAGAGCCTATGTAGTCAATACTGATCAGCCTTCCAAGGTGCACAGCATGGCGAGGAAAGGTGGAGTATGGACATTACTTATATTCTGAGGATGGGGTGGGGATGGTGTAATAGATGTACCCAGTTCTGGTACAACCATTGTCTGAAGGAACAAACAAACAATATTCAGCAAACAATAATATCCAGTATAGTATTATTATTATTATCATCATCATCAATATTATTATTCTTGAGTTCCTCATCACGGTCATGAGGTTCTTAAAAGTCATGTTCCAACTCCCACTCTCTGCTCCGCCCATCCCTACTACTTCCACTACCCCTCTCTGAAACCCAGGAATCGACTGGTAAGGAGGGATGAGGGAAACTTCTGAAGGAACAGTAATGTTCTGATTCACAGTAGGAATTTGGGCAGCACTTGTCAGAACTGCTCTAAATGTCCATAAGATTTGAGTGTTTTATTGTATATAAATTCTATCTCAAAAGTAAATATATAGATACATATGAGACATTGCAAAGAACAGAATAGGCTTCTTTTGTAAGCTATTTTCATTCAAAGGGCAAGGTATCCACTTTTGAATACATGTGTTTTTAACCTAAATTTTAATCAAACATATGTTTGTTAATTATCCTTTTTATGTTTTTAGTAAGCTAGCTCATATGTCAATATTATTTTAGAAGTACATCTTCTGTTCACTGTAAATGATAGGGGACGAGAGAAATTCAAAGTTGCCATGAAAATGTCAGTGTGGTAAAGCAACACAATGATACTTATTCAGAAAGAATTGAAGAAATTAAAGTTATTCCTAATCTTGTCTTGAGTTTAAAAAAAAAAAAACAGTAAATATATAACTACATTATTTATTCTCTTTTTGCTCTGTAGTTGTCCTCATTTACGAATTGATGCATGTGGTTCCCTGCTTACAGCCTTGTTAAGTTTATTTTTACATTGGATACTTCTATTTACCAACTTCTGGGTTGGTTTGGGGAGCTCTGGTGGCATAGTGCCTAAGGCATTTGACTGCTAACCAGAAGACTGGCAGTTCAAATCCACCAGCCACTCCTTGGAAGGAAGATTGGGCAATCTACTTCTGTAGAGATACTGCCTTGGAAACCCAAGGAGGGGTCGCTGTGAGTTGGATCCAACTTAACAGCAGTGAGTTTTAGAGTTGGTTTCTGGGTTATGTTGTCACGTGTGTTAATTGCAGGTTGTTGACTGCTGTTTTTGGTTCTCTGTTTGAAGAATTTCCTTCAGCATCTCTTGTAAGGTTGATCTGGTTTTTACAAATCCCTTAATTTTTGTTTATCTGAAAATGTCCTAATTTCACCATCATATTTGAGGGACAATTTTGCACAGTATTTAATTCTTGGTTGGCAATTTTTTCTTCCAGCGTTTTCTATATGTCGTTCCATTGCCTTCTTCCCTGCATGGTTTAGGCCAAGAAATAATACCTCAATCTTATTAGCTGGAAATCTTATTTGTTACATTTATAGGTAACTTTTCATTTTCCCATGTTGCTTTCAGAATTCTTTCTTTGCCTTTGATTTTGGAAAGCTTGATTATGACATGTTTTGGTGATTTTCTTTTGCAGTATATCCTGTTTGGGGTTCATTGGACTTCTTAATTGCATACCTTCTCATCTTTCATCATATTAGGAAAATTCTCTTCCAACAAATCTTCAATAATTTCTTCTGGTTTTATTTGTCTCTTCTGGAATTCTGATCACATGTTAGGTTATTCCTCTTGATGGTGTCCCACATAAATCTTAGACTTTCTTCTTTAAAAAAAAAAAATATTTTGTTGTTGTTGATCTTTTTTTCTGATTGTTCCCTTAACAAAATAGTATTGAGAGACTTGTCTTCAATCTCACTAATTCTATCTTCCATTGATTCAATTCTACCCTTTTGCCCTTTTATGTGTTATCTGTTTCTGAAACTTAGTGTTAATCATCTGGATTTCTATTTGCTATTTTTGTATGGTTTCTAATTTTTTATTTATTTTGTAAGTTTGTTCTTGTATTGTTTTCCTAAACTCTTCTAGAGTTTTGTCTGTGTTTTCCTTGATTTTGTCAGTGTTTTCCTTGATCTGTCTCTTAATTCATGGATAGTACCTAAATATGAATCTTTTGAAATCCTCATCAGCTAGTTCCAACACCATTTCTTCCTCAGGGAGATTTTCTGGCTCTGTATTCTGGTCCCTTGTTTGTACTATCTTATCTT
Source organism: Orycteropus afer afer (assembly GCF_000298275.1). NCBI lineage: Eukaryota > Metazoa > Chordata > Mammalia > Tubulidentata > Orycteropodidae > Orycteropus > Orycteropus afer. The sequence goes on along the minus strand of NW_006921686.1, from coordinate 7,156,572 downwards.
GCTTCCTTGTATGGGATTGTCAGTTGTCTGTGAGACATTGTGATGTTATAGCTGTATTTCATTGGTGATTGTGTGTTGGTGTGCTTGGCCTTTGTTTTGTTTTGTTTTGTTGCTTTATTTTGTTTGGATACATCTGAGCAAGCAGGGCTATTGTACTGCTCTATTCACTGGTTTGACAGCACTTAGGCACTCACCACCTGTCTCTTGGTGGGTGTGACAGCGGATAGGAATGTGTGCACAAATCTCTGTCAGCTGTTCATGTAGAGCAGTTTGAGGGTGGATTGGGCTGGTATTGGCTGCCGCCTCTTGTTGATCAGTTGGTGCAGAAGCAGGTGGTGGCCTTCGCCCAGTGGGTGGGGCTGCAGGAGGGGCAGCTGTGGTTGGGTCTTCTGGGCCCAAGTAGTGCTGTCTTCCACCAGGTGGCACAAAATAAATAAATACATTTAAAAAAAAAACACCTCGCTGCCATCAAGTCAGATCCAACTCATAGAGACCCCACCTTGGGTTTCTGAGGTGGTGTCTCTACGGAAGTAGATTGCCCAGTCTTCCTTCCAAAGAGTGGCTGTTGGGTGTGAACCACCAGCCTTCTGATTAACAGTCAAATGCCTTAGGCATTATACCACCAGAGCTCCCAAATACATATACACACACTCTGGTGGTCTAGTGCCTAAGGCATTTGACTGCTAACCAGAAGACTGGTGGTTCGCACCCAACAGCCACTCTTTGGAAGGAAGACTGGGCAATCTACTTCCATAGAGACACCACCTCGGAAACCCAAGGAGGGGTCGCTATGAGTGGGAACCAACTAGATAGCAGTGAGTTTGGTTTCGTGTGTGTGTGTGTGTGTGTGTGTGTGTGTGAAAACACAAACAGCATAAACAAACCTCCCCAAAAAAAGGGGAAAAAAGATAAGAGAAGGACAAAGAGAAAAAGAAAAAAATCCAGGCAGAGTGCATTAGGCTGGGTTCTCTAGAGAAGCAAAACCAGTAAAACTTAGAGAGAGAGAGAAAGAGAAATTTATCTTAGGAAAATAGCTCACACACTTATAGAAGCTGGCAAGTCCCAAGCTCTTGGATCAAATGTCAAGCTGGAGCTTTTCCTGACTCACACAGCTGCAGGGACTGACGAGCTCAAGGTTGGCAGGCAGTATACCCGCTGCTAACTCCAACGAATGACAAATCCAAGATCTCCAGGTCAAATGGTGGATTGTCACTCACAGACAGTTGTAGGCAGCACAACAGGATCCCAATCCACTGAAGAGTGTCTCTTTTTCCCAGGATGTCCATAAATATATTGGAAGCAGGCCACACCCCTAGGGAAACTCCCTTTCAACCAATTGGCTCCTCAAAACACATACATCCATTCTCATCATGGGAATAACCTGTATCACAACTGCTTAAATCACTCAGAATTGTGGTCCAGCCAATTTGACACAGAGCTCCAACTATCACAGAGGGTGAAAGAAGAAAAGAAGGCAAGTAAAAATATATACATAAAAAGAAAAACAAGGGATGGGAAAAACAAAAAGAAGGAAAGAGAAGGAAATAAGGAAAAGAAAAGAAAGAACCAGGGAAGGAAAAGAAAAGCAAAAATAGAAAGAAAAGAGGAGATAGAAAAGGAAGAAGAACTTAGCAAAAAAGAAAAGAAGACGGAGGGAGCAAGACACCTGGGTCCTGTCCCTGCTGACCAAGCAGGCAGTGAGGAGGAGGGCATCTGGTTCCATAAGGGGTTCCTGACAGCCCAAAAGGCAGCTAGGGTAGGGTTCCCAGTCCCAGAAGGAGTTCCTGCTGTCCCAAAATGTGGCTGGGTACCAGACACCTGGTCCCAGAAACAGTTCCTGCCATCTCAAAAAGCAAATGTGGCTAGGTCACCTGAGCCCAACAAAAGGTCCTGCCAACCCCAAAGAGGATTGAAGGCAGGTCATCTAGTCCTAGAACTAGTTCGTACCTTCTCAGAAGGCACGTAGGGGCATCATGTCTGATACCAGATGAGTTCCTGCTGGCCCAGAAGGTGTCTGAGGACAGGTGCCTGTGCCTGGAAAAAGGTCCTGCCAGCCCAAATGACAGCTGGGATCAAGGTGCCTGGTCCCAGAAAAGGTTCTTCCTGGCCCAAAAAGTGATTGGGGGCAGAGTATCTGGTCCTGGGACAAATTCCTGGATGCCCATAAGGCAGCTGGTAGCAGGATGTCCAGTCTAGGATGGAGTCCCTGTCAGTCCAGAAGGTGGGTTGGAATGGAGGATGGCCTCATCTCCTTTCACCAGGAGGGTGTGGGGGAGAAGCAGAACAAGGGGAATGTCACGCCACCAATGTTGTTGCCCATGCAATCCTTGCCAAGTGGAGCCAATTATCAGGTTGCTGCCCCAATCAGACCACCACTTGGAAATATTCAAAAGGCTACACCATGACATTTTTGTATCTTTCATATGACTAACTTTCAAATGACTATCTTTCAAATGCTGTTCCCATTTTTCAAACCTTACCAGCATCGTGGTTTAATATAAAAAGCTCTTGGCCTTATGTCTAGGGGCACTTTGAGTCCTTTATATCATGACACTGCAGCAGTATATAGAGAGGATAATATGGAAAATTAGGATAGTCTTCTTGACTCCAACTAAATAAATAAAAGACAAGTAAACCTGCCTTTTGTGAAAGGCTGAGTAACCTGCCTTGTGGGTTTTGAAAATGTTAATATTTCTCAACATCTTCTTTTTCCCCCAGGGACTTTTTAACAGTATGACTGTTACTTGACCTAATTTGAAAAGCAGTGTCCAAGTGCTTTATTGTAAATAGATCCACATTAACAGAAATAAATTTTAGATTCCTTAGGGTTCTTTATTTAACATAAATTTCTAAATCAGCTTCCAGTTGTCATGTTTTATCTCTTTCACCTGATTTTGGTGTTTGTCTGAAGAAAGGAAAGAGAAAAGCAAATATGAATTGTACTTGTTGTTGTTGTTGTTGTTGTTATTTTGCCATTGAGTCAACCCCAACTCATAGCGACCCCTCCTTTGGTTTCCAAAGTGGTATCACTACGGAAGTAGATTGCCCAACTTTCCTTCCGAGGAGTGGCTAGTGGGTTTGAACCACCAGCCTTCCAGTTAGCAGTCAAGTGCCTTAGGCAGTACGCTACCAGAGCTCCTATGAATTGTACTATTTTCACTACATCTTTGGGATTTTTTGGTAAATTTCTTGTTACAGGAGGGTATTAGAAAGAGAAAAACTTGCTTTCCTAAGCTGAAGGTCTAAGTATTTGATCAATGCATTTGACTTATGATGATCATTTTATTCACTATCTTTCAAATGAATTCGCTTTAAAAACAAATGAAGACCCTCTCTCCTCCTCTCTTTCTTTAAGTATTCAGGTAAATTCCAGCTGGTGCAGTGTGATATCTTTCTGTTCCGGTTTTTTTTTGTTGTTGTTGTTATTTTGTTTTGTTTTGTTTTGTTTTTTGTCATATAATCCCACAGATATACCTAGTTAATTCCAGCTGATGGGAGACCAGAAAATTTGCAAATGGATGGTTTGACATTTCTGCAAATAATAAAAAGGGCTGGGGTGGGGTAGGGGAATGGCCTCACCATCAGGCCAGTTGATAGTCCATAGCTCCATTTGTCTCCTTAGTCACTGTTTTCATTCATTTTATTTTACTAATCAGTATTTAATCCTTCCCTTCAAAGTTCAGTGTTCCAGGATTATCCTCTATATCTTTTTCAAGTAGCTTCTCATTTCTTTGTTGTAGAGGGTATGGGTGGCTTTTCTGCCTAGTCCACCATCTTGCTGGAAGTCCCCAAAAAGTTAATGTATAGATAAATAAATAAATGTAAACAAATATTGGATTCCTGTTCATTTTATGTGGAAGCTCTGGTGGAATAGTGCTTAAGGCATTTGACTGCTAACCAGAAGGCTGGCAGTTTAAACCCACCAGCCACTCCTCAGAAGGAAGACTGGGCAAACTACTTCCATAGAGATACCACCTTAGAAACCCAAGGAGGGGTCATCATTAGTCGAAATCCACTTGACGGCAGTGAGTGAGTGTGTGAGTGAGTGATTCATTTTATGCATGCTTCAGTGTTTAGGAGAAAGTGTGTGATGAGTGCAACTGACTTTGAAATACATCAGAAAAATCAGAAAGCATGATGGATAGATAAAGGCATGAATGGGTGAATAGATATGTAATATAAAGCAAGTAGAGTAAATTTTCATTGTGAAATCTAGGTGATGGGTACATGAGTGTCCACTGTAAAATCATTTAAACTTTTCAGCATGTTTGAAATTTTTCATTGAAGAATGTTTGGAAAAATGGAAAAAATAAATTTGGCGAAGGGGTTAACTTAGCAAAGAAAGTTTGGATTGGATTGACAAGAGGAGTCAGGAGAAAAAAGTCTCTGGGACTTTCCACAGGCACCATAGCCACTTCCCTGCAGATGCAGAGGTGACATCAGGATTTAATGATGCCAACTGTCAAGTCTGCAAGGAGCCCATAAGGAGAAGAGAGAGAAGGAGATGGCATTCCAGCTTCCCAGAATCCTGTGATGAAAACTCTGTTTATATTTGAATTCATTTACTCATTCAACCAACATTTACCGAAACTCTCCTCTGTGCCGCACCCTGAGCTGGGAAATGTTGAAACCCTAGCCCTAGCCCTGCCCTCACGGGCAGTCATGATGCAGAGTGATCTGTACAAAGAATGCACTTGACCCACAGGGGCAGTCAGGGAAGACTTTCTGGTGGAAGGATTAGATATCAGCCAGGTAGGGCAAGAAGGGAGGACAGGAAAAGAGGGTTCCAGGAAGAAGCCTGCAAGTGAACAGAAGAGTCTGATGCTTACGGTAGACCAGAAGTTCAGTGTACCTAATATGAATCTAAATAAAGTTCGGGGAGAAGATAAAGAGAAGCATGGAGCAATCTGCAGGGTGAGGAAAGAGCAGACCACGTGTGGCCTTGTAAGCCATGGAAGGCCCTTGAACCTTATCTAGAGAACACTGGGCAGTCATCAAAAGGCTAGAGGCACTGGGAGGAATTGGCCAGATTTGCAAATGATTCCAATTCCAGAGGAAGAGAAGGGGGTGGGAGAACATTTAGACTTGGTTACGCTGCTATAACAAACAACTTCAGGATTCAGTGGCTTGAAACAACAAAGGTAAATTCCTTGCTCATGGGACATTCGTCACGGGTCAATGTGGTTCAGTGAATTACTTCATGTGGCCCTTCTAGCCATGGTCTTTGTGACTCCCACCAGATGACTGGGTGGAACTATGGAAAAGTGAGGTTCTTGTGGTCCACCAAGGGGATTGGATAGCTTGCTAATGATGTAAATAAGGTACATGGCACCCTTGTGAGGGTTGTTGTTGCTGTTGTTAGGTGCCATCGAATCATCTCCAATCCATAGCAACCCTATGAACAGCAGAATGAAACACTGCCAGGTCTTGTGCCAACCTCACAACCTCTACTATATCCAAGCCCATCACTGCAGCCACCATGTCAATCCATCTTGTTGAGGGCCTTCCCCTTTTTTGTTGATCCTCCATTTTACCAAGCATGCCATCCTTCTCCAGAGAATGATCCCTTCTGACAACATGACCAAAGTAGGTGAGATGAAGTCTGGGCATTCTTGCTTCCAAGGAGCATTCTGGCTGCACTTCTTCCAGGACAGATTTGTTAGTTCTTTTAGCAGTCCATGGTACTTTCAGCATTTTTTGCCAACACCACAACTTAAAAGCATCAACTCTTCTTCAATCTTCCTTATTCATTGTTCATTGTTCATGCATATAAGGCTATTGAAAATACCATGGCATGGGTCCGGTGCATCTTAGTCTTCAAGGAGACATCTTTGCTCTTCAGCACTTGAAAGAGGTCTTTTGCAGCAGATTTTCCCAATGCAATATGTCTTTTGATGTCTTGACTGCCTCTTTCATTGGCATTGATTGTAGGACCAAGCAATATGAAGTCTTCAACAACTTCAATCTTTTCTCCATCTGTTGTGATGCTGCTTGTTTGGTCCAGCTGTGAGGATTTCTGTTTTCTTTATATTGAGTTGTAATCTATACTGCAGACTGCAGTCTTTAAGTAAGTGTTCCAAGTCATCCTCACTTTCAGCAAGCAAGTTATGTCATCTGCATATCTCAGGTTGTTAATGAGCCTTCCTCCAATCCTGATGCCACATTCTTCTTCATATAGTCCAGCTTCTCAGATAATTTGCTCAGCATACAGATTCAATAAGTATGGTGAAAGGATACAACATTGACACACTCCCTTCCTAATCTTAAACCATGCAGTATCCTCTTGTTCTGTTTGAATGACAGCTTCCTGGTCTATGTACAGATTCCTCATGAATACAGTTAAGTGTTCTGGAATTCCCATTCTTCTCAATGTTATCCACAATTTGTTATAATCCACACAATCAAATGCTTTTGTATAGTCAATAAAATACAAGTAAACATCTTGCTGGTATTTTTTGCTTTGAGCCAAAATCCATCTGACATCAGCTAAGATATCCCTTGCACCATGTCCCCTTCTGAATCCAGCTTGCATTTCTGGAGGTTTTCTGTCTTTATACTGCTGCAACCGTTTTTGAATTATCTTCAGTAAGATTTTACTTGCATGTGATATTAATGATATTGTTTGATAATTTCCACATTCTGTGGGATCTCCTTTCTTTTGAAATGTGTACAAATATGGATCTCTTCCAGTCAGTTGGCCAGGTAGCTGTCTTCCAAATCTCTTGGTATAGATGCCTCCAGCGCAGCATCCATTTGTTAAAATATCTCAATGGGTGTTTCAATTCCCAGAGCCTTGTTTTCACCAATTCCTTCAGTGCAGCTTCGACTTCTTCCCTCAGTACCATTGGTTCTCAAGCATATGCCACCTCCTGAAATGGAAGATCACCTATCAATTCTTTTTGGTACAGTGATTCTGTATTCCATCCATCTTCTTTTGAGGCTTCCTGCATCATTCAACATATTGCCCATGGAATTTTTCAATATTGCAATTTGAGGCTTAAATTTTTTCCTCAGTTCTTTCAACTTGAGAAATGCTGAGCATGCTCTTCTCTTTTGGTTTTCCAACTCCAGGTCTTTGCATATTTCATTATAATAATTGACTTTATCTTCTTGAGCTGCTCTTTGAAATCTTCTGTTCAGTTCTTTTATCCTGTTGATTCTTCCATCTGCTTTAGCTACTCTGCACTCAATGGCAAGGTTCAGAGTCTCTTCTGACATCCATTTTGGTCTTTTCTTCCTTTCCTGTCTTTTTAATGACCTCTTGTTTTCTTCATGGATAATATTCTTGATGTCATCCCACAATTCCCTTGGTTTTTGGTCATTGGTGTTCAATGCATCAAATCTATTCTTTAGATGGTCTCTAAATTCAGGAGGGATCTATTCAATGTCATATTTTGGCTCTCATGGACTTCTTTTAATTGTCTTCAGCTTCAACTTGAACTTGCATATGAGCAGTTGATGATCTGTTCCACAGTCAGCTCCTGGCCGTGTTTTGGCTGAAGATATTGAGCTTCTCCATTGCCTCTTGCCACAGATGTAGTCAATCTGATTCCTGTGTATTCCATCTGGCAAAGTCCACATTTATAGCCACCATTTGTGTTGTTGAAAAAAGGTATTTGCAGTGAATAAGCCATTGGTCTTGCAAAATTCTATCATGCAATCTCCAGCAACATTTCTGTCACCAAGGCCATGTTTTCCAACTACCGGTGATTCTTTGTTTCCAACTTTTGCATTCCAGTCACCGGTGATAATTAACACATCTTGATTGCATGTGAGGGTGGGACTGTGGAAATAAGGTGCATGGAATCCTGACATGAGGGATCCCATTGCCATCCCACTAGGCTTAAAATGAGCCATCCCAGAGGCAGAAAGGGGCACTCACTACCATCAAGAAAGAGCAGCCAAGAGAGGAGCACATGCTTGGACCACATTGAGATGGCAGAGAGATGACAGCAGCAGATGCACAGCTGAAAGGGCTTTGTACCACTCGCCTGAGCAGCGCAGAGGCCAGACTGAGAGGCTGAGGACCAGAGAGGTATGCCTGCTGGCATGGTGAAGGGGAGGGCGTCCTGATCAAAGAATTGTATCCTGAGCATTGTTGAACCTGAATTGTGACCGAAAGGGAGAAGGGGGATCTTACCACCATCAAGAGAGAAGAGCTGGAGAAGAAGTGGAGAGAGAGAGAGGGAGAGACTCCAGCAGAGAGAGACACATGGCAGAGAGAGATGGTCACTGTGGAACCAAGAGGCGTGAGACAGAGTGGCAGGTTTACCTGGCCTGCAGAGCTAGAAAGCTGAGTGCCCTTGGGCAGGAGGCTTGCTTACAGAGTGGTGTGCACCTAGGTGTACCTATTGGCAGAGCTTTGTAACACTTGCCCAAGCAGGGCAGAGGCCAGGCTGAGAGGCCAAGGGACAGAGAGGTGTGTCTGAGGGCACAGGAGAGGGTAGACTGTCTTGATTGAAGAACTGTATCCTGAGCGCACTCCTGAACCTGAATTGTAGCCTGTTACTTCCCTAATAAACCCCATAATCATGAGTATTGTCTGTGAGTTCTGTGTGGCCATTGCAACAAATTATCAAACCCAGCAGAGAAGTAGAGAGTGCTGTGGGAGGGACAGTTGGTGTTAGAATTGGTCAAAGGCTGGAGGGTGGTGACGTGCCTGGCCTCATAAGAGTAAACCTTGAGCTGTTGATGGATTGTGTCTTCCTCTTGTGAAGTTAGAGGAGGGAAGAGGATGCCACCTCCACGTCCTTTTTGCACCATTCCAAACTGATGCACTGTGAATGTAAAGCACATACTCCATTTTGAAGACTTAGTATAAAAAAAGAGGAATGGGCAATAACTCATTAATAATTAATAATAATTTATTGCAAAGCTGAAATGATAATATTTTGCTTTTTTAAAAAATGTGGTTACTAGAAAATTTAAAAGTCACGCGTAGCTTGCATTATATTTCTACTGAACTGTGAGGATGCAAAGTGTTTAGTGAACTGCTGGGCTCATACATTTTAGGTTCTACCACTGATCTCCTTTTGAAAATCATACAATGAAAACCCTACAGATCACAACAGTCAGATCCCATTGTGTGCTGGGTTGCTCATTTTAAGCCTGGCAGAGTGACAAAACTAACCAATTCCAACATCAGAGTTCTACACACCTTATTTGCATGGTCTCCCCGCCCCCCAGCAATCCAGTGGGAATTATAAAGACTATGGCTAGAAAATCCATACCAAGTCATTCACTTCACCGCTAATGGCTTCATTTCCAGCACATGTGGCTACCATGGCTACAGTATTGGAAAGTGCAGCTTGAGACGTATTAACTAATCCCCTCTTCACAACAACCCTACAAAGTAAGTACTAGTATTGTTTCCATTTTGTAGATGAGGAAACTGAGGCACAGAAGGACAAAGAGACTGGCCCCAGAATCACAAACTCAGCAGTGAAGGAGCTGGGATTTGAACTCAGACAACTGGGCTCCATGCATTAGAACCGAGTGGACTCCTGCATGGCCATGAGTTAGGTTGGGTGAGCAAGAGCCACTGGGGCCCGCCTCCTCTCCTGCCAGAGATCTCAGTGTAGCAAGAATGATGATGAATCTTGAGAAGACTCAAGGAGAAACTCGGTGAGTCCCAAGCAAGAGGATGCAGGTGGGAAAGAAGTGTTAGGAAACAAATGTGTCTTCTTCCCTCTCATTCGCCAAGGAGTTGGGAAAATCCTTTTGGGAGGCTGGGTGCAGACTGGTGGCTGTCCACATTACTGTCTCTTCATCATGAAATGAACCAGAAAGTTGGTGAGGTTCCCTGTGATGTCCAGACTAAGAGGACCAGGAAGGATCCCTGGTGTGCCAGGCTGCAGGAGGAGGACTCTAGCCTCTTTAGTTGCCACCCTTTCCAACTAGGAGGTCCAAGGGGGTACAAACAGTTAACATGCTTGGCTGGTAACCAAAAGGTCAGGAGTTCGAGTCCATCCAGAGACACATTGGAAAGAAGGCCTGATGATCCACTTCTGAAATCAGCCATTGAAACCCTATGGAGTGCGGTTCCAATCTCATACACACAAGATTGCCATGAGTCAGAGTCAACAGCAACTAGTTCCTTTCCAAATGAGGATAATGAGACTCAGAGGAGACAAGCGATTTGTCCAAGGTCACTGTGGTAGTTATGTTTGTGTGTCAACTTGGTTGGGCCTGGTCAAGTGGCTGGGCAGCTGGTGTAGTTAATCCCCATGAGGAGACTGGCAATCAGCTCCATGGTGGGATCTACCACAAGCAGCTGAGTAGCTGCCTTTGGGATGTGGTCTGCTTCCTATATTTAAGGAGAAGCCTTGGGAATGGTCTCCAGCCTATGGCACGCTTGGACCCTGCATGTAGCCGTGTCGTTGCTCAGCAGCCTGCCATGCTCTGCCGACCTTGGGACTTACAATGAACTTAAGTTAATGACCTGCCGTGTGGTTTGGTAATGTCGGGACTGTGCCTTTTTACTTGTCAACCTTGGGCTTGTCAGCCTCAGCAGCCAGCTGCTGTCTGAGTGAAGAAATGCCTCTAGCTTCAGTGGGCTGGGAGCAGGAGTCAGAGCTGGAGCCCAAGGTTGAGGGGCTTTCACCCAGCCCCTAGAGCCTGGCACTTTGAACTTGGACTTAAAGCCTCCAAATTGTAAGAGAATAAACTCCTGTTTCTTAAGGCCTCCCATTTGTGGTATATTCTTGTCAGAGTGGCACTAAGGAACCAGAACAGTCACGCAGAGAGGCAGGGATGAAAAGGCACCTCCCGCCCCTTACTTGTGCCCACCCAATTCCCTTCCCAGTGACCTTGTGTGGATTTGATTTGATTTGACTTATTGCCTTGTGTGCATTTCCTGAGATGTTCTAAGCATATATGAGCATTTATGTAAACAACACTTTTTACAGACATTCTGCTTCTCATCTTTCTTTTCACATAGCAATATTATCTTTAAGATCTTTCCAGATTAACCCATTTTCCATGCTTCATTTTCCAATTGTACCATCATGAACTTCACCAGTCCTATCCTGGAGGTCATTTAGTTTGTTTCTAGTCTTTTGCCCTTATAGACACTACTGCAATCAGTACCCTTGGGCAGACCTCATGAACCCACGCCTGGAAGGAAAAGGCCTAGGAGGGCAACCACCAAAGCAAAAGGGATGCATCTGTCCTTCTGAAAGCCCTTTCCAAATTGTGCCCCAGATTCCGTCCTCTGTGATAGCTGCTGCCTCATTTCTCAAAAGGACGTTTTGCTCTCTCTGCATTGTTTGAAGGATTTGCAGCAAGAAGATATTCGTGTATTACTTATGTAATTACAATTAAACAAACCCTTCATTAAAAATACAGACTTGGGAAGAAGAGAAACCAGCAGGGCTGGTCTAGGAGGAATCCGCCTCCCTGTCCCTTGTCACACCCACCTGTCCCCAACAGGTCCTCCTTGATGTTGAAATCCCGTTTCTCAAGCCCAAACCTCAAAGACCAAACCTTGGGGAAAGAAAATAATAATGATAATACAAGGAAGAGGTTTGGTCATTGGTACCCTGTGCCAACTTTTCTTATTGTTATTTATTCAATGGATCTGCTGGCTTTGATGTGACCAGATTCTCCTGATCCTCATCCTGCTTTTTCTTCTTTCTCTAACTTCCCTTGTGGTGACTGTGTTCTGGAAATGTCTTCAAGGCAGGGCAGTGAAGCTATCCCGTGTGATATTGGCACTGTGCTCACGTCAAAATCTGCAGGACTGTACCACCCACAGAGAGACCCCCGAATGTAAATGGATTTTAACCAAAAAGAAAAAACCAAATTCACTGCTGTCGAGTCGGACCCGACTCATAGCAACCCCTCCTTGGGTTTCCTTGGCGGTATCACTATGGAAGTAGATGCCCCATCTTCCTTCCGAGGAGTGGCTGGTGGGTTTGAACTGCCATCCTTCTGGTTAGCAGTCAAATGACATAGACACTACACCACCAGAGCTCCAAAATGGACTTTGATGAATAATAATACAACCTGCCGAAGAGGCTAATCTGAATCTAATCGTAAGAAAATACCAGACAAATGCAATTTGAGGGACAGTCCAAAAAAAAAAAAAAACTAGCCTTCAGTCTTCCCAAGCTCCAAGGTCAAGAAGATGAAGGAAAGACTAGAGAATTTTTCCAGAATAAAGTAGGCTAAAGAGGCATGACAACTAAAAGCAACACGAGAGTCGAGAGTGAATCCTTCTGCCATTTAGAAGGGGCCCTGGTGGGGCTGTGGTTCAAGCATTGGGCTGCTAACCAAAAGGTCCGGTTTGAACCCACCGGCCACTCTGAGGAAGAAAGATGATGCAGTTGGCTTCCCTGAACATTGACAGCCTTGGAAACCCTACGAGGAAGTTCTACTCTGTCTTCTAGGGGCGCTGTGCATCAGGTTCAACTCAACAGCAGTGGGATTTCTGGTATTATATTGGAACAACATATATAGCTCTGGTGGCATAGTGCCTACGGCACTTGACTGCTAACCAGAAGGCTGGCAGTTCAAACCCACCAGCCACTCCTCAGAAGAAGGTTGGGCAATCTACTTCCATAGTGATACTGCCTCGGAAACCTAATGAGGGGTCGTTATGAGTCGGGGCTGACTCGATGGCAGATAACAACAACAACATACTCTTCAAACCTGGAACCAAAACTGACCCCTGAGGTCACCTTGTAGCTAAAATAACAGATTGTCTCACAAAATAATGAATATCATCCGTGATGGTCATGCCCCTTTAAAAACTCACCTGTATGAGACCTAACAGTCAACAATAACTTTGAAATTAAAAGGAGAAGGTAAAGGCCAGGGAAACTAGATTGATGAAAATGGAACAATCAGAGCAGAAATCATGAAAACGTTCACACGTTACGAAGAGTGTAGCCAATGTCACTGAATAATTTGTACAGAAATAGTTGAATGTACACCAAAACTGCTGTGTAAACCTTCACAAAAACACAATAAATTTTTTTTTTTAATCATCTGTATGACAAGGCTGGTGGTTCAAATATACCAGCCACTCCTACGAAGGAAGACTGGGCAATCTACTTCCATAGAAATACTGCCTCAGAAACCCAAGTAGGGGTCGCTGTGAGTTGGAAACGACTTGAAAGCAATGAATTTGGGTGGGTTTTTTTGTTTTGTTTTATTTTGTTTGTTTTGTATGAGACCAAATGGTCAAAAATTACTCTAAAGCAAAAGTGAGAAGGAAGGGGGGCAGGAAACTAGAGTACTGGAAATAGTACAACCAGAATGGAATGAATGAGAATGAGGACACATTGGGAAAAATGTAACCAGTATTACTGAATAATTTGTGTAGAAATTGTTAAATGGGAACCTAATTTGCTATCTAAATTTTCACCTTAAACAAAATAAAATGCTATTTTTAAAAGAATGAACCAAACCAAAAACCAAACTCACTGCTGTGGAGTCAGGTCCGACTCATAGTGACCCCTCCTTGGGTTTCCGAGGTGGTATCACTACGGAAGTAGATTGCCCAACCTTCCTTCACAGGAGTGGCTGGTGGGTTTGAATCACCAGCCTTCTGGCTAGCAGTCAAATGCCTTAGACATTATGCCATGAGAGCTCCCAAAAAGAATGAAAGTAATATATTTTAAACCACTTACTAAGCAAATAAAATTGACATTCCAGGAAAAAAAAATATATATGGTTTCTAATTATTAATATAACACAGGAAAATAAATTTCTTACCCCCCCCCAAAAAAAAAAAAAAAGAAAAGAAACAGACAAAAAACACTGGTGGTGACTTACTAAGTTGATTTCATGCCCTAAAAACTTTGTTCAGTCCTTTCACAAAAATACTGTAATAATAAGAGCAAGCATGTACATAAGCTGTACTATGTCCAAGACATCATTCCAAGTACTTTGCACATATTACTTGTTCTGGTTCCCTAGACACTCTGACAAGAATATATACCATAAACGGGATGGCCTTAACAAACAGGAGTTTATTCTCTTACAGTTCAGGAGGCTAGAAGTCCGAGTTCCAAGTGCCAAGCTCTAGGGGCTGGGTGAAAGCCCCTTCACCTTGGGCTTCAGCTCTGCCTCCTACTCCAGGCCCACTGGAGCTAGAGGCATCTCTTCACTCCAACAGCTACTGGCTGCTGAGGCTAACAAGCCCAAGGCCGACAAATAAAATGGCACAGTCCTGATGTTACCAAACTACATGGAAGGCCATTAATTCAAATCCATTAAAAGAACATGGCAGGCTGCTGAACAATGACATGGCTACATGTAGGGTCCAAGCATGCCATAAACTAGAGACCATTCCCCAAGGCTTCTACTCACATACAGGAAGCAGACCACATACCCAAAGGCAGCTACTCAGCTGCTCACAGTAGATTCCACCATGGAGTTGATTACCAGTCTCATCATGGGAAATAACTACATCCAGCTGCCCAGCCACTCAACCAGACCCAGCCAAGTTCACACACAAACTTAACCACCACACTACTTAATCCTCGCAACAAGTTCTTGAGGCAGGTAATACCAATTCCCATCTTATGTTGAGGAAATTGAAGTCTAGAGAGGTTAAGCAACTTCTCTAAGGTCACACAGCTTGGAAAAGGTGGAGCCGGCTTGGAATCTTATCCTGACCTCACAACATCTTGCAAAAGGCATCTGATTATTCTCAAACTAAATGTGATGGAAACAGAACAGCCAGAAAGGAAGTAACGAGAATTGTTGATGAATGGTGAAGTAACCGATGTCACTGAACAAGTCGTGTGGAAATCGTTGAATGGGAACCTAGACTACTGTGTAAACCTTTACCAAAAGCACAATAGAATATCATTTTTAAAAACCCGTTGGCTAGCAGCTGAGTGCTTAACCACTGCACCACCAGGGCTCCTTCCAGAGACTCTAAAAACACAAAAACTCACTGCCACCAAGTCGATTCGACTCGTAGTGACCCCTCCTTGGGTTTCCGAGGCGGTATCTCTACAGAAGTAGATTGCCCCATCTTCATTGGAGGAGTGGCTGGTGGGTTTGAACCTCCAGCCTTCTGGTTAGCAGTCAAATGCCTTAGGTACTACACCACCAGAGCTCCTTCCAGGGACTCTGCTGGGCCCCAAACATCACCCTAGACTTCTGTGGCCCATTCTCTCTCTCACTCTCCTAGATGATTGTTTCATACCTTCCCAACTCTCCACAATGTCCTCCCATCATCCTGTGGAAAGGAATTGGGGGTAAGAGAGAGAGCAGGGAGCTGTCTAGATACACAGCATGTACAGAGAACCTCAACACCATTACAGTGCTCCCAGCAGGAGGCCATCTTCCCAATGAAGGAACACAGTCTATGTGGCCTCCACAAAATCTGGATTTGGTGCCAGATATTTTCGAGTTGTCTGTCAAGGTTAAAGACCAACATGGGATGTTGTAGCTACTCTATTGTTGCTAGAATGGAGATAGGATGTTGACGTCTATAACTCACTTTGAAATGTGCCAGAAAACAAGGTGGATAGAGTGATGGATCCATGTTGTTGTTGTTATTGTTATGTGCCATCGAGTCAGCCCTGACTCATAGCGACCCCTCCTTGGGTTTCCGAGGCAGTATCACTACAGAAGTAGATTGCCCAACCTTCCTTCCAAGGAGTGGCTGGTGGGTTAGAACTGACAGCCTTCTGGTTAGCAGTCAGGTGCCTTAGGCACTACACTACCAGAGCTCCTTGATGGATCCATGGACAGATAAAAATAAGCAAAATTTGTAGAATTCATTGTAGAATTTGAATGGGTGCATGGGTATTAGCGGCACAATTCTCTCCACTTTTTTGTGTCTGTGAAATTTTCATTTAAAAAAGAAAATGTTAATGCCAATGTCGCGGGGGATGGGCCATAGACTGGAAAGAACTCTCCGAGGAGATGACATTGAGACAGACACCTAAAGGACAAAGAAGGACCAACCCTACAAAGATCTAGAAGGACATCCAGAAATAAGGGACGGCGAGTGCAAAGGTCCAAGGTGAGAATGAACAGATCAAGTTCAAGGAACAGAAAGAAGACCTACATGGTTGTAAACTAGTAACAAAGGAGGAGAGAGTAAGAAATATTATAGACCAGGGCTGGGTCCTAAAGGGCTTTGAAGAACATGATGAAAAATCTGTACTTTATTCTGAGTATAATGGGAAGCCATTAGGCAGTTTTAAGCAGGGAGTCACATTATCATTCACATTATCACATGATCATTAGCATTCGTGGTGCAGTGGTAGAATTCTCACCTCCCATATGTACTTCATGCACAGCCACCTGTCCGTCAGTCGAGGCTTGCATGTTACACGCTGCTTAACAGTTTTCAGCAGAGCTTCCAGACTAAGGTGGACTCGGGAGAAAAGCCTGGTGACCTACTCCCAAAAGCCAGCCAATGAGAAGCCCAGGGATCACAACAGTCCAGCCCACAACCAATCACGGGATGGGGCAAGAGCAGGCAATGTTTCCTTCCATTGTGCATGGGGTCACCATGAGTGGAACAGGATTGGAAGTAGCTAACAAAGTCCATTTGCCTTCCAGGGAAGAGGGGGCGATGGGCAAAGGAGCAGGGGGCAGGAGTGGGGCATGGAAAGGAGCGAGGGCCTACTGCACACATCCAGGCATGAGGTGATGGTGGCCCCAATGAAGGCAGAGAAGAGTACAGACTTGGTGGTGCATCATGGTTGGGTCAACAGAACTGAGGGATCTGATGTGGGAAGGAAGTGAAAAGGAAGAAGAAAGTGTGACTTTCTTGGCCTGAGCAAGTGAGGTGCTAGTCACTGAGCTTGGTAGAACTGCAGGAAAAACAGGTTTGGTGAGGACGAGGTAGTCAACGATTCTCCTCTGTGCCTTTGCAGATGCCTTTAAAGCAAGTAAGTGAAGAAGTTCGACAGCCAATAGAACATGCTCAGGGAGACCGTGGGTGAGGCTGTGAATCTAAACCAGGGGTCAGCACAGCCACTGTATCTGAAGAGTGGAGCTAGATCTTCTCTTGTAGGGAGAAGGTGTTGAGAAAACGACCCAGGATCAAGTCTTGAGGCATTGAGTGCTGGGACACTACACCAGTTAAGGCGAGGTTGTTGTGAGGTTTCCTGGCCGGCATAAACAATTTGTGCTCGACTGCCAACCTAAAGGCTGATGGTTGAGACCCACCCAGCAGCCCCTGAAGCAGTTCTGCTCTGACGATTGGAGTTCTACTCTGTAACACATGCCACGAGTCGGAATCAACCCAATGGCACCTGGCTTGGTTTTCGGTTGTTGTTAGTTGCTACAAGTCACCTCCAACTCACAGTGACCCTGTTACAACAGAACACAATGTTGCCTCATCTGCACCATCTTCACAACTGTTGGCCCACTTGGGTAAATTTTTACAGTCATTGTGTATTGTGAGTGCCATCCAACTTAGGAGGCTCATCTACCAGGACCTCAGACAATATTCTGTTGTGATCCATAGGGTTTTCATTGGTCAGTTTTCAAAAGTAGATTGTCAGGCCTTTCTTCCTGGTCTTAGTCTGGAAGGTCCACTGAAATCTGTCCAACATGGGTAACCTAGCTAGTGCTGGAAATACTAGTGTTACCTTCTAGCATCAAAGCAACACCCACAACACCGTAGTACAACACACTGACAGACACGTGGTGGTAAAGGTGAGATTATCAAAAAAGATTGAGAAGGAGTGACCAGAAAAAAAAAAAAAAAAAGATATTCTGGAAGGAGGAAGTGGTCCCCTGGCCAAAAGTAATACAAAGCAGAGTACAGAGAGCACATTGGAGTGACCGATGGACTTGACAACACAGACGTCACCAATAGGGTGGCCATATAATTTATAATATATGCAGGAACAACCGGCATAAACTAAGATTCCCAGGGAAACTCATGATATCTAATCACACTAGACACTGGTGACCCTGACAGTGGTATTAAGAGAAACTATCCAAAACCATGTTGTTCGACGCAGTAGCAATTGGCCACATGTAGGTATTGAGCACTTGAAATGTACCTTGCGTGAATTACAATGTTCTATAAATGCAAAATACACATCAGATTTCAAAGATCTGGTACCAAAAAATATGAAGTATCTCATTATTAATGTTTTTGTATTGGTGATACATCTAGATTATAATATTTTGCATAAATTGGATTAAATAAAATATATTATTAAAATAAAGCACTTTTTAAATTTTCACTTTTTTAATGTTTAACATTTAATATTTCTAATTACATGTGTCTCAGTAGTCTAAAATTCGGAAGCAAGGAAAAAGAGAGACTACATGTACTTCCCATATGGTACCAGAGCACTGGACCCACTCAAGGATTAGCTGATTCCCTGGGGAAATGAACCTGGGTTTGTCTTACTATTTACTACTGATCAGGACCCAGACGCTATAAAGTTTAGATATTAACTTACAGAAGATTAATTAATTGCAAATTATTTTTGTCTGGTAGGGATGTGTCGTAGTTACCTAGTAACTATAACAGAAATACCACAAGGGAGTGGCTTCAATAAACAGAAATTTATTTTCTCACTGTTTAGGAGACTAGAAGTCTGAATTCAGGGCACTGCCTCTAGGGAAAGGCTCTCTCTGTTGTTTCTGGGGGAAGGTCCTTGTTCCTTGGTTCCTTGGGGGACCTTCATGTGGTGAGGCATCTGTCTCCCCCATCTCTGCTTGCTCCGCTGTCCTCATCTGTTCTTTCTAAATCTCAAAGGTGATTGGTTTAAAGCACCCCCAGACAGTGACATGCCTCTTAACATAACAAAGAAAATCCATTCCCAAACGGGATTATCACCACAGGATTTACAATACATATTTTGGGTGGACACAATTCAATCCATAACAAGGTCCAAATAAATTATTTCGACCTGAAAATATAACCCCAGAGATTAAAGCATTATTGCCCTGTAAGACAAGACATAGTTTTGAATCTAACCTTGCAATCTTATTTCAATACTTTCTCTTTCACTTACTAAATATCTTCTATCTCACTGATATTCTTTTATTATTATTATTATTATTATTATTATGGTAAAATGTATATAGGAGCTCTGGTAGGGTAGTGCCTAAGGCACTTGACTGCTAACCAGAAGGCTGGCGGTTCAAACCCACCAGCCACTCCTCAGAAGGAAGGTTGGGCAATCTACTTCCGTAGTGATACTGCCTCAGAAACCCAAGGAGGGGTTGCTATGAGTCGGGTGCAACTCAACGGCACATAACAACAAAATGTATGTAACAAAAAGCCATCTGAGGTAGTTTTAAGTGTACAATGTTGTGACATTAATTACATTCACCCTGCTGTGCTACCACCGTTACCCGTTTCCAGAAGTTCCATGTCACCCCAAACAGAAACTTCCTATCCCTTCAGTAATAAATCCCCTTCTCTACTCCCCCAGCCCGTGGTAGCCACTAATAAACTTTGTCTCTACCCATTCACCTATTCCAGATATTGCATGAAAGTGGGATCATATCATACTTGCTCTTTTGTGACACATATATTATAAAGATGGCATGGTGGCATCAGTCGGTCCTCTAACTTGATGAAGAAGATGAGAGAGAATCATCAAGATCATCAACCCAAGGCTGATTCCTATGATGTGTAAGTCAAACATACCTCCACCCTTGCAAAAAGGAAGTAGAGGTGGCATCTTCTGACCTCCTCCAACCTCACAAGGGGGAAAAAGAGTCACCACCAATAGCCCGAGGCTTATTCCTAAGAGGCCAGACATACTGCCACCCTCCAACCTTTTTACTTATTCTGACACCAGCCTTCCCTCTCAGGGCTACTTCTCTGCTGGGTTCAATAATTTGTTGCAATGGCCACGCAGAACTCACAGACAACACTCACAATTAAGGGGGTTATTAAGGAAGTAACAGGTTACAATTCAGGTTCAGGAACACTCAGAATACAATTCTTGATTAGGACAGTCTCCCCTCTGCTATGCCCTCAGGCACACCTCTCTGGCCCTTGGCCTCTTGACCTGGCCTCTGCCCTGCTCAGACAAGTGTTGCAAAGCTCTTTTAGCTCTGCCAATAGGTACACCTAGGTGCACCCCGCTCCGCCAGCAAGCCTCCTGCCCAAGGGCACTCAGCTTCCTCACTCTGTGGGCTGAAAAGCCACTGATCTGTCTCATGCCTCTTGGTTCCACTGCTGCCATCTCAGCCAGGCATCTCTCTCTGCTGGGCTTCTTCTCTTAGCCAAGGAGGTCCAGTGCAGGGATCTCAGGTTCAAGGATGCACTCTATTCCAACTCTAGTTCTTCTCTCTTGATGGCAGTGAGATCCTCTCTCTGCCTCTAGGAGGGCTCATTTTAAGCCTGTCAGAGTGACAAAACTAACCAATCCCAACATCAGAATTCTACACACCTTATTTGCATGGTTCCACCCAGTAGTCTGGTGGGAATTACAAAGACTATGGCTAGGAGCTCTGGTGGCATAGTGCCTAAGGCACTTGACTGCTAACAAGAAGGCTGGCGGTTCAAACCCACCAGCTACTCCTCAGAAGGAAGATGGGGGCAATCTACTTCTGTATGATACTGCTTTGGAAATCCAAGGAGGGGTCGCTGTGAGTCAGGTCCAACTCCACGGCACACAACAACATGGCTAGAAAGGACATACCAAGTAATTCACTGCATCACACCCTCTAAACTCTTTACCAGTTCTGACACTGGCTGTCCCTCCCACAACTCTCTACCTCTCTACTGGGTTTGACAATTTGTTGCAATGGCCACACAGAACTCACAGACATACTCACAGATATGGGCGTTTATTGGGGAAGTTATCAGGTTACAATTCATGATCAGGATCAACAGGCTATACAACTCAGGATCAGGATCGGGAAGCATGTAGGCAAAGACTTCCTTCTCCAATGCAGGGCAGCTCTCAGCTCCTCCCGGCAATGCAGGTTCCCCTCGGCCCCCTCAAGACAGGCTCCTCCCTCAGGCCCTCGGCCCTGAGCTCAGCCTCTGTCCTGCTTGGGCGAGTATTACAAAGCTCTTTCAGCTCTGCTGATAAGTGCCCGGAGGCACCCCACTCTGCGGGGAAGCCTCCTGCCTGCACGTGCTCAGCTCTCCTGCTCTGTGGGTTGGCATGTGCCCAGGGGTGCACCGCTCCACCAGGAAGCCTCCTGTCTCTCAGCTTTCTCGCTGCGTGGGTCAGCACACCCACGATAGCCACCTTGCTCACAGGCTGGGAAGTCCACTGTGCCACCTCACACAGTCTCCTGGTTCTGCTGCCACTAGACTCTGTCATGCTTGCCGTCGCTTCTCACTCTCTTAGCTTCTCTGGCATTACAGCTCTCTGTCTCCTGGGTCTAGGAGGTTATCAGCACAGGGACCTCAGGTCCAAAGCACACATTTCACTCCTGACTCTTCTTTCTTGATAGTATTGAGGTCCCCCGTCTGTTCTGGGATTGGATCTCTTTTTAAGTTTAATGGGATGGCAAAACTAACCTAGCCCCTCATTAGGGTTCCATACCAACCAGCCACTCCTCAGAAGGAAGATGGGGCAATCTACTTCCATAGTGATACTACCTTAGAAACCCAAGGAGGGGTCACCATGAGTCGAGTCCGACTTGATGGCACATAACAACAAGAACAACACTTTATTTGCATGTTCCCATCCAATCATTGTGTGGGAGTTACAAGACCATACATGGCTAAAAGTACCATACTGAGTAATCCATTGCACCACATATATTCTTTTGAATCAACTTTACTACTTCATTGGTTCCCTATATTCTGAGCATTTATTATATGCAGGCACTGTACTTAAGGTAGTGCAAACGATTTGCTTTTGGCTACTAATGGAAAGGTTGGAGGTTCAAACCCGCCCAGCAGTGTTAGGGAAGAAAGGCCTGGTGATCTGCATCTGTTAAGATTACAGCCAAGAAAACACTATGGAAGCCTGTCCTGAGGGAGCTGAGAGGAGGCCTGTGCTCAGGAAACTGAGAGGAAGCCTATCCTCAGGGGGCTGAGAAGAGGTCTGTCCTCAGAGGGCTGAGGAAGACAGTCCTCAGGGAGCTGAGAGAGGAGCCTTCCAGACTTGGCCTATATGCTTCCTGATCCTGATCCTGAGTTGTAGCCTGTTACTTTCTTAATAAACCACTTAACTGTAAGTAGAGTTGAGAAGTTCTGTGAGATGTTACAAAACCTCTTACTGCAAACCCAGACAGAGGAGGGAAGAGTGCCGAGGGGTGAGAGCGTGGCTGCTGTCAGAGACACAGTGGCACAGCGGCTGGGAGAATGTGGAAGTCTGGGAAATATTTGACCTCCACCTCATAGGAACTGGCTTTGTGTTGATTCTTACTTTTGAAGTTATTTGTACACACACTGTACAGTAAGAGGGAGAATCCCACAGTCTCTCCCCCATTTTGGAACTTTCCCCAAAGAACAGAAAAAGCCTCCAATGGAGTGTGGGTAATGAAAGGATGCTTTCATAGCCTTCAGACCTATACCAAACCATACCTGTTGTTGTCAAGTCAATGCAGACTTGCAGCCCCCCTAGAGGACATAGTAGAACTGCCTCATAGGGTTTCCAAGGCTGGAAACTTTATGGAAAGGAGCTATGATGGAGTAGTGGATAAGGCATTTGACTGCTAACCAGAAGGTCAGTGGTTCAAACCCACTAGCTGTTCCATGGCAGGAAGACGAGGCAACCTACTTCTGTAAAGATTTACAGCCTTAGAAACCCAACTGGGGTCACTATGAGTCAGTAGTGACTCAATGGCAGTGGGTTTGGTTTTGGTTTTAATCTTTACGGAAATAGATTGCCACATGTTTCTCCCATGGAGCAGCTGATGGGTTCAAACCACTGACCTTTCAGTTAGCAGCCAATCATGTAACCACAGCACACCAGGTTGACCTACACGAAGGAGGTAGCAAATATAGGCTCAAAGTTACCAAAATCTCACCCTTAAGCTTTGTAACTCTGTGGTTAGCAGCACGTACCCTATCAAGCTGGCCCGCCTCGGTTCAAATCCCGGTCCCACTGTTTACCAGCTGGGTCAATGAATAATTTCTTTTATAAAGATCATCAGCACAAAGCTGGTTCCCATGAGGTGGAGGTTAGAGATATCCCAAGAGTGCAAATTTTCCAAACTGTTGTATTATTCCATCAACTACTCTCCGTCCCCTCACTACTTTTCCTCCTGTCTTTGGGTTCAGTAATTCACTGCAGTGTCTCACAGAACTCATAAACCATACTTACAGTTAAGTGGTTTATTAGGGAAGTAACAGGTACAATTCGGGACACAGTTCCTCCATGCGGACAGCTTCTTCTCACCCTCTGCTGGCAACCACTGCTGGAAGCCTCCTGGTGCTGGGCCCAGCTGGGCCTTCTTGGGCAGGGGTGACAGCACCTAACTCTGTGAGTCAGCGAGCCCCACCACAGCTGTCTCTCACCACTATCACTCTTGCTGATACTGCCTCAGAAACCTATGGAGGGGTTGCTATGAGTCGGTCTGACTCCACAGCACATAACAACAACAACTGCTGCACCACCGTCTCTGTCTTCCATGTTACTGCTCCTTTTTCTCTGTGTCTCCCTTTAAGCGTAGTGGGATGACAAAACTGACCCAATTCCCTCCTTAGGGTTCCATAAACCTTATTTTCATGTTCCCCCCACCCCCGCCACAAGAGTGCCATGACCTTATTTACATTATTAGCAAGGTACCTAATCCCCTTGGTGGCCCACAAGCACCTCATTTGCATAGTCCCTCTCAGTCATTTGGTGGGATTACAAAGATATAACTAGAAGGGCCATAGTAGGTTATTCACTGCACCACAGGCCACCCCCTTGTTCGTCTAACCATTAGCCTCCTTCACACTTAACTTCCCCTCCCAATCATTTTACCAGTTCAAAACAGGTGTTAACAATTAGTCCGTCAGTAGGACAGAGTCCTAAGGGTACCAACCATTCAGGTCGGGTACTGGTATCCATCTCATCTGGTCAGGTTCTCTCAGTTTGTCTCATCTTCATCCTTTCTGGCCTCTGATAAAATGTAACTAATGCAAATGTAATGCAGTGCACTGCCATGGAGTCAGAATAGACTCATAGCGACCCCTGCTTGGGTTTCCAAGGCAGTATCACTATGGAAGTAGATCGCCCAACCTTCCTTCCGAGGAGTGGCTGGTGGGTTTGAACCGCCAGCCTTCTCGTTAGCGGTCAAATGCCTTAGGCACTACGCCACCAGAGCTCCTAAAATGTAACTGAGAGGAAATTATTCCTTTGCTCTGAGTCCTTCTCATGACATCAGCATAATGTTAGACTTCCCCCACTCCATAACCCATTTATTCATTCTTTTACCTTCTGCTATTATTTCTCCTTCATTCCATTTGTCATATATTTTTATCCAACCTTTTCCACCTTGAGAAGGGACATGAGGTTCACCTACTGGGCCAGCCCAGGTTGCTGGTAACAAGACCAGTCTAGCAAGTGCTTCCCCCTCAGTCCACTCCCATTCATGTTGCGTCGGGTTACACAGGTACAAAATTAGTGGGCTATCTCAACCACTGGGAAATCAGCAGCATTCACTGCCAACCCCAATTTTGCCAGATATGGGGGAAGGTACGATCCATCCCATCAGGCCCTTGGGGATTCTGGTGTACAGGTTCAGGGATATGGTTACAGTCTCCTGTTTAGGGACCACGCCTGCTTCGGGCACCCTGCTCCTCTGATCACAGCATCTGGCAGGAAAAAAAGGAATTTTGGGTGATGTGGAGAATTGTACAGTGGCACCAGCATCCTCCTTCATTCCCTCCTCCCCAGATCCCCCAGAGAAATGTCCGAATCTGTCCAGTGGTGAGCCTCCCTTTGTCCCCATCATGTTGCATGTGAGCACACACTCCTCATGAAGGTGTGTGAGCCACCCTCCACACCTTTATCTCCTCCTGTTTTAGGTAATAAATGTTTCATTTGCCCATTCCATTTCTCTATCAAACCACTACTTTGAGGATGGTATGCAACATGGCATGTCCACTTCATATGATGTTTCTTGGCCCATTGCTGCACCCTACGAGCTGTGAAGTGTGTTCCTTGGTCTGATCAAATATAACTTGGTGGCCCAAATTGTTACAGTATCTCTTGTTCCAATCCTTTAATAGTGTCTTTGGCACTTGCATCTGTCACAGAATGTGCAAACCCCAGTCCAGAGTAATCATCTGTTCCTGTGAGGACGCTTTGCAGCCGCCTGGTGCCACTGGCATCATGGGTCCTATGTAACCAACTTGCCAGCCACGTCCAAGGCCTTCACGCTGGGGCATCTGCCCCACAGCCATGTGCAATCTCTTTCTTTCTGGCAGACAGAGCAGCCCTTATTGGCATTTTTCTCCTCAGAGGGTGCAAGAAGATGTATGTAGGTTCAGTTCATTTCTGCATTGCTGCAGCACCTCCATAACCATTCATTTCATGGACCCAATTGACCACCTCAAGGGAGCATACCAACATACCCACTTGCTGATTCCAATCCCAATCCAGGAAGGGAGATCTTCAGATGACCTTTGACAAGGCCTATTCTAATGTCCAGGAGTTCTGGTAGCGTAGTGCCTAAAGCCTTTGACTGCTAACCAGAAGGCTGGTGGTTCAAACCCACCAGCCACTCCTCGGAAGGAAGGTTGGGCAATCTACTTACGTAGTGATACCGCCTCGGAAACCCAAGGAGAGGTCGCTATGAGTCAGGGCCGACTCTAAGGCACATGACATCAACATTCTAATGTCCCCTCTAAATTCCCAGAATGCTTTCCCTAGGTCCTTGCCCCACACAGGTGTGCCCTTAATAATCCAATTTTCCAGCACACAGTTGCCTCACCATATAGCCAGGCCATTGGCCACAGCCCATGAATAAGTAGAAGTCCAAACATATGGACTCTCACCATTGCCCAGTTCTCCCATCATAGCTAGGAAGACAGCATGCAGGTCAGCCCACTGAGCTGACCCGTTCTTACCTTCTTCTTCAATCAGTCTTTCCATCTTGTTCTTAATGCAGCACTTTTCCACATCATTGTTGTCCACGTACCCTGGAGCTGCCAGCTGTGAACCAAGCAGCCTTCTGCTGGTCAACAGGAAGTTGTTCATAGGGCACTGTCCATGTGGCAATGGGTTCTGGCAGCTTCTCCAGGTGGCTCCAGGGCAGGACTTATGGGAAA
This sequence comes from Orycteropus afer afer, assembly GCF_000298275.1. NCBI lineage: Eukaryota > Metazoa > Chordata > Mammalia > Tubulidentata > Orycteropodidae > Orycteropus > Orycteropus afer. Next base: position 7,130,447 of record NW_006921686.1, on the reverse strand, counting down.
AGAGGCTACCTGCTCATAGGTATGATGGGTTCCTCCCTGCATTCCTCCAATAGCTTGTTCTTGTATGTGGTAGTTATGTTTGTGTGTCAACTTGGCTGGGCCTGGTTCGAGTGGCTGGGCAGCTGGTGGTAGTTACTCCCCATGATGAGACTGGCGATCAGCTCCATGGTGGGATCTACCACAAGCAGCTGAGTAGCTGCCTTTGGGATGTGGTCTGCTTCCTGTATATAAGGAGAAGCCTTGGGAATGGTCTCTAGCCTATGGCACGCTTGGAGCCTGCATGTAGCCATGTCGTTGCTCAGCAGCCTGCTATGCTCTGCCGACCCTGGGACTTAGAATGGACTTAAGTTAATGGCCTGCCATGTGGTTTGGTAATATTGGGATTGTGCCTTTTTACTTTTCAACCTTGGGGCTTCTCAGCCTCAGCAGCCAGCAGCTGTCTGAATGAAGAAACACCTCTAGCTCCAGTGGGCCTGGAGCAGGAGGCAGAGCTGGACCTCAAGGTTGAGGGGCTTTCACCCAGCCCCTAGAGCCTGGCACTTTGAACTTGGACTTAAAGCCTCCAAAATGTAAGAATAAACTCCTGTTTGTTAAGGCCATCCCATTTGTGGTATGTTCTTGTCAGAGTGGCACTAGGGAACCAGAATATTGTATAACATTTCCATTTTATTACGGGAATATTTGGGGCACCACCTTCCTTATTAGAGTGTTTCTGTGACATCACCCAAGACACTATGGATATTACAGGTCTCATGATGGTATTATGTCCTTCTGTCATTGAGGCAATCTCAGTCAATGCCCAATAGCAGGTGAGTAATTGCCTTTCAAATGGCATGAATCACGCTGCAGCATCTGGAAACTTTCTAGTCCAGAATCCCATTGGTCGTCGTAAGGTAGGATTCTTAGTTTTTGCCATATGCTCCAGTCTTCATAAGCACGTGTGGCAGACACCTCCAAAATCATGTCTGAAGGTGGATCATAATGGCCTAAAGGCAAGGAGAGTGAGACCACTTTCTGTATTTCAGACACAGCCTGCTGTTGCTTGGGGCCCCACTCAAACGCAGTTTTCTTCCAAGCGGTTTTATGGATGACAGCCAGAAATATTCCCAGATGTGGACTATGTGTTCTCCAAAGTCCAGAGAGACCAACCAAACATTCAGCCTCCTGCTTAGTCTTGGAGGTAGGTGCCAACAGCAACTTATTATCTGTTCCCTGTGCAATGTCACAGGTGGCTCCTGCCCAAAGTTTTTTCCAAAAATTTCACCATTTGGTCAGAGCCTTGGATTTTTGCTGGATTTATTCATCAGCCTCGATTGGTCATGTGGGCCACTAGTGTATTCAAATCAGCCCTAGCCTGTTCTTCAGTGTTTGATATTAACATATCATCGATGTCATGTATCATTACACTTGAGATCTGCACCAAGTCCAAGTCTCTTCTAACCAAACCATGACAGTAAACCAGTCAATTCAAATAACCCTTTGGCAATACTGAAAACTCACTGCCATCAAGTCAACCCCCACTGGGTTTCTGAGGCAGTAAATCTTTAAGGAAGTAGATTGCCCGGTCTTCCTTCCATGGAAGGAAGTGGCCTGTGGGTTTGAACCGCCAACCTTCTAGTTAGCAGTCAGATGTCTTCAGGAACAATGCCACCAGAGTGAAAATGAACTGCAGCTGGCTCTTTCCTGGGTTTGGGATCAGGAAAAATGCATTTGCAAGATCAATCACTGAGTCTCCTTAAGTCTACTGTATTTTCTGTGCTACTGATACCAGGTCTGGGACTGTTAAAGCCACAGGTGGCATTACTTTATTTAGGCCTCAGTAGTCTGAGTCAGCTTCCATGAGTCATCTGTCTTTTGCACAGGACATACAGGGCTGTTATATAGAGAATTTGATGGCATCAACACTCCAGACTTCCAAAAAAACCAAACACTGCCGTCAGTCGAATCCAACTCATAGTGACTCCTCCTTGGGTTTCCGAGGCAGTATCACTACAGAAGTAGATTGCACAGTCTTCCTTCCAAGTAGTGGCTGGTGGGTTTGAACTGCCAGCCTTCTGGTTAGCAGTCAAATGCCTTAGGCACACTCCAGACTTAGTACATCTTTAATCAAAGAACGAATCTCCTTTTATCCACTAGAACCTTCTTGTTGTTGTTGTTGCTACATGCTGTCCACTGACCCGACTCATAGCGACCCCTCCTTGCGTTTCCAAGGCAGTGTCACTACGAAAGTAGATTGCTCCATCTTCCTTCCGAGGAGTGGCTGGTGGGTTTGAACCACCAGCCTTCTGGTTAGCAATCAAGTGCCTTAGGCAGAACCTTACATTGTTTCAAATTAACAACCTGAGTGGGTCTGCACAATTCTGATGGTTCCCATTTAGCATATCCAATCAATATCAGCTTAAGGGCAGACTTACACATCTTCAGTTTTACAATATCAGGTAGAGGGAGTGTTCTCCAATGAGACATAATATTCATAATAGGAACACTCAGGTAAGGGAGATGCAACTACTTCATTCAAGATTTGCTTAAAATTTCCCATTCTTATCCAAACTGTCACCTTAGTCCCATTAACTATTGCATTCCCGTATCCCCCCAGTACAAATTTAGACTCCTTCAAGATTTTATTGACAGGCTTGGGGGTTACAGTACTCTGGGCTCCTGTGTCCAGAATCCCCAAAAAGGTCTCTTACCCAGCCTTGGGCCATTTTACCCACACAAGTGCATACAGCCTCAGGGCCCCTACTGGAGGTTGGACCGGAAGACTCTGGCCCCCTCGTCATCCTTACAGCCCTGCCTCTGCTTCAAATGGTCCCAGGTGGGACTTCCCATCATTAAATTCCTTCCAACGGCAGTGAACAGAACAGACTTGTTGGGCCTCTTTAATGCTGATGGGCCGGTGGGAGTTCCCATTAGCCTATCCAACCTTCTCTTGCTTCGTTAAAACCTTGGTCTCAGCTCCATCCACGCCCACTATACGCATCCCATTTCTTACTAACCATCCAAAAATCTCCATGCTGCTGGGGCGAGTTCTTTCCCCATTGCCTCTTCTCATTCTCCTGTGAATCACCCTATGTTTCTTGCTTCTGTAAGACCCATGTGGGGCACCTGTCCCATCAGATCCCATACAGCTTCTCGGATTGTTGCTTTCATTGAAGTAGCAAGGTTGCATGCAGTGCTCATGTAAAAGGGGCTCCCATGATTAGCATATCCGCCATGACCTGTGTAAGGAGCATGCTCATTTGATGAACACCCTGACCACCATAAAGCCATTCCAGCAGGGCTTGCATAAGCTGCTTCCTCGAGTGTTCCGGGGGGCATTTAGAGGGGGAAAGGGGAAGTTTCCCTTCTCAAGGTTAGCAAATCTCACTGAAAATTTTATCCAGCCCACCAGGCTGGCTGTCCCCAACTTGTTATGTAACTGGATCTTGAATCATCATTCATGACAGTTCCCTAGTGAGTTGTGGGTCTTGCATCAACGCCAATATACTCTTCCACTCTCTGACTAAGTGTTGTAGTTCTGACTGGCCAGATCTGGGCTTGGTTCAGTGCTTCAACCCACCCCTACATTCTTTATCCTTGCCACGGCAGCTTTTACTGATAACAGAAACCAAGAAATTGTATGTCTCCCCCTTTCCTTATCACTCTGTACTTCCACATGCCTCCAACTAGCCAATTCCTCAGGAGACAGGTCCACCACTCCTACTTCCTGTGAATAGCTTTTGCCTCAGGTAACTGACTACAATATAACAGCTGCCTCAATCCAACGGTGTTTCTTATCCCATTCAGAAACCAAAGGTTTCTCATTCTCCTGTTTATCCCCTTTTTTCCAAAATGACATGTTTCAATGACTCTGGGCTGTGGCAGTAAATCCCACCATTCTGACACCAACTAAATGAATGGTTTATTTGATAAGGATCAGAACAAAGCTGGTTCCCATGAGATGGAGGTTAAAGATGTCCTGAGTGTCCAATGTTTCCAAACGACTGACCCCCTCCCCTCACTACTCTCCCTCCAGTCTTTGAATTCAGTAATTCGCGCAAGGTCTCACAGAGCTCACGAACCACACTTACAACTAAGTGGTTTATTAGGAAAGTAATAGGAATAACTCAGGATGCCTTTTCTTGATCAGGACTGCTTCTTCCTGCCCTCTGTCACTGGGCCCTGCTGGAGTCCTTCTTGGCAAGTGTTACAACTCTCAGCTCCGTGGGTCAGTAGGCCCCCCCTCAACTGTCTCGCCTCAGTCTCCTACTGTCCCAAGCAGCTCTTGCTACTGCTGCACTGCCCTGCCTCACTGTCTTCCGTTACAGTTCCTCCCTCCCTGCCTCCCACATCTCCCTTTAAACCTAGCAACTGACCAGTCCATTAGGGTTCCATACACCTTATTTGGACTTTTGTTGTTGTTGTTGTTTTAAATTTTATTGTGCTTTGGCTGCAAATTTACAGAGCAAATTTGTTTTACATTCAACAGTTTGTGCACATTTGATTTCACGCCCCGATTACCATCCCTGACCATAACAAACTCTCCTCCCCTCCTGTCCCTGTGACCACCCCCTCCTGGTGCCCTTCTTAAGTATGTATCCTGTCTGTCCAGCTTTCCCTCTATGTGAATGCTGTCCCTCTGGTGTCATACACTTTATTTGCATGGTCCCACCCCCACAAAGTTGCCATGCACCTCATTTATGTTATTAGCAACCTATCCAATCTCCTTGGTGGGCCACAAGCACTTCATTTGCATAGCCCCACCCAGTCATTTCGTGGGAGTTACAAAGATCATGGTTATTGTTACTGTTGACCCCTGGTAAGACTTTCCTCATTACTAACATTCCTGGAACCACAGTTATTATCACAGATGCTACTATTTATATTGTTACTCATGGTCTTAGTGATTCTCTATTTTGTTACTATACTCCTTATTTTATTCTTATATTACTTCATATTACTGCCCATTATTAATAATATAGGCAGTATTACTACTATATTCACTATTCCCCACATCCAGTCCCCCTCCCATCAAGCGCTCCCAAAGCCTACCAGGATCCCTCAACCCCAAGCCAGGATTTCCCTCCTTGAGCCCGCTAAGACCAAACCTTCAACTTACTAGAAGGAAATGAAGGTGGGATTCAGGCCCCAGGTCCCTAAGGTGCAGAAAAGATGGATAACAGTGCCTTGACCCCTTTGGGTAGGCGGGGTGGAGTGGCTGAGCCCACCGAATGATTTTTAATAAACCAGATGGGTAGGGTCTGGGGAGTGTGCACCTTAGAGCTTTCTTCTCCCTACCAGTTACCAGTGGCCATCAAGACAATTACAGCTCCTGGTAACCCCATGTGTGTCATGGTAGGACTGTGCTCCACAGGGCTGTTAATGGGTGACTTTTGGGAAGCTGATGGCCAGGACTTTCTTCTGAAATACCTCTGAGTGGACTCAAACCTTCAACCTTTCAGTCAGCAACCCAGCATTTTAACCATTTGCATTACCCAGGGACTCAATGCCGATGATAGTGACCCTGTAAGACAGAGTAAAACTGCCCCATAGGGTTTCCTAGGCTGTAATCTTCATGGGAACAGATCACCAGGTCTTTTCTCCTGTGGAGTGGGTTCGAACTTTCAACTTTTCAGTTAGCAGCTGAGCATCCATCCACTCCTTACAAGCTAGCTCGTTCCTGGGCAACGAAGGGAATTCAAACCCCAACTTTCCCCCAGGGCAGTGGCTCCAGATCTCAGCTTCTCTGTTAAAAGCCCTTGGCATTCCCACCCTAGCTCAGCTTCAAGACATTCTAACAAGAAATGAGGTAAAATGACTGCTTTAAAGAACTATACAAAGTAACTTAACTTTTATTGAGTCCTTTAAGTGCCAGAAACTGGCAACACAGAGCCCCAAGACACAGTCCCTGCCCTTGAAGAGCTCACAGTCTAGAGAGGGGGACAGCCTGGGAGTGAGTCCCACAAAGCTGGAGAGGAAGAGGACAGCAGTGACCACAGGAGAAGGCATTATTCCTCCCCTCCCACCCTCAGATTCCAAAATGGCTTTGAACAGGAAGCGAACAGGAAGCTTACTGTCTCTCCCCACTTCCCGGTGACAGCACTGGCTTCTCTCACTCTGTCCTGGGCACCATGAGGGGCTGAGACACAGGGATGAGGGGGCTACACTCGAAAAGCTCTCAAAAATCTGAAAGACCCTGGCAGGTTATATACAACAGTAACTTTATTTCCCAAAAGCTGCAAACCAGTGCAGCAAAAGCTGAGGGTACCAGGGAGACTGGAAGAATGGGGGCTGGGCCAGCCCAGTGCGCTGAGGGAAGCGGTATGTAATGAGGACAGCAGTGCTCAGGGCCAGGAAGTAGGGTAGGGGGACATCCCCAGATGCAGATGCTCACAGGAAGGCACCAGTAGCCACAGCCAACAGAAGAGTCACCAGTCCGACCATGGGAGCTGCAGAGTCATTAGAGAAGTCCTGGGCCCCACCTTTTGAGGGGTGCTGCCCCACATTACTGCGGTCCTGGTGGCCAGCAGCACCTCCAGCCAAGTGGGAACCCTCCTCCGGGGATGCCTCGGGTTCTGCCTCCTTCGGGGGAGTCTGGCTGGCTGGCGTGGGGCTGGGTTTGGTAGTGGAGGAGGAGGTGGTTGGGGCTGCAGTGGACGTGGTGACAGAGGTGGTCGGGGCCCGAGTGGTGGACTGCGGAGGGGTCAGAAGGACAAGGGGAGGGATTCGAGAAGCAAAGTAGGTCTTATTGCGGAGGTCGGAGTTACAGCGGGATCCCTGGCAGCAGGAACCGCTGAGCATAAACCCTGGACCTGTCACCCCATCGCGGGTGCAGAGCTCGTCCTTGACGCAGCCGCGGACGGGCAAGGATACAGTCACATTGGCTGCAGGAAGGAGACATAGTGGTCAGTGGTTAGAAGGAAGGGGAAGGGAGGCACAGCCAGAATGAAATTTGGTGTCACTAGGAGCTCTGGTAGCACAGTGCCTAAGGCACTTGACTGCTAACCAGAAGGCTGGAGGTTCAAACCCACCAGCCACTCCTCGGAAGGAGGGTTGGGCAATCTACTTCCGTACTGATACTGCCTCGGAAACCCAAGGAGGGGTCGCTATTAGTCACATACTCGATGGCACATAACAACAACAACAACAGGAGTAAAGTGGGAGCAGAGTAAGGAGACAGAAGGGCCCAACATCCCTTAATCCAAAAAGTCTCATCACATGCCCCACTTTGAGAAACACTGTCCCATTGTCTTTGCCCGTGGTGTTCCACGTTTCCCATACAACTTTGAGAGGAAAGCTGTGTACACTGAACTACAAGTCCCACAACGCCTTGGAACAAAGGCATGGACTGGGACTCAGACTCTCACACAGCCAAAGAGCAAAACAAATATCCCCCACGTCCCTCCCCACCATTTCCCCCGCCCCTTCCTCTTGGTTACTCTCTCCCCTACCGCTAAAATTTAGTCTAAGAGTCAAAACTACACCTCCCATAGTGCAGCTGCCAGAGGATAAAGCATGGAGAACTTCATTTCCCATAGTTCCCTGAGGCAGAGCCTAGGAGGCTAAACTACATCTCTCGTGATACTGCAAGACTGAAGGGAACCCTAAGCCCTCGAGTTTCAGGGGTCAGAACTTTATTACTCTCACTGCCTGAACAGGCCCTTAGAGACTTAAATACACTGAGCTCTGGTAGCATAGTGCCTAAGGCACTTGACTGCTCACCAGAAGGCTGGCGGTTCAAATCCACCAGCCACTCCTCGGAAGGAAGGTTGGGCAATCCTACTTCCGTAGTGATACTGCCTCGGAAACCCAAGGAGGGGTCGCTATGAGTCGGGGCCGACTTGACGGCAAACAACAACCACAACAACAACATAGCCCATCATCTCATTCTGCACCTATCAGGCCTCTATAGAAACGTATTTCCTCAAATAACTCTAAAACAAAAACATCCCGGTCACCACGATGTATTTGGGACATGAGGCGCTAGACAAGAACGCAAGACTACAGTTCCCAGAATGCGTTGGAGGCGGAGGAAAGCCCTTTGAGTAAAGGGCTACCTACATCGCCCAAGATGCCTCAGAAAGGCTACCACAATACCTACGGGGCCCATGCTCCGAGACTCGCTCACCTGCCGTCAATGTGACGTTTCCATCGAAACAACCTTTGTAGAAGCTGTCGCTGGCATTGTAGCAGTTTACGACAGGTGGCGCCTTACCCTGGCACGCCTCACGGCTCAGCCCCACGCAGCTGTAGCACTCGGCGCCGTTGGGCTCGTAAGCACTCTCATTGCCTGCAAGAGGATACAGAGAAGGAAGGAAGTCAGGAGGGCTCGGGAATGAGACGTCTCGGTCCCTGCAGCCCAGGGCTAGAGCCTTCCACAGATGCATAGCTCTACTTTCTACCTCGGCACTGGCCACGTCCATTCAGTAGCCCCGCCCACAGGCCTATAGCCGGATTCCTAATGGCCAACCTCATTTTATCTACGCCAATGAATTTCCGCCTACTACCTATTGGCCCCACCCCAGAACGTGATCCCAGTCCTCACGCAGTACCCTTGTCAACCAGCACAGCTCCGCCTCTAGTTTACAATCAACCTTGCCAGGCTGTGCTTTGCCCCTGGGCCTATGACCCCGCCCCCATTCACCTGCGGGGTTGAGCGCTCGCGAGGTGAGGTTGAGCTTGGTGTTGCAGAGGTCCTGGGAGCATTGCTGCAGCTGGATGAAGGCCAGAAGCCCGTGAAGGTCCAGTCCGCGGTCATTCTTTCCGGGGAGTCCGGAGCCACATCCCCGTACTGCCATCGAGAATTGCCCGTGGACTGTGGAGAGGGGGCGGGGTCAGAGGCAAGCAGACAGTTTAGCTATGGACTGCTAGCCGAAAAAGTAGTGGTTCAAACCCAGCCAGAGGCGTCTCGGAAGTTCAGGCCTGGAGATCTGCTTCCGAAAGGTCACAGCCTTGAAAACTGTGGAGGGGTTTTTCTCTGCACACAGGGAGGGTCTACATGAGTGGAATTGGCTCGAGGACAATTAACAAATAAGCCAATATCGGAGGGCTGGGGTATCAGAGCATATCGGAGGGCGTAAGAATGACAGACGGAAGAAGGGGGTGGGGACACAGAGGGGCAGAACCCCAAAGAGCTGGGTCCAAGGGATTAGACAGGCTGACAGACACGCATGGATGGAGGGCGCAGAGGAAGAGCTAGGACGAGGTATGGCCAAAGGGGGCGACGCAGCACAAAGCCGCATCTAAAGGAACGGAGACAGCGCCAAAAACAAAAATACAGGATCAGAGAGGGGTGGGCCTCGGAAAGGGAAGTTTATTAACCGATTCTAAAGGAACGGGGCTTCTGCTGAGAACTAAGCCTGCGAAAGGCGGGTCTTCTACAGAGGGGCAGGGCCTCAGGCTGTGGGAATCCAGCCTCTGGGAGGGGACTTCCATCACCTGGGACCCCATGGGTTATGTGAAGCTGGGTTTGGGTGGAGAGAATGCTGACAGGGACAGAAGGAAGCAGAGAACTGTCACTGGTGGAACAGAAACAAACAGGTGTGCCCGCAAAGAAGGCGAGGTCCTAGAAGGGTGGACGCGGCTGCAAACCTGGGCTCTCCCAGGGCGCCTCACCCAGTTCACTGCTCTCAGACTTCCTCCCCCTAAGCCTGGCTGGTGAAGGGAAGGCTGGGAGTGAGGGGCGCAGACCCGCGTGAATGAGAGGGGCGGGGCTGCGCTGGAAAGGTGTGGCCAGATGCAGAGGGGGCGTGGCTATCAGGGAAGCGCCTGGGCCCTGCTAGAGCAGCCTGAGTCTTGCGCCTGGACCGGGGTCCTCACTCACTTGTCTCCACCGCCCCTACGGCCTCTGTGCAGACTTCCACGCCCGGTGCGCACTTCACCGTCTTCATTTTCTTCGGAGAGCATCCGTCATCTGCTTTCTGCACGCAGCTGTAGCACTCCAGGGCCTGCGCTCCTGGGGATGTGGGGCCGAGTAGGAGTGAGCCGTCTCAACTGAAGCCTCCTCCCCCAAAGGGGAAATGGTGCTTCCCACGCCTTCTGGCCCCGGCACGGGACGGTCCATCACTGCACTACCTTTTCCCGGACAGGAGGAGGGAAAGCCTTCCCAAAAACCGGAGAGCGCAGGGTGCACTGGGTTCCTTTCTGGTGGGCGCAATGCCTAAGCCATTTGAGTGCTAACCAGAAGGTTGGCGGTTCAAACCCACCAGCCACTCCGCGAAAGAAAGACTTGGCAATCTATTTCCGTAAAGATTTACCGCCCCGAAAACCCAATGGAGGTCGCTATGAGTCGGAATAGACTCCATGGCAGTGGGTTGGGGTTGGTTTTTATGCCTGCAGTGGAAGCACCCTTCCCACAGCCCCTTATGTTGTGGGGGGTCCCTGCCGTGGAGCTTGTCATCCAAGGATAGGGGAGCCTCTTCCCACAGCTCTATGTTCAGAATGGGAGAAATTTTCCCATTCGGCTCAGAAAAAAAGGATCCTTTCCCACAATTCTCTCTGCTTACCTTTGGGGGCCATTCCCAAATCCCCCTCTGCTCAATATGACAGAATTTTCCCCAGGGCCTTCTCTGCGCACAGTGGGGGGCCCTTCCTAGAGCCCTCCCTGACCACAGTGGGGGGTCCTTCTCAGAGCCCTCTCTGACTAGGGTAGGGGGTTCTTCCCACAAACCCCTCTGCTCAAGATGGAAGGACTTTTCCCGTAGTCCCCTCTGCCATGGGGAGATCTATCTCCCAGTCCTTCTGCCCAGGACAGGGACCTTCTACCCAAGATGGGACAGAACTCTCCCATACAGTCCTCTCAGCCTGTGGTGGGAGGGGTGCATTTCTTCTCAGAACAGTGACCTCTACAGAGTGGAAGACCTTCTCCCACAGCCATCTCGGTGGGAGCTGAGGGGACTCTCCACCCTAGGACCCCCTCCATCCCTGCCGGCCGCAGACCCACCTTCCCGAAGCAGCAGTGGCACCAGCAACAGCCAGCCTGTTATGCAGATCACCGCTGGGGTACACGCTCTCCTGCCCGGGTCCATGGCTCGGTCCTGCTCTCTCGGCGTCCCCCCCTGGGAGTGCCGCCTCCCAACCCTGGCCCTCTTACCTGAGCCCAGGATGAGTAACTTCCCCCTAGGCAACCTTGGTCTTGCCCAACGAGCCCAAGTCAGCGTCCGCTGTGGGGCGGGGCCCTCCCTTGGAGGTGCGTCACCCACAGGGAGAGCAGCCCCTGCCCTGTGCAGTTGCCAAGGAGAAACTGGGTAGCAGTCAAGTTTCCCTGACAATCCCCCAGGGAGAAAGTCTGAGTGGGGAAAAGGGGGCTGAGGCTCAGAGGGAGGTAGGGTCTGAGCCCTCAACATCCAGCCTTCAGTGAATTGTTAGTGTGTGTGAAGGGCTTTGGGTGGGTGGTGCTGGGACACGAGACATGCGCAGTGCTTGCCCTCATGCAGCTCACAGTCTAATGGGGGAGACAGATGTTAACCAAATAACCATACGAATTGTTGTTTACAGCCGAAAGTGGGACAATGAAGGAAGAAGCGTGGGGAGCTCCAAGAGGGCGTGGATCCAGACCAGAGGCTGGTCAGTGAAGGCGGGCTTCCCTGTGTCTGTCAGCTAGTCATGACCTCAAAGACATGGGGGGTTTAGCCAAGCAAAGCAGGCGGTGGGAGGGGTGACAAGGAACAATAGCAGGTGGAGGAGGCAGCATGTGTGAAGACCCGGAGAAGTGGCATCGACCTGCCAAAGACAAAGGAGATCAGTGTGCCTGGAGCTCAGAGCGCGAGGGGAAAACTGAGGCAGAAGAGGCAGGCAGGGGCCAGATCCTGCAGGGCCTGACAGGTCTTGAGAAGAAACTACTTGAGGATGCAACAGGGAAGAATCTCAAGACACTTTACGCTGAGCTAGCCTTCCGCCAAACAGAACGCACTGCGTCTGCCAATTACCTCAAGCCCTAGAACCGTCAAAACTAATCTGGCAACGTGATTAATGTCATCGGTGTCACTAAATTATGCGTGGGAAAAATGTCGAATTGGGAAGAGTTGTGTTTTATAGCGTTAAGGCATCTGACTGCTAACCAAAAGGTTGGTGGTTCAAACTTACCAGCTGAGGCAATCTGCTTCCGTAAAGATTTACAACCTTGGAAAGCCAATGGGGTCGCTATGAGTTGGAATCAACTTAATGTTGTTGTTGTTGTGGTTATGTGCCGTCGAGTCAGACCCAACTCATAGCAACCCGTCCTTGTGTTTCCGAGGCAGTATCACTACAGAAGTAGATCGCCCCATCTTCCTTCCGAGGAATGGGTTTGAACCGCCAGCCTTCTGGTTAGCAGTCAAGTGCCTTAGGCACTACGCCACCAGAGCTCCAAATAGCAATGAGTTTTGGTATATATATTTACAACAATTAAAAAGAAAGCCCTGGGGGGGGAACTAATGTGATAGAAATCAGAACCATGGTACCCTTTGGAAGGTCATTACCCCAGAAAGAGTGATCGTGAGAAGCCCTCACTATCTTCATGTGTAGGAGCTCTGGTGGCGTAGTGCCTAAGGCATGTGACTGCTAACCAGAAGGCTGGAGGTTCAA
>NW_006921686.1:7115634-7117286 GCF_000298275.1 Orycteropus afer afer | reverse complement strand
TGGTGGTTCAAACCCACCAGCCACTCCTTGGAAGGAAGATTGGGCAATCTACTTCCATAGTGATCTTGTCTCAGAAACCCAAGGAGAGATCACTAGGAGTTGGAGACAACTTGATGGCACATAGCAACAACAACAACAAAACTCAGAAGGCAGGAATGGATAGGAAAGAAGGATGGAAGGAAATGGTAACCACAGGGAGGAAGTGGGAAGAGGCTGTGACATTGTGGGAATTGCAATCAACAGCACGAAACAAAATGTGTAGGAAGGGTTGAATGGAAAACCAATTTGCCCTGTAAACTTTCACCCAAATCACATTTAAAAAGTAGGGGTGGGGAAGGACTGTAGAAGGGGTGAATGACAGTCCAGATAAGAAAGAAAAGCCAGCCCAGACGGCCAGGAGCAGCCCAGACGGCCAGGAGCAGCCTGGCCCTCACTGCGGCATCCTGGGCTTCCCCTGCGGAGCACAAACCAACCTACTCACACACATCAGCCAAGGCCACACTGGGACGGAGAAGGCTCGAGAGAACATCAAGACCACGCGTGATCATGTCTGAACACAGAAACAAACAAGAGCACTGTGCAAACCACAGAATGACTAAGCGTTCCATATCCTGGCTAATAAGGACTGTTAATGTTCTATTACATGACTTAATATCAGTGACAGCTTTTGCCTTGCTTCCTTCCTCCTGCCTTATAAATAAGTTTTATTACCATAGAATAGGTAGCAGCAGTCAAGAAATCAGACTACATCTTGCACTGGGCAAATATGCTGCAAAAAACCTCTTTAAAGTACTGAAGAGCAAAGATGTCTCTTTGAAGACTAAGGTGCACCTAACCCAAGCCAGGGTATCTTCCATCTCCTCATCTTCATGTGAAAGCTGGACAATGAATAAGGAAGACCGAAGAAGAGTTGATGCTTTTGAGTTGTGGTGTTGGCGAAGAATACTGAAAGTCCCACGGACTGCCAGAACAACTAACAAATCTGTCCTGGAAGAAGTGCAGCCAGAATGCTCCTTGGAAGCGAGAATGGCCAGACTTCATCTCACTTACTTTGGTCATGTTGTCAGAAGGGACCATTCCCTGGAGAAGGACGTCATGCTTGGTAAGGTTGAGGGTTGACAGAAGAGGAGAAGGCCCTCAATGAGATGGACTGACATGGTGGTTGCAACGATGGGCTCAGGTATAGTAAGGATCGTGAGGCTGACACAGGCCTGGGCAGTGTTTCGTTCTGTTTGGAGGGGCGCTATGAGTCAGACCCGACTCGACAGCACCTAAGAACAACAACAGCCCTGATGGATCAAATGTGAGGGATGAGGGGGCAGTGGGAGGTCTCCAAGATGACTTCCGGATAGTTCATCACGGAGATAACACACTGCCGTCGAGTCGGATCCAACTCATAGCAACCCCTCCTTGGGTTTCCATAAACTGATATTTACTATGTACTGGAAACTGTTGTGAACAGTGGGCGTGCGTTAGCTCATTTAATCCTCATCACAACTCTTTCAGGTAAATACAGTCTGACTTACCATTGATTTAGGAGTCCTGGTGGCTTAACAGTTAAGGACTTGGCTACTAACCAAAATGTCGGTGGTTTGAACCCACCAGCTGCTCCACCTGCTGATCAGTTCCTGTTACAGCCTAGGAAACCCTAC
>NW_006921686.1:7104114-7115014 GCF_000298275.1 Orycteropus afer afer | reverse complement strand
CAGCTAGAAACTAATGGAGGCAGTATCTGAACCCATGCAGCGTGGCTCAAGACCCCACACAAGTATACGTGGGTACAGCGGTTACCAGCTGTGAAATTGGACAATCACTTGACTTCGTGCACCTCAATATCCTCAACCGTAAATTGGGGTCTTAATCGTATCTACTCATCGGATTGTTATGAGGATTAACGACTTATTCATTGCAAATACCTTTCTTCAACAGCATAAACGGTGGCTATGTTGTGAATATTGACGAAAAATACTGAAGAATAGTGGAAGTCCCATGGACTGCAGGAAGACTAACAGATCTGTCCTGGAAGAAGTGCAGCCAGAATGCTCCTTGGAAGCAAGAATGGCCAGACTTTGTCTCATCATCCCCTTTCATCATGTTGTATCGTGCTTGGTAAAGGGGAGAGTCAGTGAAAAAGGGGAAAGCCCTCAACAAGGTGGACTGACACAGTGGCTGCAACGACGGGCTCAGGTACAGCAAGGATCACGAGGCTGGCACAGGAGCCGGAAGTGTTTCCTTCTGTTAGACACAGGGTCGCCGTGAGTCAGAGCCAACGCGACGGCACCTAACAACAGGAACATGCACGTGGACCTTGCCAGGTGAAATACACAGCGATCAGATCGACTGTCTCTGTGGAAAGAGGTGATGGAGAAACTCAGTATCATGAGTCAAAACAGGGCCAGGGAGCCGACTGGAACAGACCATCAATGCTCATGTGCAAGTTCAGGTTGAAGCTGAAGACAACGAAAACAAGTCCGGGAGAGCCAAAACACGACCTTGATTTTATTCCACCTGAGTTTAGAGACCATATGAAAAATAGATTTCATACATTGAACACGAATGACTGAAGACCAGACAAGTTGTGGGATAAAAGCATTAGTTATCATTATAGGTTAACATCAGTTGATGCTACTATGACTATTACTGTTGATTAATAATAGCCCCCACTTCCTTAGTCAGGCACTGTGTTCAGTCCTTCTACAAGCAACCTCTCCTTGAGTCCATTTCATGGATGAGGACACTGAGACCCAGACAGAAGAAGATGTTCTTGTTCAGGTTCACACAGGAAGCAACACAGCCAGGAGCCAAACCCAGCTCCCTCTGACTGGCTCACTATCCAGTGGCAGGAAACATAGCGGCTGAGTTTGTAAAGAGAGGATCTATTCCCCAGACCCTGTGAGCACCCTGACTCCTGGCGGTGACGAGCACCTCAGTCACACAGGTGGAGTCACTTGGCATTGCGCTGAGGCTCGGAGAGCGAAAGTGGCCTCGTAGGGAGTCATTCTGCACTGGCCGCAGCCCTCTGGTCTCCTAATCCCAGCCCTACCCTCTGGCGTGCTGTGTCACCTTTCCTAAGTGTCTTCACCTCTCTGAGCCTTCAAGGTCTCCTTTTAATAATACATTAAAAAAAAAAAAAAAGGAAGGGGTGTCTTTTGTGAACCAGTGGAGAAAGCATCAAGTCTGCGATCAGACAGACGAAAATGTTAAACCACCTCCTTGCTGTGGGACTGTAAGTAACTCAGCCTCCCTCTCTCAACTTCAGCTGTCTCTTGTCGAGTAGGTCTGCAGCGCCCCACCTCCTGAGGGTTGGAGGGAGGACTTGGTGAGTGGCGGGCAGGGTGGTTCTCCCAGGATTATTGTGCGTTCAGGGACAGGAGGCCCTGGCCTCCCTGAAAGCGCCAGCCACGTGGGAAAGTTTCAGGGAGGAACCCAGCACTGGCCCAACCGGAGGAACTAGCGTCTTGGGAGGGAGCGGGACCCAGGGTGGGGAGTCGTCTCTTGCTCAGGCCTGCCCGGATCCTGGGGGCTGACCCCGCCTGGCCCAGGACCAGAAAGCAGGGGGAGGTTTGAACACGCTGCTCCAGTCACACCTGCTCTGTGGCTCTTAGCAGCAGCCCCAGTCCACAGAGATCCTTGCACAGGGGTCGAGAATCTGGTTTCCAGACAGATGAGCACAGGGGACAGTGCAGAGGCAGCCCAAGCCCTGGAGGTCATGCCAGGGCCTCAGACAGGCCTGGGGCCATGTCCATGATGGATTTCCTGTCCCCTGAGGCAGAGCAGACTCTGAGCTCAGGGATGTTCCCAGCTTGTCTCAAACCCACTCCCTCTGGGATGTGCTTTCACGTCCGGGAAGGGGCATGGCTGGCTAGGTAATTTGCAAAATGGAAAGACTGATCCATAGAAAAAGACATCGTGGAGGGACATCTCCCTCTGTCTGTCCATCTGTCTCCCTCACTCTGCTCCCCACCCCCATGCAGTTTATTCACTAGTTTATGCCTTGTTTCCTCTCCTAACAGCACACTCATGGGGTGACCACAGATCTTCACAGTCCGGGGATCCTGCCCCACAACTTGAGCAATCTGGTACTGAGTTCCTCTTCCCGCCATACCACCGCACCCCAAGATGGCCCTGGGGCGCTCGCGCTGACCCTCAGCCTCCCCAGCTCTGCTCTCAGGTCCCTGCTGGGTGTAGAGAGTGGCAGTGCCCACAGGGCTGGAGCACAAGGAAGGCTGAGGGACTCTGTCACAGGGAGGTGGGGAGGTACCAGGAAGTGGGTTCACAGGTGAGCGAAGGCTCCGAACCCCACCCTCAGCTGCCCCCACGTGCATCCCAATGTCCCAGCAGACCTCTCTTACAAAATATAAATTCAAAGGTAAAATTAAGAATTTCAAGATGGCAGCCATAGAACATTAAACCAGTTCTGAGCACCTGGTGCTGTTGACTACATTGGTCACATGATCATGAGGCTGGTCGAGGTCCAGGGTCCCAGTAGAGGGGCCAGCGATGAACTAATCCGGGAATCTAGGTGTCTCACACCTGGAAGTGGAAGCCAGGGGACATCTGGGGTCCCAGGGGGCCTGGGGATTTGAAGGTTTACATTCCAGGACTCAGGAGCACCATATCTGCATCCTCAAGGGAGTCGGGAATCCAGGCCGGAAGATCCAGCACCTTAGGAAATGGGAGCCAGAGGGACTCAATGCCTGCACCTATGGGCCTATGGGGAATGACCTGTCTCCAGATCATGACAACCTAGAGTGGTCAGGTAGTGGGGGGAACCCAGGAATGTGGAGCCCAGAAGAGGGATCTAACTCAGCCTAGGGATCAGGGAGAACTTCCTGGAGGAGGAGGCATTTAAGATGAGACCTAAATGATGAAGTCAGCCAAAAATTTTGTTTGCCTTGTTCATGGCTGTCCTCAATCTTTAACATCTTTCTCACCAACCAGTTCAACCGTCAAACATTCACTCAACAGCTAGTTTGTTCTGGGCTGTGGTGACCAAGGCAGGACCAGTCCATGCCTCCTGGATGTCCTAGAGTAACTACTCCATCAAGGGAGACACTTTGATCAGCAGTGATAACCCAGGGTGGTCAGGGCAGGGGTTGGGGGAAGGCCCAGGGGGCTGCTGGAGCCCGGAGGAAGCATGTGACTCAGCCAGGAGAATCAGATTATGTACTGCATCTGGATTATGACCTAACTGATGAGTAGGAGCTGGGTGGAGTGAGTCCAAGGGCCCAAGCACGGGAAGAGTTACAGACCCCAGAGGTTAAAGGGAAGCATTTGTATTTATTCACTTTCACGGAGTGAAGTGTATAGCGCTGGGGACAGTGGTGCCCCAGCCAGCCCAGTTCTGCTGTCATGGAGCTCTCAGTCCCTAAGGAATGAATGGTGACCCAGAGCGCTAGGGGTGGGACGGGGAGGGATCAGGGAGGGCTTCCTCAGAGAGGGAACATCTGAACTCAGAGAATGCGGAAACTAGCTGTGAGTCGGTCCGACTTGATGGTATGTAACAGCAACAACAGCTGGAACCTAAGCGTAGAGAGAACAACGTATGTAAAGGACTCTAGTGAGGGGGTCCTGTAGCTCCTAGAATCTGCAAATAGCCCAATCGGTAAAATTCCCGAAGATTAAGGAATGCATCACTGTCTGTGTCTCTCTCTCTCACACAAACACACACCCTCCACTCTAGAATGTGGAACCAGAAAGTGCACGCATAACGTGCATATCCCGCTAGGGGCCAAGGGGCCTCAGACGCCCAGACTAAAAACCACACCAGCAACCCATTGTTTTTCCTCCAACTTTAATTCCGTGTCACAGGAGCACCAATAAATAGTTCCTTTCCACCCCTACAATCTTCCTTATGCTCGCGGCAGGGCCCTAGGGGCTGGGATCCTGCCCCTGGCGGCCTCTGCAGCTGAGAAACCGAGGTTCAGGCCAGCCGAACTTCAGCAGAACAGGACTCCCGCAGAGTTCCAAAGGGGCGGGCCCAGGCTTGCCAACAGTGGGCGGGGCCCCGGAGAGCCACAACGCACGCGCAGGGGCGGGACCTCGGCGGGACGTCCCCTCCGGGGGCGGGGCCACTCAGGGTCCGTGATTTTCGTCGGCCGCGGTCACGATGACATCCATCCAAATACGCATGGCCTCCGGACTTGGGGCCACCATGTAGAAAAGGCGCTCGTAGGTTTTGACGCAGAACGTCAGACGGGGGCTGGGGCTCTGGAACAGGCAGGGCGCGGGGATGGTTCAGAGAACTGACTTGCAGCACGGCAGGTTGTAATCTCAGACCTGCTGCTCACTCGCCCTGTGTTAACTGGGCAAGTCAGTCTTAAACCGTCTTTCTGAACGGTGCTACGCAGCCGCTGTCGGATGATCCAGTAAGCAAGGTAAGCACGGCTCACTTGTGCCTACTTACTTGTGAACAGTTTCACGTTTTCACATCTTTGCTGTGGTGAATCCCATGGGAAACTGTTCACTACAGATTAGTCAGCAAAGCTGTGCTTAGCTTGCTTATTAGGTACTGGGCTCCCATACCCACCTCATTGAGAAGATTAAGTGAATTAAGCAAAGAAAGCGCTTAGAATAACTCACGAAAAAGTCATTAAAGTGGGAGCAAGAGAAATTAAAAAACGGGATTCCTGTCCCTTCTCTCGGCCTATCTTATCTCATATTAAGAAAACCAAGCCAAACCAAACTCACTGCCATCCAGTGGATTCCAACTCAGTGACCCCCACTGGTTCCGAGTAGATTGCCCCATCTTTCTTCTGCGGAGCGGCTGATGGGTTTGAACTGCCAGCCTTCTGCTTAGCAGTCAAATGCCTTAGGCACTATGCTACCAGAGCTCCTTATGTTAAGAATGTAGATGTTCCAATCTCCCTTCTGCAAATTCTAGGTCCCTCTGTGGTTTGTAACTTGGGAAAGTCAAAGAAAGCCTGGAATTGATTTATTGCGTAACTGTTTACTACACCCACCACACATCCGTTAGCGTATCATACTGCGGTGGCTTGTGTGTTCTGATCTACTTCTGAAAATTGATCAGTGAAAACCGTGTGGCTCACATCCGAACACCGTGCCATGCAGTGCTGCAAGGGGGGCCCGCAAGCTGGCAGGCATTCAGAGCACACAGCGGCCTCCAGAGTGGCCTCAGACCAGTGAGCACAGGGGAAGACGCCTCGGGACCGGGCACGGCATCGTTCTGCTGTGCATGTGGTCGCGGGAGTCGGACCCGAATCAACAACAATGTACTAAACACCGGCCTGAGTTGAGTAAATCCCTTACATCCGTTCTTTGTCTTAACCTTAGAAGTCTCAGGGCCAGGCTGCATTGCGGCCATTACGCAGATGAGAAAACTGAGGCTTGACTGAGGGAGGCCACTCTCCTGAGGTCACACACTTGCGAGGCCAGTCTAAGCTTCCCAAAGTCATGGTTGTCCACTTTCTACAGAGCTTTCTAAAAATGGAATCATTTCCCAACAAATCATTTCTGGCAGTGCACTTGTACGGCAGTTCGGGACCCTCATGACACCCTGGGGCTCACTCCACCTGGCTCTATGGGCAGGCGCTAAGTAATAACCATCTCCTTTAGTTACTCTCAAGGAGCTCTGGTGGCACAGTGCCTAAGGCATCTGACCACTAACCAGAAGGTTGGTGGTTCAAACCCACCAGCCACCCCGCAGAAACAAGACTAGGTGAGCTACTTCCATGAAGATACACCACCTCGGAAACTCAATGGGGGTTGCTATGAGTTGGAATCGACTCAATGGCAGTGGGTTTAGTTTTTTTTTTCTTTAGTCACTCTCGGGGCTGCCTCTACTCTGTCCTTACCCTGTCCTTATTTATTCCCAGCTTGGCATCAGAGTGGGCCAAATCTTTGCTGTCAGAGCTTTGCTCCATGAAAAGTAACAATGGCTGAGAGCCAGAGACTAAGCTCTTCATTGTAGGTCCCTGGAGTCAAAGGGCCTGCTGGTCGCCTGTGCTGGATGGCAAGCACTCTGCCAGTGCGGGCTGTGGCTGGCTTTCCCTGGGACGGGACAAGACGGGACAGGACGGAGGAGCTAGGGACCAGCTAAGGCTTGACTGCAGGGGCTTCGACCAAGAGGGTAGGGTCACACTGAGGGGAGGGCTTCACCTTAAAGGCACAGCGTAAGTGGTCATAGTAGACTTCCTCAATGGCCTGGAAGTAGATGACGCCTTTGAGCTTGGTCTCTTCTTTGTCTGCCGAGGAAGGCAAGGGACAAACAGACAGTAAGGGGGTGTGTTTGTGGAACAGGGTCACAGGCCCAAGTCAAGGCTCAGGCTGGGCTGAGGAACATGGTGAGAGTCTGAAGGTCCCTAAAGTACCCTGGTTGGGAGGTGAGTCTGAACGTTGCAGGTGCTACGTGGGAGGCTGGGTGTGGAAGCTGGGTAAGGTCAGGGCCCAGGCTGTCCTGGGAAATGGGGTCTGGGATCTGGAATCCTCATTTCTGAGTATCTCCGTCCCTAAGAAGGGCAGGAACTGAGGGAGAGGATCAGAACCCTGGATTCCTCTAGAGAGGAAAGACTAGGGGTCTGATTCCTGGGTGTCTGTTCAGACTCCTGGATCCACAATGGACAAGGCTGCTCTCTGCATTACTGAGGAGGGCTGGGGGTTTGGACTCTGGGTCACTTGAGGAGGAAGGAGCTGGGCTCCTGGGTCCTGGGAGCTGAGGGGCCTGAGTGTCAGACTTCGAGTTACGGGGGAAGAAGAGCCAGGGCCCAGATTCCTGGATCTTGGGGGAG
The DNA here is from genome assembly GCF_000298275.1 of Orycteropus afer afer. Lineage (NCBI taxonomy): Eukaryota > Metazoa > Chordata > Mammalia > Tubulidentata > Orycteropodidae > Orycteropus > Orycteropus afer. Next base: position 7,107,973 of record NW_006921686.1, on the reverse strand, counting down.
TGGGGTCCTGGACTCCTGTGTCCTGAGGGAGGAAGGGCCAGGGCACCTAGACTCCTGGGGGTGAGGGGAGGGGCCTCCACACTGGACTCTTCCCAAGGTGGCCAAGCAGGACTTACCTGCGTAGTAGTCCAGGCGGCGGGCCTGGCGGTCAAAGCAGAACCAGCGCTTCCTCCAGGTCTTGATGCGGCCCCCCATCTTCACCAGGGGCCCGCGGCAGCAGCCCCCCGACACCCGTACCTGCGGGCAGTTCTCTGGGTTGTGGCCCCATCGTTCCAGGTGCTGCCGGAGGTCCAAGACCCGGGGGCCTGGAGGGCGGGGTGGGGGTGCGGGTGGCTTCTGGGGAGAGAACAGGAGGCGGCTCACCATCCTGCAGCCTGGAGCCCCAAAGGGGAGTCCAGTCCCTGCAGCTCATGTGGAAGTACACTGACCCACCGAAGCAATAATAGTAATAAACAATATTAACGATGATGGTGATGGTGATGGTTCCAGCAACTCCACTGATTGACTGTGACACTCTGCCCAGGGCTTTACAGGCATCAAGTCCTGAACCCTTGCAGCCACCCTTGGGACAGGGTTACTATAAGCCCATTTTACAGATGAGTGAGGTAGGGACAGGTGAAATGGTCCACCCAAGGTCACAGAGCTTCAAGGTGGCGAGTTGGGACTCAAACCCAGGTCTCCTGACGCTAGAGCTCTCTGAAACACCAGACGCATGTCAGAAATGTGAGGGACCCCTGTGTCACAGAGCGGCCCTCATATGCTGCCTCTGTAAAACAGGGAGCCAATCGTAAGTGATCAATAAATGACAACATTGCTTTCACTGTTGCTACTGTTGTACTAGGAGCTCTGGCGGTGCTGTGGTTAAAACACTGGGCTGCTAACCAAAAGGCTGGCAGTTCGAACCCACCAGCCACTCCACAGGAGAAAGATGTGGCAGTTGGTTTGGGTACACTGACAGCCTTGCAAACACTGTTAGACAGTTCCACTGTGTCCTCTAGGGATGCTGTGAGTCAGACTCCCCTCCACCGCAATCAGTTTGGTTTGGGCTTTGCTTCTGTGAAGACTGACAGCCTTGCAAACCCTGTGGGGCAGTTCCACTCTGTCCTCTAGGGGCGCTGTGGGTCAGACTCCCCTCCACTGCAGTCAGTTTGGTTTGGGTTTTGCTTCTGTCAAGACTGACAGCCTTGCAAACCCTATGGGGCAGTTCTGTTCTGTCCTCCAGGGCCGCTATGAGTTGGAATTGGCTGCGATGGCTTTGGTTTTGTTTACTGTGTGTCAGGCACCGTGCCAAGGCCATGACAGTGATCCCGTTTCCTCTCCAGACAGCCTACTGCTGTTAGTTGCCACTGAGTCATCTGTGACTTGCAGCGCCCCATGTGCACAGAGCAGAGCTGCTCGGAGGGTCTTCAAGGCTGTGACTTCCAGAAGCAGACCACCAGCCTGTGTTCAGAGGTGCCTCTGGTGGCTTCAAACCACCAACCTTTTGGCTAGTGGTCAAGCATTGAGCCATTTGTGCCACCGAGGATTTGGCAACAACTCATTGCTGTCCCTGTGGGACAGATGAGGACACAGACTTCTACAGAAATGGCTCACCAAGTCACCCAGCTAGGATGTGCTGAAGCCGGGGCCCAGTTCAGAAGGAGTGCAGAGACGGGCTCGGGGCTGTCCACTTCACCACACCCCAGCCAAGTCACTTCCCTGGAAGCCCTACCTCTCTCGGAGCCTCAGACCCTGCTCTGAAGACTGGAGGTGATAAGAGCACCCCGCTCTCGGGGGCATTTCAAGGATGAGCTAGCCACCGTCAGGGTTCTCAACCCACCAATTCCACTTCTTGGTGCAAATTCCAGAGCCACACTGCACATGAGCATGAGACAACAGCATGGGGTATGGGGCACGGGGATGGGCGGGGACATGGCACACAACAGGGACTGTTTAATAAATGATGGGGCACCCACGCTGTGGAGAACTGCAAAGCAGGGGCGTTTCATTTTTAATGAGGTAGCACTTACCTAACAACGCAGAATGTTCACCTTCCTGTTCTGTTTCTCCCTGGCTCTCACCAGCACCTGACACGCTTCTTTACTTATTTATACTGCTTTCTGTCCATCTGTCCCACTAAACAGCAGCTTCCCGAGGGCAGAGAGCTTAATTTTGGTCTTGGTTGTTAATCCAAGGCCCAGCACACTGTACCTAAGAACATAAGCCCGCTGTGGTGGCCTGGATCCTGAGTCATGGCGACTCGTGGTTACAGAGCAGAACTGAGCTCCACAGGGTTTCCTTGGCTATGATCTTTAGGGAAGCTAATTGCCAGGCTTTGTCCGTGATGCCACCGGCTGAGTCTGAACCACCACCCTTCCGGTTACCAGCCACGTGCCAACCATCTGCACCACTCAGGGCCCTGCACACAGTGAAAAAACTCAAGAAATACTTGCTGGGAAAGGATAAACTGCTGAGAAAACCAACAGCAGATTACAGATAACGTGTCCATTGATGGGACAATTAAACTCACAGAATGTGGTCTGATACGTGCAGGTGGGCTTCCTGACAATCAGTGAACACCTGCACGGAGGTGAGATTGGGGAGCTGGGCTCAAGGGTGACCTTGACTTTCTCAATATTGTCTCGTTCCTTATGGCAAAAACATACTCCTGATATTAGTGAAGGTAAAAAGAAAATTCTAATAAGGAAGCCACCAGCTAAACCAAGTGTGCAAGAAAATCTACAGGATAAATGACCTGAAATAAAATAAAAGGGATTTCAGAGTCATTTTAACCAAATACATTGTGTGTGTCTTGTTCGGACTCAGGATCAGATAACCCAACTATAAAAAGACATTTCCCAGGTGGTTTTGAAACGTCTTTTTGGTTTTGAAGCCAACTGAGAAATGTGAATATGGCTGTGTGTGATGATGTCATGCAATTATTAATAGTCTTATAAAGTGTCATAATGGGTTTTTAAAAAAAAAAAAAACACCTCATCTACAGGCAGTCCCCTGGGAGCTCTGGTGGCGTGGTGCCTAAGGCATTTGACTCCTAACCAGAAGGCTGGCGGTTCAAACCCACCAGCCACTCCTCAGAAGGAAGGTTGGCAATCTACTTCCGTAGAGCTATTGCCTCGAAAACCCGAGGAGGAGTCACTATGAGTCGGATCTGACTCAACAGCAGTGAGTTTGGTTTTTGGTTTTGACAGGCAGTCCCCAGGTTATGAACAAGACCCATTCTTAAGAGTGTCTGTAAGTCGAATTTGTAGGTAAGTTAGAACAGGTCCACATGGTTCTCAGACTGACTTTAGTGCAAGCAAAAGCCTGAAGGCTTTTCAATGAGGTGGAAGCTGTATATGCAGCAAGTGAAGGTGACTGTGATGAATCTGTTGCAAGTAGGAGTCAGTCCAGTTGTTTCAAAGTGAGAACAAATTAACACAACGTTAAAGGGCAAGTATAAATTGTCTGTAAGTCGCACATGCCTGACACGAGGACTGCCTGTATTCAAAATATGTAGTGAAGCACCGGTAAACTAGAAAAACCAAGCCTGCTGTCATGGTGTGGATTCCGTCTCACAGAGCCCCAGACACAGAGCAGAACTGCCCCATAGGGATTCCAAGCTGTACATCCTTCTCCTATGTACTGCCACATCCTTCTTCATGGATTCAGGTTTAAACCACCGACCTTTCAGTTAGCAGCCAAATGTTTAACCACTGTACCACCAGGGCTCCTCTGAAGCATGGATGAAATGACACAGTATCTGGAATTTGCTTTAAAGTATTCCGGTCCAGAGTAGACAGTATGTGGGGGGATTAGTAACACAAAGGGGACAGGTAAAAGAAGATTAAAACCCAATGCCACCGAGTTGAGTCTGACACAG
>NW_006921686.1:7102022-7103119 GCF_000298275.1 Orycteropus afer afer | reverse complement strand
CCTGGGTCTGAGGGAGGAGGGTTTGGGGTCTGGCCTCCTGGGTCTGAGGAGGAGGGAGTTGGAGACCTGGGAGCTTGTACTCCTGACTCTGAAGGAGCTGGAGCCTGGACTCCTGGATGGAGGAGGAGGGGGCTGGGTCTGAGGAGGGGGGCGCTGGGTGGGCTCCCTGTCCCTGAGGAAGCTGGGGTCTCACCCTGGCCTTCAGCAGCCGCTCCCTCTCGGCCACAGCCTGCTGCAGGAGCCGCTCCATGCGGGCGATGTCTGGGTGGAGGGCCTCGCAGCTAGGAGAGAACGGACACCTGGGCAGGTTGGGGCTGCTCAGCCTTCTCCTCCCATCTCCCCACCTTCTGCTGACGTCTCACCTGTTCCCAGGGCCACAGTTCAGCAGCTGGTAAAGCGGGTGTCTCCCAGAATCCCCAGCTGCTGGTGAAAGAGCTGAGGCCTCCAGGGGTCCTGGGGGAGAGGGGGCCGGGTCAGGGGGCTGTATACACCCTGGCCCAAGCACCCCACTTCCTCCCGACAGGCGTCCCTGCTGGTTCCCACCCCTGCTGCAGGGCTGGGGCGGGTGGGGAAGGAGAGGGTCCTCACCAGTACAGTGCAGGGACAGAGGTCGGGGGGATCCTCTCTGGCTCGTCCTCTCTCCCTTCCTCCGGGGCAGGCTTCCAGTCCTCTGGAGGCCGATGGAGCCCTGCAAACACACGGGGCCCAATCACTGAACCTCAATTCTATGTCAGAGAACAGTAGGGTCAAACTGCCCTAGCCCCACCCCTGTTTTTTTTTTTTAACCCACCGCATCAAATCGGTTCCAACTCCTAGCAGCCCTACAGAACGGAGTAGAATTGCCCCGTAGGGCTTCCAAGGCTGTGAATCTTGACAGAAACAGACTGCCTCATCTTTCTTCTGCAGAGTGGCTGGTGAGTTCGAACCATGGGACTTTCAGTTAGCAGCCTGATGCTTTAACCACAGAGCCACCAGAGCTTCTTCCCATCCCCTTGGCATATACCCTAAAGCCCATGGTAAACACAGATGAACCCTGAAAACCCAATGTTGACTATGATTTAGGTGACCATGAAACTAGAAGATGGTGCCCAGCTACC
>NW_006921686.1:7099658-7101882 GCF_000298275.1 Orycteropus afer afer | reverse complement strand
GAGACCCCTGAGACTATGGCCCTTAGTTACCTTTCAGGTCTGAAACTGAACTCATTCCCATGGCTTCCAGCCAAACAACAGACAGGCGTATGGAGTGAATATCTACATAAGGTAGATACACTCCTTGGAGAGATCAATTGTGGGAGAACAGAAGGGCAGGGTATGCACAGGGAGACAGCTGGAGATGGAGGTGGTGTGAGTGCATGGGAGGGAGGGACCCAGGGAAGAGGTGACCATGGGGACGAAGTGGGAAGAGAGCTGTTATGTTGTGGGGAATTGCAGTCAATGTCATGAAACAAAATGTGTATGAACTGATGTATGAAAAACAAGTATGCTCTATAAACTTTCACCTAAATCACAATACAAATTTTAAAAAAGAAAAATAAAACACAGCCCAGTCCTGCATCCTCCCCAGACCATCAGGGCCCACAGGGTTTTCACTGGTTGATTTTCCAAAGGTGATCACCAGGCCTTTCTTCCTCATCTGTCTTTGTCTGGAAACTGTGCTGAAACCTGTGTAGTATCCTAGCAACACACAAGCTTCCACTGACTGACAGGTGGTGCCCACGCACGAGGTGCCCTGGCCGGGAACAGAACCCAGGTCTCCTTCATGGAAGGTGAGAATTCTACCACTAAATGACCCACCACCAATGTCCCTTTAAGTCTCAATAAAGCCATTAAAGAAAACCATGTGGGTCCCTGAGTAATGCAAACAGTTAACACTCCCAACCGCAAAGGCCGGCAGTTTGAATCCACTCAGGGTACCTCCCAAGAAAGGCCTGGAGATCTGCTTCCGAAAAAGTCAGCTGCTGGGAGCCCTGTGGGCCACGGTCCTGCTGTGATGCACGAGGTAGCCGTGAGCTGCAGGTGACGAGGCTGCAATGGGGTTACACCTCAAAAAGGTAACAAAAACAAGCCAGCCCGCTGTGTGGAAGGGGGTGTGGGGCCCCTGCCCCTCGCATGCCATGCTAAAGGATGTTTTACTGGAACACCCTCTATGAAGGCTAATGTGGCTACCTGAGCGTCCCCAAATCCTGGGAGTCTGGAAACATTAGCTCCACTTCACAAGACAAAAAACCAAGCCCAAGCCCTGCGGCCCCCTTCACTCTCCCCTCCCTTTAAACACTGTCCCCAGCACTTCCCAGCTGGGGACCTTAACCCCCTGCTGTCGAGTCAATTTTGATCCACGTGACCCCACGCATTACAGGGCAGGACTGCTCCAGAGTTCTCTTGCCTGGACTCATCACGGAGGTCGATCACCAGGCCTAGCTTGCACGGTGCCACTGGGTGGGTCTGAGCTGCCAACCATTCACTTAGTGCTGCTGTTGTTAGGTGCCATCGAGTCGGCTCCGCCTCACAGCAACACCATGCAGAACAGAACCAAACGCCTCCCGGTCCTGCACCGTCCTCACAATCACTGCCATATCTAAGCCTACTGTTGCAGCCACTATGTCAATCCATCGCATTGAGGGCCTTCCCCTCATTCACAGACCCTCTCCTTTCCCGACTGTGGCATCTTCTCCAGGGACTCGTCCCTTCTGACAACGCAGGCAAAGCATGAGAGACAAAGTCCGGCCCCTTTCAGTCAGTAGGTGAGCACAAACCCTTTGCGCCACTCAGGGACCTCGGCTGAGGACCGTATGTACTTGGAATTGAGGGAAGAGAGGAGGCCGGACAGGCCCAGGCGCTGTGGTTCAGTGGCAGAACTGCTGCCTTCTATGCAAGAGGCCCAGGCTTGACTCCTGGCCGACGCTCCCACCCGTCAGCGGAGGCTCGTGTGTCGCTAAGATGCTGAGCAGGTTTCCGTGGAGCTTCCAGACTCAGACGGGCCAGGAAGAAGGCCCGGGGACTGGCTTCTGAAAAGCAGCCAATGAGAACCCTGTGACCCCAGGCAGGACACAGAACAGCTCCTCAGAGCTTCCTGTGCTGCCCCTGCAGCCCAGGCCTCCGCTCACCCCAACCCTGGCAACCAGTCATCTGTCCTCTGTCCTTAGGGTCTTGTGCTTTCTGGAATGTGATATAAGTGCATCACACAGAATATAGCCTTGAGACTGGCTACTTTCACTTAGCCAATGCCTTAGAGGTTCACCATGTTGCACGTATCAAGGATTTGTCCATTTTTATAACACACTACATGGAAACATTGTTCTTCAACCTACTTTGGTGAGTAGTGACTGGGGTCTTAAAAGCCTGCAAACCAAAACCAGAAAACCAAACTCACTAC
>NW_006921686.1:7096690-7098908 GCF_000298275.1 Orycteropus afer afer | reverse complement strand
TTGAACCGCCAGCCTTCTGGTTAGCAGTCAAGTGCCTTAGCCACTATGCTACCAGAGCTCCAACCACTCAGAAGGGGATCAAAATAGGAGATTCTGGATAGTGCAGGAGAAAAATGTGGAACAAAACCTAAAATCATAAAAAACACCAGGCTTACTGGTCTGATAGAGCCTGGTGAAACCCTGAAACTATGGCCTCTAGTCACACTTTGGGCCTGGAATTGAACTCACTCCTGTAGCTTCCAGCCAAACAACAGACGGGCATATAGGGTGGACATTTACATCAGGTAGGTACACTCCTTAGAGGGATCAGATCAGTCGTGGGAGAACAGAAGGGCAGTGTTTGCACAGGGAGACAGCTCAGAGGGCAGGAATGCATGGGAAAGAACACAGGGGAAAGGTAACCACAGGGAGGAAGTGGGAAGAGTTATTACGTTTTGGGGATTGCAATCAATGTCATGAAACAAAACGTGTATCAGCTGTTGTACAGAAAATGAATTTCCTCTTAAGCTTTCACCCCAATCTCACACACACACACACACACACACACACACGGGGGGGGTATTCTGGTGGTACAGTGCCTAAGGCATTTGACTGCTAACCAAAGGTTGGTAGTTCAAACCCATCAGCCACTCCAGGGAAAGCAGACTGGGCAATCTACTTCTGCAAAGATTTACTGCCTCAGAAACCCAATGGGGGTCGCTATGAGTCAGCAGCCACTTGACAACGAGTGTACGAAAAACAAGTCAGTCTGTCTTTGTTGCTGCATGGCTTCCATTATAGAGATGCACCTCAGCTTGCTGATTCACCCACTTGGGCTGTCTGCAGACTCTTGCAATTATAAATAAAGCTGCTACAGGTTCAAAGCAAGAAAGACAACCCAACAGAGCACAGCAGTCTGATCCCATCACACACGGGGTCACCGTGAAACGGCTGCTGACGACAACCAAGGAGACCCAGTGCTTGTCTGCGTGACCCTCGTGGTGTAGGAACGGAACAGGCCATCACACACACAAATGTCCGATAGGAAACTGCTGTGACGGAAGAGAACAGCGTGCCGTGGAAGAAATCACCTCCCAACAGGACGACTCACAAAAAACCAAACCCACTGCCATCAAGTCGATTCCGACTCAAAGCAACCCCCGCTGGGTTTCCGAGGCACTGAACCTTCCCGGAAGTAGATGGCCCAGTCTTCCTTCTGTGGGGCAGTGGCTGGTGGGTGCGAACCACCAGCCTTCTGGTTAGCAGTCAAATGTCTCAAGCACACCAGAGTTCCTAATGGAAGACTAGGGACAGCCTTTTGGACACCTGAGGCTAAGACCCAAAGGATAAGGCTTGGCCAGGGGGAGACTGTCCCAGGTGCAAGAAGCAGCGGGTGCTGAGGGCTGCGGCAGGAGCGAGTGGGGCTGAGCACAGTGAATGTGGGCAGAGTTGGGAGACATGGGCAGGGGTAAGACCACGAGCCACTTGTCGGCCATGGCAAGGAGGCCGGGAGAGGATGCTGCTGGGGCATTTGTTGGGGGAACTGAAGTAGAAAGAGTAAAACCCATTCTGGCTGTTGTATGAATAGATTACTAGGATTACAGTGAGGAAATTGGTGAAGGGTCACGCAGGCCAGAGATGAGGGTGGGGATGGGCAGAGCAGAGATAATAATTGTAGTATAACTGATTGTAATTATTGCCACAGTAACAGCAGCTCATTTACTGAGCACCTACTATGTGCCTGCACTGTGCTGAGTGCTTTCATGCATTCACCCATTATACTACTGTTATCCCCCCATTTTGCAGCTATGGAAACCAAGGGACAGAAAAGTGTAGTGTCTTAAGATCACTGAGCTAGCAGATAAGCAAAGCACTACTGAAGAAGAACAAAGTAGGAGGTTTCATAGACCCAGATCTCAAAATTCCTACTATACACCCACAGTAGTCAAAACAGCCTGGTACTGGTACAACAACAGACACACAGACCAGTGGAATAGAATCAAGAATCCAGAGATAAATCCATTGACCTATGGCCAGCTGATCTTTGATAAAGGGCTGAAATCCATTAAATGGGGAAGAGATAGTCTCTTTAACAAATGGTGCTGGCAAAACTGGATATCCATTTGCAGAAAAATGAAACAAGATCCATACCTCACACCATACACAAAAACTAACTCCAGATGGATCAAAGACCCAAGTGTAAAACCTAAAAGTACAAGTTCTTCAAGGAAAAAATATG
>NW_006921686.1:7082670-7092145 GCF_000298275.1 Orycteropus afer afer | reverse complement strand
GTAAATCTTCACCCAAATCCTAATTAAAAAAAAAAAAAAAAATTCAGCTGTTAACCAGTCAGTTCCATAGGACAGAATAGAACTGCCCAAAGGCATTTCCAAGGCTGTAAATCTTTACGGAAGCAGGCTGCTTCATCTTTTTCCTGCTGAGCAGCTGGTGGGTTGGAACTAGACTTTCTGGTTAGCAGCCGAATGCTTTAACCACTGCACCACCAGACCTCCTTAAATTAATGACAAATGATATATAACAAGCACCATACAGTGATAAACAAATTAACAGCATTCTGAGAAAAATCAATAGCAATATTATGATGTGTATTACTGTTCATTAGGTATTGATTATTAATGATAGTTTCATACTAGAAAACTGTTAATGCTTATTGTTATATGGTGTATGTTATATATTTTACATAAATGTAACATCATTTGTCATTAATTAACTACAGATTAATTGCTATGAAGGAGTTGCTGGGTGACATAAACAGTACACACACTTGGCTGCTAACTGAAAGGCTGGAGGTGAGTCCACCCAGAGGCACCTCAAAGGAGCTCTGGTGGCGCGGTGACTAAGGCATTTGACTGCTAACCAGAAGGTTGTCGGTTCAAACCCACCAGCCACTCTGCGGAAGAAAAATTGGGCAATCTACTTCTGTAAAGATTTACTGCCTCAGAAACCCAATGGGGGACGCTGTGCATCAGAACTGACTCGATGGCAGTGGGCTTGGTTTTTGGTTTATAGGCACCTCAGAAGAAAGGCCTGGTGATCTGCTTTGGAAGGAACCACCCACTGAAAACCTTGTGGAGCACAGCTCTTCTGCGACATACACGGGGTCTCTCCATGAGTTCGAATTGACTCAACAGCAACTGGTTTAACTCGCTGGTACAAAGATGGACCGACACACATGCACGCACGTGCACGCACACACATACGCACACACACACACACTCCTAACAGCATTGTTTAAACTGCAAAAACCTCCAGTCACCATCTGCAGAGTGGACTCAACGTCTACCTGGCAGAATAGGGTACTACCCAGAACCCAGAGTGGGTAAGAGCACAGGCTCTAGAAACAGAGGGCCTGGGTTCAAAAGAAGGTGCTCTGATGGCGCAGTGGTTAAGGCATTTGGCTGCTAACAAAAGGATTGGCAGTTCAAACCCACGAGCCACTCCGTGGGAGAAAGATGAGGCAGTCTGCTCCTATAAAAAGTTACAGCACTGGAAAGCCTCTGGGGCAGTTCTACTCTGCCCTACAGGGTCACTATGAATTGGAAACAACTCGATGGCAGTGGGTTTTTGGTTTTTGATTGAAATCCCAGCTCTGCCACACACTTGTAACTTAACCTCTCTGCCCCAGGTTCTCTGCCTATAAAATGAAGATAACAGAACCCAAAGACTGAAGAGTGAACTCACATAATGCATTTATAACAGTGCCTGGTACACCAGAAAACAAACCACGAAACTCACTGCCTTCAAGTCAATTCTGACTCATAGAGACCCCCTGTCCGTTTCTGAGGAGGTAACTCTACGGGAGTAGATTGCCCAGTCTTCCTTCTGTGGAGTGGCTGGTGGGTTTGAACTGCCAACCTTCTGGTTAGCAGTCAAATGCCTTAGGCACTGCGCCACCAGAGCTCCTTGGTACGACAGGACTCAACACCATGAACTTCAGTGTTCCTGTCATTGCGAATACTGGTAGCATTACAGTCATGAAGAGTCATGAGGGGCTACACATGTCCACAGAAAACAATCTCTGTGAAATAATATGAAGTTAAAAAAGAAGCAACTAGTAGTTAACATAACCACTTTTTTGGGGAAAAAATTGCACGAAACAATTTAAAAAAAAATAACCACTGCCACTGAGTCAATTCCGACTCACAGCACCCCTAAAGGACAGAACAGAACTGCCCCATAGGGTTTCCAAGCCTGTTTATCTTTACAGGAGAGCTCTGGGGCATAGTGCCTAAGGCATCTGACTGCTAACCAGAAGGCTGGCAGTTCAAACCCACCAGCCACTCTTTGGAAGGAAGACTGGGTACTGCAGGAGACCTTCTTAGCGATATGCCCTGTTTGAGCGCTTTTACAATTTATTCCTGGGTACAAATGTCCCCTTTCTGCCATTTTGTTTTGGGGCAGGCTAACGCCTAATAAAGATCCCACCGATGAACTTCCCCACCCTCACCCCTCAACCCCCCATGGCACAGGGAGCCATAGTGAAAGTTCTGGGGACAGCCCACCCCCACAGTGGGCCATCTCCTCTCAGCCCCTCCCTGCTGACACCCAGACTCAGGAAAAACAAGGGAGTGGGGGGCCCACCTGCAGGGAGCTGTGGACCGAGAGGAGGCAGGAAGAGGCAGCGGTGCCTGCGGTGCGGGCGGCGGGGTCCTGCAGCACCAGCAGCCGGCGGTCCGTCTTGTGGGTGAACAGGAGCTGCGACAGACGACAGATGACAGACGGGGTGAAGGTTAGCGGGAGCGGAGGGGCCACCGAGGAGCCCGGTCCCCGGGTGCTCCGGCCCAGGCCTCCAGCACCAGCCCGTTTCCCAGGTGGAAACACTGAAGCCCGGAGGCCCATGAAGAGCTCGGGTGTGGTGCCTGCTCAGCGTTGAGCCCCCCTGCGTAAGCTGCACTGTGGGTGGAAACTGCCAGTTCCCTGAGAGCAAGGACCTGGGGGCCGGGACTCCTCCATGTCACGAGGGGCTCAGGGGCTGGGGCTCAGGGGCTGAGGCGGGAGGAAGCTGAGGGCCAGGACTTTGAAGTCTGAGGGAGGAGAAGGTTGGGGGCCCAGGCTCCTGGACTTCAGGGAGGAAGGAGCTAGGGCTGAGACTTCCAGGGTCTGAGGGCAGAGGGGCTGGGGGCCTAGACCCCTGGGTCTGGGAGTGGGGGGCTGGGAGCCCAGAGCCCTGGTCTGAGGAAGGACAGGGGCTTGGAGCCAGACTCCTGGGTTGGAGGGACAGGAAGATTGTGGGTGGGGACTCCTAGGCCTGAGGAAGGGGAGCACTGGGGGCCCGGACTCCTAGGTCTGCAGGACGAAAGGGTTGTACTCTGGGACTCCAGGATCTCAAGGAGCAAGGGGCTGGGGCTGGGACTTTTGGGGTCTGCAGGAGGAGGGGCTGGGGACCTGCACTCCTGGGGGGCTTGGGGGAGAATGACTGACAGCACAGGGAACCCCATACCTTAGTAAGGGCCTGGTTGGGCTCCGAGAAGTCCCCGCCGGGCGCTCCCTGAAGGCGACTGAGTTCCAGCAGCCGGGTCCGCTCCTGGGGAAGGCAAGAATGCAGGGCCATCCTCCTCGCAAAGGCGGGAGGGGCCTCCCAGCAGCTTTTCCCGACACAAGGAGACACCTAGGGACAGGGAAGAGGTGAGGTGCCCCCGGAGGAAGGGAGGATGTAGGACCAGGTCTCTGGGGAGACTCACCTGTGTCAGGGCCTGAAGGGCCTCCTCCTTCTTCCGGCTCAGCCCCCGGCTCTCAGCCACCATCTGCTCCCCCAGCGACTTGAGCTGCTCCTCCAAGACCTGGATCCGACGCTGCAGGGCACCCCCGAGGCCAGGTTACTCAGCTGGCCCCAGGCCCCCAGTTGGTTCCCCATGCCCACCCATCCCCAGAACCAGGCCCACCTTCCCCCAGAACCGGGTCCTCCTTGAGAACCTGGAATCTGCAGCACCTGCTCACAGAGCCCTGGGACCTAGCTGCCCGGGGAGGGGACTCTGGCTTGAGCTCCCTGGTGCCCTCCTCCCTTGGGGGTCCAGAAGAGACCTGGGCAGGGTGGAAGGGTGGTGGATTCGACATACAGAGAGAGCTGAGGGAGTCGCGAGAGATCGAGACCCAGAGCACGTCACCAAGAGAAGGGACCAAGAGAGAGAGGCAAAAGAGACACAGAGAAGAGTGACCAAGAGGAAGCAGACAGACAGACGTGCAGAGAGAGGAGGGAACAGAGACGGGGAGGAACATGGAGACATACGAGGGGAAACGAGAGTATGACAGAGAGAGATGCAGACAGAGGTGGGGAAGGAGACCCACCCAGAGCTTTCTACCAAGAACTCTGGGAAATGGCTTCACATACAGGTTGCTTTTCCCCCTCAGGACTTGCAGTGAAGCTCCCAGAAGGGACTGGTGGGAGCATATTTCAGGACTAGAGGTTAAGAAGCTGTGTTGTGATGACAACTGAGCAGGTTCAAAGCCAGTTCTACCCCCAAAGAAAACCAAACTCACTGCCATCAAGTGGGATCCGACTCAGAGCAACCCCTCCTTGGGTTTCTGAGGAGGTATCACTATGGAAGTAGATTGCCCAACCTTCCTTCCAAGGAGTGGCTGGTGGGTTTGAACCGCCAGCCTTCTGGTTAGCAGTCAAATGCCTTAGGCACTACACCACCAGAGCTCCCAGTTGTACCCTCTACCAACTACCAAACCAAAACCAAACCCACTGCTGTTGAAGTCTGCTCTGACTCACAGCAACTCCTGTTGGGTTTCCAAGTCTGTAAATCCTTACGGAAGTAGATTGCCTTACTCTTCTTCCCCAGAGCAGCCGGTAGGTTTGAACTGCTGGCCGTTTGGTTAGCAGTCAAATGCCTTAGGCACTATGCCACCAAAGCTCCTTTGTACAAACTACGTCACCTTGGAAATAGTGACTTGAGCACCTGGAGCTTCAGTGTCTCCATTTATAAAATGGAAAAGACGCAATAGGACCTGTGTGGTGCACTGTGAATTGCTGTTATAAACACGGTCTTGTAACTGCCATGAAGAAACTGGGTAGGACCATGCAAATAAGGTGCATAGAACCCTAACGAGGGAATTGGTCAGTTTTGCCATCCTACTAGGCTTGAAAGGAGCTCTGGTAGCATAGTGGCTAAAGCACTTGACTGCTAACCAGAAGGCTGGCGGTTCAAACCCACCAGCCACACCTCGGAAGGAAGGTTGGGCAATCCTACTTCCTTAGTGATACTGCCTCGGAAACCCAAGGAAGGGTTGCTATGAGTCGGGGCCGACTCGACGGCACATTACAACAACAACAGGCTTGAAAGAGCCAGTCCCACACAGGTCATGGGAGACCTCACTACTGTCAAGAATAAGAGCCGAGTGTAGATATGTCCTTTGGACCCAGGGTCCCTGTACCAAGAACCTCCTAGACCCAGAACACAGAGAGAGAACTGTAACAACGAAGACAGAGCAAGATGGTGAGAAGCCACAGCAAGCATGGCAAAGGCCAGAGACAGAGAAACGGCGGCGGAAGAACCAGGAGATCGGCATGAGATGGTGCAGCAGACTTTCCGGTCCACAGAGCAAGGTGGCTACAATGGGCTTGTCGACTCTGTGCCCGAGAGAGCTGAGTGGCTGGCTGGCAGAATGGGGGCCTCCAGACACTTACGAGCAGGGGCCAAAGAGCTGTAATGCTTGCCCGAGTACGACAGAGACCAGGCCCGAGCAGGGCCCCGGGGCCGAGGCCAGCCTGCAGGCACGGCCTAAGAAGAGGCCGGCTGATTGAAGACATCCTGTTACTTCCAAGTTCGTCCTGATCCTGAATTGTAGCCTGTTACTACCTTAACGAACCCCATAATCATGAGCATTGTCTGTGAGTTCTGTGGGGCAGAACTGTGCTCCCCAGGGTTTTCAACAGTCAGTTTTTCTGAACAGAGTTCAATTGCAATGAATTACTGAACCCATCAGAGGAGTAGAGAGTGCTGGGGGAGGGACGGCTGGTGTGAGAACTGGTACAAAGACTGGAGAGAGGAGGTATGTCGGACCTCTGCCTTGTAGGAATCAGCTCTGGGCTGATGGTGCTTCTTAGGCAGGTTCAGATGCTACTCCCACCCCTCACATGTCACCTCACAGACCTGTTGCAAGCACTGAATGCGCTGATACTCACGATATGCTTAGAACAGTGCTGGGCACACAGTAACTGTCAAGTCATCTGCTATCAGTTACTGTTCCAAGGGACGTGGCACGGGCGGGACGCCATGGTGGGGAAAGGCTTAGGCACAGAGCAGGGCGGACGGACGGGGCTGGCCGGGGAGGCAGGGCCAGCAGGGCCAACTCACCTTGTGCTGTGCCACACTGGCCTGAAGCTCCTGCACCTTGGGGTCGAGTGCCCGGGCCCCAGGGCTGTGCCGACCCTCCTCCTCCCGCCGGCTCTCGTGCTCCAGCTGCTGGAACTCCAGGTCCTCATAGGCACGCTGGGCTAGCTCCAGCTGTTCCCTCATCTGCAGGGGAGGGCAGAAAAGGCTGGGGGTCTGGATCCCAGGGCCTGGGGACCAGGACTCCTGGCTGGTAAGGAAAGAGAGGCAGGGCCGGGGGCAAGGGGCTGGACTCCTGGGTCTGAGGGAGGAGGAGTCCGGGGGGCCTGGACTCCCCGGTCAGAGTGAAGAGGCGATGGGGCGGGGTGGGGGGTGGAGACTCCCAGGTCTGAGGGAGGAGGGGCCGGGCCCGGACTCCTGGGTACTGGACACCAGGTCCCCGAGAGGCTGGGAGGCCCTCACCTCCTGCACCTCCTGCAGAAGCAGCTCCCGCTGGTCCTCTGGCTGGGAATCGAGTTGTCCCTGGGCCTCCCGGAGTCTCTGGCGAAGACCCTCCACACGGTCCTGCTCCTGCCTGAGCCGTCTCTGTTCCTGAAAGAACACGGCAGGGTCTCAGCTCTGCCTGACCTCAGAGGCAACACGGTCAGGCCAGCTGGATCTCAGACCCCTGCCCGACTCGGCTCTGGGAGGCCAAGGCCTCGTCTGTTTCACTCTTGTCCACACAGGACCTGGAGTAGGTGCAAAGGAAACAACTGTTGAAGGAACGAACACAGAAACGTCTCCGTGCCGGGTAACACTGGGGACAGAGAGCTCGGTGCCCAAGGACACAGCCAGAGACAGCTGGACAAGGAGGGCCCTGAGACACTTCAAAACCCCACAAACCACAGCTGTCTCTGAGTGAACTCTGACCCACGGCAGCCCCGCGTGTGTCAGGGCAGAACTGGCTCCCCTGGGTTTTCAACAGTCGGTTTTTCTGAACATCACCAGGCCTTTCTTCCAAGTTACCTCTCGTGGACTCAAACCTTCAACCTTTCAGTCAGCAGCCAAGTTCACTAACCACTGCACCACCCGGGGACTCCAGTGAGACACTGGGGTATGGAAACCCTAAAAAACCCAAGCCCGCTGCCGTCAAGCTGATCCTGACTCATAGCGACCCTCATTGGGTTTCCAAGGCTGTAAATCTTTACACAAGTAGATTGCCTCACCATCCTCCTCCAGAGTGGCTGGTTTATTTGAACCGCTGACCTTCTGATTAGCAGCCAAAATGCCTTAGCCGCTACGCCACCAGAGCTCCTTGTGGAAACCCGAAGAGGAAGCAAATTCCCCTGCATGACCCTAGGCTTCCTGGGTGTGAGGGTTTTGAGGTAAACGTCAAAAATCAGGGAGCAAATTGGCATAACATACTACACAAAACATTGTCCCACCCCCTACTGTGGTGAGTAGTGACTGGATCTTAAAAGCTTGCAAGCTGCCATCTAGATGAAACGATGGGTCTCTCCTCGTCCAGAGCAAAGACGAATGAAGAAAAACAAAAATTCATGGAAACAATTAGTCCTAGCGACTGGTATACCATCCGATCTGCAGCCTATATGACTATGAGACCAGAAGAACTAGATGGTGCCTGGCTACTACTGTCAACTGCTTGGAAGAGGATCTATGTAGGAGATTCTGGATAGAGAAGGAGAACAATATGGAACAAAGCTCAAAATCATTTGGAAAAAAAAAGGGGGAGGGGGACCAGGTTTGCTGGTCTGATAGAGCCTGGTAGAACCACTGAGACTATGGCCCCTAGCTGCCCTTCAGGTCTGGAATTGGACCCACACCTGTGGCTTCCAACCAAACAACAGACAGGCATATGAGCTGAACATTTATCTGAGGTACATACACTCCTTGGAGAGAACAATCATGGGAGAAAGAAGGGCTGTTAATGAACAGGGAGACAGCTCAGGGGGCAGGAGTGCATGGAGGGATGGACACAGGGAAGAGGTGACCATAGGGAGGAAGTGGGAGGGGGGCTGTTGCATTGTGGTAAATTGTGGTCAATGTCATGAGACAAAGTGTATGTGAACTGCTGTATGGAAAGTAAATTTGCTATGTAAATTTTCACCCAAATCACAATTAAAAAAAAGAAATACATACATATATATATATATATATATATATATAATCAGGGAGCATGAAAATTAACTCAAAAGGGATTAACAACCAAAATACAAGCACTACCACCTTAGAACGCTTAGAAGAAAATACAGGGGTCAATCTTCAGGATCTTGATTTTGGTCATGGATTCTTAGATAAGACACTAAAAGCTGGAGCAACAGAAGCCGTGAAAAGACACCCTACAGAATGAGAGACGGTATCTGTAATTCGGATGGGGGTTTGCCAGCGGACCATATGAAGAACACCTACAACTGGGCAGCCAAAAGGAAACCACCTCATCGGAAAAATGAGCAAAGGACACACACACAGACGTCTCTCTGAAGATGAACACCCCCGGCGGATGGCCCATTAAAGGATGCTCAATGATCTTAGTTATTACACAAATGCAAATGGCAATCACAATGAGACAGCACTTCACCCCCACTGTACTGGCTGCTGGTCTGGTGGTGTAGTGGTTAAAGCATTTGGCTGCTAACCGAATGGTTGGTGGATCAAACCCCATCAGCCACTCCAAGGAAGAATGATGAGACAGTCTGCTTCCATAAAGACTTACAGTCTTCAAAAGCCTATGGGGGTCGCTATGAGTCAGAATGGACTCAATGGCAATGAATTTGTTTTTTGGTTTTTTTTTTTTTTTTTTTTTGAGGATGGCTGTTATCAAAACACACTGAAAAATAAACCTGGTGAGGATGTGGAGAAATCTGAATGGAAAGTGGTATAGCTGCCGTGGAAAACCATTTGGCGGCTCCCCCAAAAGTTAAACACAGACTTGCCAATGACCCTGCCATTCCACTCCAGGCATCCACCCAAAATAGCTGAAAGTGGGGGCACAAACAGGCCACCAATGTTCATCGCGGCACGATTCACAGCAGCCAAAAGGTGGAAACAACCCAAGTGGCCACCAACAGATGAATGGGTAAACAAGACGCGGTCCACACACACACCATGGAATATTATTACTCGGCCACAAAGAGGAATAAAGTTCTGGTACCTGCAGTGACATGAGGGACCTTGAAAACATTAAGATGAGTGACCTAAGTCAGTCACAAAAATAACACATACTGTACAACCCCACTTACAGGAAATACCTAGAACAGGAAACTATATAAGAAGCTCTGGTGGTGTAGTGGTTAAGGCACTTGGCTGCTAACAAAAGGTTAGTGGTTCAAGCCCACCAGCCACTCTGGGGAATAAAGAGGAGGCAGTAAAGATTTATAGCCTTGGAAACCCCATGGGGGTGGCAATGAGTCGGAATGACTGGAGGGCAGTGAGTTTTTGAGTTTTGGCAGCCCTGTGGAGACAGAAAGGA
>NW_006921686.1:7066238-7082080 GCF_000298275.1 Orycteropus afer afer | reverse complement strand
GAGGCAGGCAGGCCCAGGACGCTGGCCTGGGACAAAAGGGACAATGGGCAGGAGGAGCTGCTGAGATCAGCTCTGTATACCGAGAACAGGACTGGGGGGGGGGCGGGGGGGGCTCCTGGGTCTGAGGGAGGAGGAGGCTGAAAGCTTGGACTCCTGGGTCTGAGGGGCGAGGGGGCTGGAGACCTGGACCCCTGGATCTGAGTGGAAAAAGGGCTGGAGCCCCGGACTCCTGGATCTGTGTGGGGAGGGAGCCAGAAACCTGGACTCCTAGGTCTGAGGGAGGAGAGTGTTGGGGGCCAGACTCCTGGGTCTGAGGGGAGATGGGGCTGGGGACCCAGACTCTTGGGTCTGAGGGAGGAGAGAGTTGGGGGCCAGACTCCTGGGTCTGAGTGGGGAGGGAGCTGGAGACCTAGACTCCTCGGTCTGAGGAAGGAGAGAGTTGGGAGCCAGATTCCTGGGTCTGAGTGGGGATGAGGCTGGGGACCCAGACTCCTGGGTCCCAGAAGAGGAAAAAGTCTCTAGTAAGCAGGACACACAGGTCTAGCCCTCAGGCGATAAATCAATGAGAGGAGAAACTGAGGCTCCCTGAGGGTAAATGAGGGCCCGGGAAATCTCAAGATAAAAGCTAAGGCCATGCATGGAAAAAGACTGATGGCGCTGCAAAGTCACCACCTCCCCACCTATAACGAAACAAGCAGTCTAAGCAGTGCCCACTGACAACTGACGTCAAACATTTAAGGAAAAGGTTATAAAGGAGGGATGAGGGCGACGTGAGGTCTGGACAACCAGACATAATGTCCTGCTAACGCAGAGCACTGGACCTAAAACCAATCTGAATCTAAATCTCAATCTGTGCGCCTCACCCCGTGGGATGTGATGAACGACAGCACTGGCAGGCCACCAGCCAGACCCCAACTGTGGACGGGGACTCGGCACCGTCAACCATGAACAGCACAGGGTGAAACTCAGAGGGAACCGTTACAGGTGAAAAAACACACATGGAACGTATCAACCAAGTATGATACACCAGCCTTTTGGGGAGCTAACGGAAATAAACCGTTAAGAGGCATTTTTGAGACAATCTGGAACAGCTGAAAAACAACTGAATACTAGACAATATTAAGAACTTATTAATTCTTTAGGTGTGATATGGTGTGACATGGTGATGATGTCTTTAAGAAACAGTTCTTATCTGTAAAGGACACACGCTAAAGTATTTACAGGCATATAACTCCTGGGATTGGTTTTTAAGACTTGGGGCAAGGAAACCAACTGGGGGGCTTGAAACAGGAACGAAGACGGTTGGTCACTGTTGAAGCCACATGCACACACATGGGACCCCCTCCAACTATTCTGTTTCTGTGAGTTTGAAATCTTTTCAATTACCTCATATG
Source organism: Orycteropus afer afer (assembly GCF_000298275.1). Taxonomy (NCBI): domain Eukaryota; kingdom Metazoa; phylum Chordata; class Mammalia; order Tubulidentata; family Orycteropodidae; genus Orycteropus; species Orycteropus afer. The sequence goes on along the minus strand of NW_006921686.1, from coordinate 7,080,686 downwards.
CATGTGAAAGCTGGATAATGAATAAAGAAGACCAAAGAAGAATTGATGATTTTGACTTGTGTTGGCGAAGAACACTGAAAGTAATGGACTGCCAGAAGAGCTAACAAATCTGTCCTTGAAGAATTGCAGTGAGAAAGTTCGTTGGAAGTGAGAATGGCCAGCCTTCGTCTCACCTGCTTTGGTCCAATTGTCAGAAGGGACCATTCCCTGGAGAAGGACATCATGCTTGGTAAAGTGGAGGGTCAATAAAATAGAGGAAGACCCTCAACAAGATGGATTGACACAGTGGCTGCAATGATGGGCTCAGGTATAGCAAGGATTGTGAGGCCAGTGCAGGACGGGGCAGTGTTTGGTTCTGTTGTCCACAGGATTGCTATGATTCCGAGGCGACTCAACCGTGCACAACATTATACCACGTTTACAGAGCAATACAGAGGCAAAGGTCCCAATGATCCAGACCTAAAAAACTCCCAAGGAAACACCTCATCTCCCTGGAGCCCAAGTGGCCCCATTTGGGGAATGGGGGTAATGATGGCACCCAGGTCACCAGGCGCACCCCTGGGAAGATCCAACAAGGAACCAACCAGGTGACGAAGAGCCAGCGGGCCACACACACACACCTGCTCGCGCTGCTCTCGGCCGCCCTGCTCCGAATCCTCCTGCTGCCCCAAGAGCTCCCGGAGCTGTTCCTCCTCCCGCCGGGCGGCCACCCGCTCCCCAGCCAGCTCACCCCGCAGCAGGGCCACCTCCACCTCCATCTGCAGAGAGAATGCAAGGGTCAGGGTCTGGACGCCTGGATCACAGACAGGAAGGAGCCTAGACTCCTGGGCCTGAGGGAGGAGGGACTGGAGACCTAGAATCCGACACCCAGGAAAGAAACGGTAGAGGGGCCTGGCGTCACGGATCCTCACGCGTAGGGACCGGATCTCCGAAACGGGTCCACAACCTCACCTCGATCCTCAGCTCCTTCCTCTGGCGCTGCAGCTCCTTCACCCGCTGCTCCATCAGGGCCACGCGGGTCAATGCCTCCAGCTGCTGCCCGCGAAGCCTGCGCGCCACCCCTCGGGCGCCGTCCCCGGACCAGGTGGGCGTAGGGGGCGTGGCGGGGATCTGCACGGGAGGCGGGGCCTCGGGCTGAGGCTGAAGAGGGCGTGGTCAAGCGGTGAGCGCACACCTCACACTTCACTCCCACCCACCCCCACCCCGCAGTCCTTAAACAGGCCCTTCCCCACTTGCACCCGCCCCTGTCAGGGGGTCTGCGATCCACAAAGCTCTGATACTGAAGGTAGAGTGGAGGGAGGGTGCAGGTCCGGAGACCACCGCCTCGAGCACCCAGAGGCTCCAAGTCCAGGGAGGGCGGGGCGGACTCCTGGGAGAAGATCCTTTCTAACTGGGTCCCCTCCTCTAGCTGTCACCTGCCCACAGTCCCAAGGTCCCTCTCTCTTTCTCTGGGTTTCTATGCGTCCCTACCCGTTTCCCCGGGTCTCTCTCGCTCTGGCTTAGCAGTTGTCTCTGCGTCTCTCTGTCTCTGAATCTCTGGGTCTTTCTCCCTCGGGTTCTCCCCCTCTCTCGAGGTTTCTTTGCCTCTGTTCCCGTTTCTCTTAGTCTCTGCCCTTCGTTTCTGGGTTTCTGTCTGCGTGTCTCTCTAAGTCTCTGGGTCTCCCTTCTGGGCCTTGTCTCTCAGCCTTCATGTCTCTGTCTCCCGGGTGGGTCTCTGAGGGTTTCCTGTGTCTCTGTCTCTGTGTCTCGCCGGCTCTGGTCTCGGTCTCTGTCTCAGTCTCCTTATCTCTGGCGCTGTCTCTGGGTCTCTGTTTCGCTGACTTCTCTGTAACTCTCGGTCTCCCGTTGATTCTCTCCGGGGGTCCCCGCGACCCTCTCCCTCCGGGCCTCTCACCATGTCGCGGCCGCTCTCGGTGCTACTGCCTTCTATTTCTTCCTCTTCTTCCGCTTGCTGCTCGGCTCCTCGGCCGTTCGGAAGTTCCTCCGGGGCCTCGGGCGCCTCTGGTTCCCGAGGGTCCTCGGGGGACTCCTGAAGCTGAGCGGGCCCTTGGAGCTGGGTTTCCGCGTCGCACTCCGGGATCGGAGGCGGTGGAGACCCCTTCTGGGGGCGCCTAGGCGTCCCCATGGCCTCTAAGCGCTCTGGCGGGGTAGGCGGGGCCCGCAGGCCTGGGGCGGGGCCTAGCCGCGTCGGGGGCGGGGCTTAGGAGTTCTGAGCGCGCTTCAGGAGGCGGGGCCTAAGGGTTCAAAGGAGGGAAACTAAGCATTCCGGGGGCGTGTCCTGAGCTTTCTAGGGGCAGAGCATAAGGTTGGGGTGGGGCTTGATGGCTCCAAGGATGCCACGCCCACGGAGGCGGGGCTGGAATTGGAATCCCGGGTTCTAGCACGCCCCCCACCCGCCTCTGAGACCCCTTCTCCCCACTCCTATCGTGGTGTCTGTCCTCGTACCGTCCCAGCAGCCCCCTCAATCCCTTGGACTACCTTAAAGTGACTCCTCCCTCCGGGACTCAGAAGTCCGGACTCCTGCCCCCTTGTCTCTTAAACCCCAAACCCTCCTCCCCAGAGCCTTGGCCCCAGACCCCCGGTGTAGAGAGCAGCGCCCATGCCACCTCACCCAGGGACCCAGTAATCAGGCTCCCAGTCTCCTCCTCTCTGGACAAGCCTGGAGTCTGAGTCCTCTGATCCTTCCGAGAGCGAGATCCCAAACTCCAACCCCCATCTCTCCCGTGGCCCCTAAGAGGCGAGTCCCCAACCGCCTCCCATCCAGCGACCCTGACGCCCTCACCAGCTCCGGCCTCGGCGCGCTCCCCTCTGTGCTCTGGGCGCTCCCGCTTCTGTCTAAGAGACAGGTGGCTGGGGAAGAGGGAGAGAGGCCGCCTCATCCCCCTCCCCAGCAGCCCGGAAGTGGAGGGAGGGGGACAACAGGTCCGACCGCTCCCGAGGGAGGAGGGAGCGACCAGCTTGCCCCGCCCGCGACTGCGGCATCCGGCCATCCCGGCCCCACTGGCCCCACCCTCGGAGAACCCGGCACCCCGATCCCACTCGGCCTCCAGCGCCCCCACTCCTGCCCCCTAAAGGCCCAGGTGGCTCCTGGGCCGACTCGACTCTGTAGAACCGCCTTCTGAATGCCGAGACCCCGGGGGGGGGGGAAGAGGGAGGAAGGAAAAGGGGAAATGGAGGTGGGGGCCTATCCCCTCTAATGAGCCGTTTAGAAGGGCCCCACCGGTCTGGGGAGCTGGGCAAGGGCAGGGGGCACCCCAAAGACCCACCCAGAGAGAGGGGGAAGTATGCAGAGAGAGGTTAGAGGCCTCACCCAGGCCCTTTCCCCTCTGGGCAAAAACAGGAAAACAGCTGGTAGGTGAAAAGGGGTGATTAGTGGGGAGCTGTGCTGAACACTTTACACCCAATAATTCCATCTTCACAGCAGGGCAGTGAGAAGGGACTGCTCCATTTTACAGCTGGGGAAACAGGCTGAGGGGGTACAAATGTGCCCAAGGTCCACCCATGCTGAAAATATTGATGCCAGATTCATCCCCTGGGAAGCCCATGTTTGCAGACTGTCACTCCAGGCCAGGAAGTGCCTGAAAAACTGTTGCAAACAATGATAATCGTTAACACGATACAGAGCCTTCCACGCAGGCATGGTGCCAAGCACCTCGTGCGCCTGGACTCACTGCCAGTCACAACCACCCTATCATTAAGCCTGCCATGACATCCCCATTAAGAGGAGGAAGCTGGAGCCAGGAGCGGTGAAGTGTCTTATCCTGGATCTCACAGGGACAAGTGGCTCTAACTCAAGAGGATGTTCTCAGCCAAGGACATGAGAAATGCCGCCCCAGATTTCTGTGTTTGCTTCTGATCTTGTGAGTTAGGAAAATCCCCTTACGGATCCCTTGACCTTCACCTTGGCCAGCTGCTCTGGCCTCTCCAGGAGACCAGAAGCAACTCCAGGCACCTCAGCCCAGAAACCCCACTGGCTCCCCCCAGAAAAATAGGCAGGAGTCAGATTCACAGAGCACACACACAAAAGTTTACTTATGAAGCTTGAAGGGCTGGTGGAGTGGAGAGAGGAGAGTAGGGTGACACCTCTCCCCTTACCCCACCTCGTGCATCAGTAACGGATACGAGCACCTGATGGAGAACAGGCGTCAGGAGGGTGGGGTCTGGACCCCACAGCGCATGTTGGCTGGAACAGCAACGTCTGCAAGAGACCAAGGGGGAGACTAAGGGACCCAGACAGACCTCCATGCCCCACTGGGAACCAGAATCCTAGGACCCCTTTTGGAGGGATAGGGGAGCTCTGGTAGCATAGTGGCTAAGGCACTTGACTGCTAACCAGAAGGCTGGCGGTTCAAACCCACCAGCCACTCCTCGGAAGGAAGATGGGGCAATCTACTTCCGTAGTGATACCGCCTCGGAAACCCAAGGAGGGGTCGCTATGAGTCAGGTCTGACCCGATGGCACAGAACAACAACAACATAGGATTCCAGCCATGAGTCTTCTCCTTCCTCAGACTCAAAGATCATGTCTTTCAAAACCTCCTCCCTCAGCCCCAAGTGTCCAGGCCTCAGTCTCTTGTCCACCCTCAGACCCTGGCTGGGCCCTAGCCCCACCCCCAAACCCAGTAGGGCCCCACCCCCAAACCCAGAAGTCCCATCCCCCAGTGGCTTACCTATCTGCTGAGGCTTGGGCAAGTTCAGGTTGTCCATGACCTTGATAAACTCCTCACAGCTGAGCGTAAGCCGAGGGTTCAAAGTCCTTTCCTCCTCCACAGTGGACACTGTGAGGCCTAGTGGCCAAGGGAGGGGGAAAAAGACTGGTCCAGAGCCCTAGGCCTCCCAGGACTACATTTCCCAGGAGGCCTTGAGGGGCCTCTCTGGCCTGGGGCTACCAGTGTCTTCCCAGAAATGTGCCTGAGATTGCCTTCCCGCCTCAATGGGCACTATGGGAAATGTAGTTTTCCATACTTCTCTAAGAATGACAAACCCAACCCAAACTCAGGCAGTCCCAGGGAAATTCATGCCCTGTGGAATTCTAGCCGTTACAGTTTCCACACTCACACACACTGTAGCTAAGTGTTTGCTTTCAGGCTTCTGGAATTACAGTCTCCACATTCCATAAGGATAAACCAAAACAAATTCACTGCCACTGAGTTGATTTTGACTCCACAGCCCCATGTGTTACAGGGTAGAACCGCTCCGTGGGGTTTCCTTGGCTATAATCTTTAGGGAAGCCGATTACCAGGCCTCTCTTGTGTGGTGCATCTGGGTTGATTCAAACCAACCTTTGGGTTAGTAGTTTGCGCCATCTAGGGACCTGGCAGTCTGATAAACAACAACAACAAAATCCAGCTGTCGTCAAGCTGACCCCCTCACGGCGACCCTGTGTCCAGCTGTCGTCAAGCTGACCCCTTCACGGCGACCCTGTGTGCCACAGCGTCCAATCGTGTTCCGTAGGTTTTCAAGACCATGACCTTTCGAAGCAAAGTAGCAGGCCTTTCTTCTGAGGTGGGTTTGCACCAGCCACCTTTGCAGTTAGTAGATGAGCGCTTAACCATTTGCACCCCCCAAAGACACAGCAGTCTGGTACCCCCTTTCCAAAAGTAAGTTATATAAGCCCCCACCTCCTCCAAGAAGCCCTCACCATGGTAATCATGAGCAGGGTAGATCAGACAGTCGCCTGGAAGCGTGAAGATCTTTTCGTGGACTGAGTGGTACAAAGTCTTAGCACAGCCTAGGGAGGGAAAGCTCAGAGGTCAGTGGGTCAATAGGACATGAAAAGCTCCCTAACCCCTTCCTTCAGGAAAAGGGTGGGAAGACAAAGTCACTGAGGCTAAGCCCCATCCTCATCTAGTACTCTCTTGTCCAGATAGAGGAGGAGGAGAGGGCAGGGCAACCCGGGCAGATGGAACAGGATAAACAAAGAATTGAGGAACGGTGAGGTGAGAAATTCAGCATGGTGGAAAACAATTTTGGTGCCTGGCTACCACTGTCAACCACTCGGAAAGGGATCGTGCAGGAGATCCTGGACAGACTGGGAGAACACAATGTGGAACAAAACTCAAATTTATAAGAAAACCAGCCTTGCTGGTCTGACAGAGCCTGGTGAGACCCCAAGACTATGGACCCTAGTTACCCTTCAGGTCTGGAATTGAACTCACTCCCGTGGCTTCCAGCCAAACCTTAGACAGGCACATGGGGTGAACAGTTACACCAGGTAGGTACATGCCTTAGAACGATCAACCACAGGAGACCAGCAGGGCAGTATTTACGCAGGGCGACAGCTCAAAGGGAGGAACGCATAGGAAAGAAGGACCCAGGGAAGAGGTAACCACAGGGAGGAAGTTGAAAGAGAGCTGTTACATTATGGGGATTGTAGTCGATGTCATTTGTGAGTCAATCTGAAGCCAGAATTCTAGCAGCCTCCAGGAAAATCTTTAACCAGAAACCTTTTAGTGTCAGTAGTGCTAACAGAACTTTTGTAATTCTAAACACTCCTTAGGGCCTTTATCTGCCCTCCAGTCTCAGCAGGTATCAAGGAACTTCCTCCGAACTCAGCACGCATCACAAAAGCCATCCGGATTCAGCACGTATCAGAGATTTGCGAGGCTCCCAAAAGTCTTCCCCATATCTGAGCCGCATCCTCCCTAGATAATATTTTCCTAAGTGAACTTTGGAGCTGGGGGGAGTTTCTTTATGCCCCCCAACATCTTAGATCACTGCCCTGAATCCCTTGGCAACAACCAATCACCTGTACCCCCTCGCCCCGGTGCTGCCCCTCCTCATATTGTTCTATAAATTGAAGAAGGAAACGGGGTACGGGGTCTTTTGCTTAAGCCACTGACCTGGCAAGGGCAAAGACCCTGACTTAAGTTAGCTAATAAACTGTCCTATTGCATTTGCATTGGCGTGGGTTGGCGTCTTCTTCTCTTCCGAAATTCTCCTTTACAGCCTGGGCACAACACATTAAACAAAATGTGTATGAACTGCTGTATGGAAAATGAATTTGCTCTGTAAACTGTCACCCAAGTCACAGTAAATATTTAAATGAAAAAATAATAAAATTAAATTAAAAAAAAAAAAAGATTTTGGGTGAGACCCTGGAGCACTATGGAGTTGTGGACCTCACCCCACAGATACCAAGACAGGGTTCTGGGCAAAGAAGGTGGACAGGACGAGGAGAAATGGGAGACATGAGGCCAAGGAAGAGACTGGAGTCATGGTTCCAAGAAGCAGCTCTGCGTCCTAAGTTGGGGTAGGGCCAAACCTTTCTGGAATGTTCTTCTGCCTTTCCTGTCAATCATTTCATGATTGTGTGGGGAGCAGATGAATAGGAGACCGGGAGCCTCAGAGAGGGGGGGCAGGAAATACCAGAGAGAGATGGAGAGGTAAGGACAGAGGGAAGGGAAAGCAAGAGGGACCGGGGACTGGCCACAGCTCAGTGTGGTTTCTGCCTTTTCTCTCTTATCCAGCCTTGCCCTTCTTCCCACAAGGCTGCTAAAGCCTCCAAATCTACTGTCAAAACCCACATTCACACCCACACTCGAAAGGCAGCTAGGCCCTGAGGTGTGTGAACTGAACTCTGGTCCCACAGCTGAGCCCCTGGGTCTAACTGCCCCAGCAGCTCATCTCCAGATGTAACACTCAAACCCAAACCAAACTCACTGCCACCAGTGGATTCCAACTCAGAGTGACCCCCACAGGGTGTCCAAGGCTGTACATCTTTACGGAAGCAGACTGCTTCAAGTTTCTCCCACGGCATGGCTGGTGGGTTCAAACTGCCAACCTTTTGGTTAGCAGCCAAATACCTTAACCACTACACCACCAGAGTTCCTTAAATGCAACCCCCTAGCAATTAAGCCACTAAATCCAACAACCTCCTAACAGCTAAATACCAGAACCAAACTGCACCTTAGGACCTAAGCTCTTGAATAACTGTCCTCCCCGACCCCTAGCAGCTAAACCTCTGATGGTCGTTATAAAACAAGGAGCTCTGGTAGCACAGTGGATAAGGTATTTGGCTGCTAACCGGAAGGTCAGTGGTTCAAACCCACCAGCTGCTCCATGGAAAGAAGACTGGACAATCTAGGAATCGACTAGATAGCAGTGAGTTTGGTTTTTTGGTTTGACTCAGTGGCCTGGACTAAACAACCTGGTTTCAGTAAGTAGCATACTGCAGAAATGATAGAGTGTAACTTCTGAAGCTAAATTATAATAAAAATTGTTGCTCTGTCCCTCTGGGAGAATCCAGCCGCTGTGTCTGAGGACACTCAAGCAGTCCTATGGAGAGGTGCACATGGCAAGGAACTAAGGTCTTCTGCAACAACCAGCACTAACATGTCAGCCGTGGGAGCAAGCCACCCTCTAAAGGGATCCTCCGGCCCCAGTCAAGCCTTCTGATGACTGTAGCCCTGTCTGACAGCTTGATTGCAAGCTCTTGAGACACTCCCGAGGACTTCTGGGTAAGCTTTTCCCCTCCTGATAAAAGGAACTGGCATTTCCCCTTTTCACTTCCTCTGACTGTGAACATAAGGTGTGATGGCTGCTGCTGCAGCAGCTACCTTGCAACCCTGAGAAAGGAAAGGCCAAGAGAACCCCACAAACAATAGTGCTGCTGAATGAAAGTCAGCAACTGCCTTCCTCCAGATCTCCTGTTAGGGGAGAAAATTAAACTCCCAATTCTTTAGAAGCCACTGCAGTGGGTTTTTCAGTTACCTGCAGGCAAAAATTTTCTTAAGTCATGAACAAGAGACACCCAGCAAAGCTACTCCCGGATTTCTGACTCTCAGAAAGTGTATCAAATATAAATGCTAATCACTGTTTTAAGTCACCAAGTTTGCAGGTGATTGTTACACAGCAATTGCTAACTAATACACACCTAAACCGAAGTGCTTCATAACAGCTAAACCCTTGAATCTAACTGTCCTTTAGCAGCTAACTTCCTAAATCTGACTCTTGCTCCCTCCAGCAGCTAAGCCCAGCTAAATTTTGCATGTGTGTGCTTTTGGTGAGGTTTTATCTTTTTTTTAAAAAAAAAAAAAAAAAAAACTTTCCTTGACTTTTTGCAATAGTGAACTAATACAATATTTGTCCTTCTGTGATTGACTTATATCACTCAGCATAATGTCCTCCAAGTTTATTCATGTCATGTGGTGTTTTGTAGATTCTACGTTATTCTTCAGTGTTGCATAGTATTTCATTGTGTGTATATCTGAACATTTGGTTATCCATTCTCCTGTTGATGGGCACCTAGGTTGTTTCCATCTCTTTGCTATTGTGAAGAGTGAACAGCTAACCCCCTTAAATCTAATGCTGACCTCCTGTAAGTCTACCATTCATTCATTCATCTTTGCTGGCATTGATACTTAACACCCTGGGACACACACAACTAGATGAAGAGCTCAGGCTGGGCAGAGGGCACTGTGACCTTGTTGGAAGTCTGTCCGCCCACACCCTCGGATGAGCAGGGCATCTCCAGTGAACGCCATGCTGTGGTCATTCAGGACGAAGGTGACACAGCCTGGGGTATGGCCAGGGCTAGCCCGGGTCTCCAAGGCCTGTCGGGAAGAGCAAAGAGACAGTCACCAACAAGTCAATGCCTCCGCCCTCATGGCAAAACTGGCCCCAGAAACCACTACCACACACACACACACCCCGCCCCAGCCAGGTCCTCTCTAGATGACCTTCTTGAGAAAATATTAAGTTATATTATTCCCAAGCTCAAACTTTATACTAACAAAAACTCCACATGGGTTAAAGACTTAAATGCCAGAAAATAAAACCATAAAACTGTGACAGCAGAAAAACACAAAAGAACATATAATCTCTGGTTAAGGAAGAACATTCAAATCTGATCCCTAAAGTCATAAATTATTAAGGAAAAGAACAACAATTTAACAACACTGGAGACAAAATTTAAAGGGAATCAAAAAACAGGGGAAGTATACTTGTAACACGTATATAACACACAGTGGTCAATATACTTCATATACAAACAGTTCTTGCAAATCAATAAGAAAAAGACACTATTAAAAAATGTACAGAATACTAAACAGTCATTAACAAAGATGTTGACTGCTAGTGGGACTGTAAAATGGTACCCTGTGGAAAACAGTATAGTGCTTCCTTAAAAAGTTAGAAATGTAAGTACCATTTGATCCAGCAATCCCACTACTAGGAAAACATCCTAAAGAGATGAGATCCGAGACACGAATAGACATATGCATCCCCATGTTCATCACAGCACTATTCAGAACACCAGAGAGACAGAAGCAACCTAGGTGCCCATCAAAAGATGAATGGATAACCAAACTATGATACATGCACACGATAGAATACTATGCAACATTAAAGAATAATGAAGAATCCACGATTCATCTCATAACGGGGATGAATGTGGAAGACATAGTATTATAATTATTTCACTTGGATTGAAATAAGTCAGTCACAGAAGGACAAATATTTTATGAGTCCACTACTGTAAGAAGTCAAGGAAAGGTTTAGATAGTAAAAAAAGTATCTTTGTTGGTTATGAGGGATGGGAGGGGAGAGAAGGGAAAATTGGTGGCTAGGTAAGAGATGTGTTGATTTGGAGGAAGGGAAAGGCAATATAACAAAAGCGTGTGATGATCAAAACATCGCTAAGGAAAAGGAAGACGGGAGAGGTGCACAAGATGTGCAGATAACAAAGGTAAATACTATTACATACCCAGCACTGCATTGTCAGTAATAACAAACACTAATCCACGGGTGGATACAGGTAGACAGGCAAGAAGATCAGGTATGGGTAGGTGAACGGGAATATACTCACGACCACACATAAGTTTGGCAGACAATATTCCTACAGACATACTTGTATGTACTATAAAAATGTCCACATGCATTACAGAGCGGTTGTTGTTATGTGCTGTCGAGTCAAACCTGACTCATAGCAGCCCCAAGTTTCCAAGGCAGTTTCACTATGGAAGTAGATTTCCCAACCTTCCTTCTGAGGAGTGGCTGGTGGGTTTGAACCGCTAGCCTTCTGGTTAGCAGTCAAGTGCCTTAGGCACTATGCTACCAGAGCTCCTATTACAGAGCTAGCAGGGTACAAAGTTAGGATGACTTCTTAGCCACAACTAAGCACTTTGAGGGAGTGAGTTGCTAAGCCTCTGAGCTCAGGACCATGGTCATGGGGACATCAAGCTCAACTGGCACAACATAGTATGCAAAAACATTGTTCTCCATCTTATTTTGTTGAGTAGCAACTGAGGTCTATGTCTAAAAAGCTTGTGAGTGGCCAACTAAGATGCAACTAATGGTCTCCCCTCGTCCAGAGCAAAGAAGGGTGAAGAAAATCAAAGACGCATGGCAACTATTAGTCCAAAGGATTAACGGACCGTGGGAAGCTCAGCATCCACAACCCTAAGACCGGAAGAACTAAATGGTGCCCGGTTACCAATGCCAACCACTCAGAGAGGGAGCAAACTGGAGATCCTGGACAGAGGGGGAGAAAAATATTGAACACAATTCAAAAACATAAAAAAGACCAGGATTCCTGGTGGGATAGAGACTAGTAAAACCCCCGAGGGTATGGCTTTTAGCCACATTCAGGACTGGAACTGTACTCACTCCCGAGGCTTAACTCTCAGCCAAACAGTAGACAGGGCTGTGAGCTGAACTACTACCCCAGGGAATGCACTCCTCAGAACAAGCAAACATGGGTGACCAGAAAGGCAGTGTTTGCACAGGGACAAACCAAGGGAGGCAGGAATGGATAGGAAAGAAGGACACAGGGAAACGGTGACCACAGGGAGCACGTGGGAGGAGAGCTGCTCCACTGTGGGGACTGGAATCAATGTCACAAAATAAAAATGTGTATGAACCATTCAATGTTAAACGAATCTGCTTAGTAAAATTCCACCCAAATCAAAGGACACAGGGAAGAAGCAACTATGGGGAGGAAGTGGGAGGGGACCTGTTGCATTGGGGTAAATTATAAGCAATGTCATGAGACAAAGTGTATGTGAGCTGCTGTATGGAAAGTGAATTTGCTCTGTAAACTTTCACCCAAATCACAATTTTAAAAAAAAGAAAGAAAGGAAGAGTGATGTTGAAATTAAATGTTTAATATCTATTAAGTGTAAAAAGCAGATTACAAAGCAACCTGAAAAAAAAAAAATTACTCCTTTAAAAAACTAGCCACTCCTCGGAAGGAAGGTTGGGCAATCTACTTCCATAGTGATACCACCTCGGAAACCCAAAGAGGGGTCTCTATGAGTCAGATCCAACTCAACGGCAGTGAGTTTGGTTTGCTTTTTAAAAAAAACTTTATGCATTTTAGCTCTAAATATGTATTTTGTTCTTTGTGCTTTTCCTATACCATCAAACTGTTTTCTTTCTAGTTTTTTTTTTTTTTTACATCAAACATAGTTTTATAAAGAAAACACAAAATTCATGATAAACTAAAGATTTAAACAAAAAATAAAAATTCCAGAAGGATATGCATGTGTATGCATGTATGACGAGGTTGAAAACGTTTTCCTAAGCATCATGGGAAATTCAGTCCATAAAAAGAACTAGTGACAGATGTGACCACATACAGGATTTTACCTTCTTTACAGCAAAAACATACTCATAGAATTAAAAGACAAACTCAAAACAATAGTAACAGGATATATGTTATTGTTGTTGTTAGGTGTCGAGGAGCCGTCTACAACTCATAGCAACCCTGGTCCAACAGAACAAAAGACTACCCGTCCTGCACCATCCTCACAATTTTTCCTTTGTTTCAGCCCATCTTTGCAGCCAGTGTGTCACCCACCTCACTGAGGACTCCTCTTTTTCACTGACCCTCTACTTTATCATGTATGATATCCTTCTCTAGGGAATGGTCCCTTCTGACAATGTCACCAAACTGCCTTAGACGAAGTCTGGCCACTCTCACTTCTAAGGAGCATTCCAGCAGTACTTCCTCCAAGACAGATTTGTTCACTCCTCTGGCAGTTTGTGGTACATTCAATATTCTTTGCCAACACCTCAACTCAAATGCATCAATCCTTCTGTGTTCTTCTTTATTTATTGTTAAGCTCTCATGTGCGTAAGAGGCTGTTGAAAATACCCTGGCTTGGGTCAGGTGCACCTCCAAAGTGACATCTTTGCTCTTTAACACTTTAAAGAGGTCTTTTGCAGCAGATTTGCCCAATGCAGTAGGTTGTTTGATTTCTTGACTGCTGCTTCCATGGGCATTGATTGTGAATCCAAGTAAAAAGAAATCCTTGACAACGTCAATCTCCCCTCAGGACTCTCCCTCCTGTCTTTGGATTCTGTAATTTGCTGCAACATTTCACAGAACTCACACGATGCCAAGGAAATGGCTCACATAGTGGTGGAGGTGGTAGAGGCTGGCAAGTCCCAAAGCCGTGGGTCAGGGGTCGGTGTGGAGGATTCTCCTCACTCACTTGGTTGCAGGGGCTGAGGAACCCAAATCAGCAGGTCTCGACTCCAGGAGTGAGATGATCATGAACCAAATGCAGGATAAGGAGCAAGAGAGGGTGACCTTGGCCTGAAGGATCACATACACACCCTCGAGGAGACTGAGGGTGGTGACTTGAGTCACATGACGCAGCAAGGCAGGACTCAAGATACATTCCCCCGGAACAGGCAACCAAACCAGTATCAAACACTGCCGTCAAGCTGGTCAAGTTGGTTCAACTCATAGTGACCCCTCCTTGGGTTTCCGAGGTGGTATCTCTTCGTAAGTAGATTGCCCCATCTTCCTTCTGAGGAGTGGCTGGTGGGTCTGATCCGCCAGCCTTCCGGTTAGCAGTCAGATGCCTTAGGCACTACACTACCAGAGCTCCTTAAACAAGCCAATAGATTAGGATTTACAATACATCACAAAACAGAGGACGGTGGCTGGAAGGGCCCTGTTAAGCACTTCACTACACTGCAGCAGGTGCATTTCTTCGTAGCATAGCAGTAATGGGGTTCAGCGGTAGTGTTCTTACCTTCCACGTGGGAGACGCAGCTTAAATCCCATTAAATACACCCCACGCACGGCCACCACCCATCAGTCAGCACAGGCTGGTGAGTCGCTCTGAGCTCTTGGTGATTTCAACAGAGCTTCCAGACTAAGACAGACTAGGGAGAAAGGGCTGACAACTTCCAAAAATCTGTCAGTGAAAACCCTGTGGATCACAAAGGTCCGATCCACAACCAGTCCTGGGGAGGGCAGAGGACCAGGCAGCGTTTTATTCCGGAGGGTGTGGGGTCGCCGTAGTCGGGGGCCAACTCCACTGCAGCTAACAACAGCACAGCTCGGGCCTTGGCCAATCACAAGGATGTTGTTGTTGTTGTTATGTGCCGTGGAGTCGGACCCGACTCATAGCAACCCCTCCCTGGGTTTCCGAGGCAGTATCACTACGGAAGTAGATTGCCCAGTCTTCCTTCTGAGGAGTGGCTGGTGGGTTTG
>NW_006921686.1:7062908-7063908 GCF_000298275.1 Orycteropus afer afer | reverse complement strand
TCAGATGGTAAGAAGTCTGTCAGGTAGTGAGACGTCAGGTGGTGGAATGTGCTATAAAAAAAAAAAATAAAGCAGGGCATGGTAACGGAAAGATAAATCACAAGAATGAGGAAGTCATCACCAACACGGCTACATATGAGGATGTGGGGTGAGAGTATCCCTCATACACGGTGGTGGTGGTGTCCGCAGAAAACTACGGGGCGAGGTCTATTGCAGCCCAACCTCCAGACACCCTGACTCACTCCTTGGTGGACATGCAATAAAAACACACACGTCTGTTCACCAGGTTACATACTAGAATGCTCCCAGGAACGCTATTTGTAGTAGCTCAAACCTGGAACTACGTACACGCCATCAATAGTAGAATGTGTAATAAACTGAGGTACATTCCCATACTGGCATTATTTCAGAATGAGAATGAACAAGTTGTAACTACACGTGACCTCATGGATGAACTCACAGACATAATGATGAACAAAAGAAGCCAGACCCAAACAACAGACTGAAACAGACAGGAAAGGGAGTGACCCGAAGCAGAATCAAGTGGAATGTGATGGGTGTGGTGCGATTCAGCGCTATAAAATCTACTGTATCTACTGTCTACCTCAGCTTTAGAAGAACAAGTTAAACAACACCAGGAGGAAACAACCAGATACATCTCCACTGAAAAACATTCTACAGGACAACATGACTGGAAGCTTCAAAAATCAACGTCATGGGGGAAAAAAGAGCATGAAACTTCTAGACTACGAGAAACCAGAGACCTAACAACCAAATGCCCAGCATTGACCTTGGTTGGGTCTTGGTTCCCGAAAACAGTTGTGAAAAAAAAAGATTCCTGGGGCAACTGAAGAAATGTTAGCGTAGGCTAGATACTTAATGATATTATAGAATTATGATGAATTTTGTTAGGTGTGACAAAGCAATGTATTATGGTTTTTTAAGAGATGTTGTTATCGTTGTTGTTACATGCCATTGAGTTGGACTTGACTCATAGCGA
>NW_006921686.1:7031426-7036299 GCF_000298275.1 Orycteropus afer afer | reverse complement strand
GAAGCAGCTGCTGGCCACTGGATTCCTTCTCACTGTAACCCTGTGTTTTCAGAGCAGAAATGTGCTCCACAGTTCTCAAGGCCGTGACCTTTCAGAAGCAAATTTCAGACCCTTCCTCCGAGGTGCCTCCAGATGGGTTAATACCTCCAACCTTCTGCTTAGCAGCTAGTGCCTTAAGTGTGAAGAACAACTCCCCTACCCAAGACCGTCTAAGCCTCAAGGTCCTGTATTTTTTAGGGTTTCTAGAAATTTCTCTTTCCCTTGAACTCATGCCCACTGAGGTTTCAGGAGGTTCAGCTGTGCAATGGCCTGAGTTAGAAACCTTGGCAGCACCCCACTTAGCTTTGTGACGTGGAGCTCAAAACTTATTCTTCGTGGGCTTGTGTTTCCTCATCTGTACAATGAGTTCGAACACAGTTCCTCCCTTATGTGAAAGGATCCAGTGAGTGGCGAGTCATTAAGAGCACCTGACACAGAGAATGCTCAGTGGGAGCTGGCTGTCATTGCTTTTGTCACTATCTTGACTCCTTCCACCCCTTGCCACTCCCACCCGGATCATCACCAAGCCATGTTGATTAACCTCATCATCAATCCCTCGGCCCCAGTCAGGAGGCACCAAACATAAGTGCAAATTGCAGCGTCTCTGGGACCAGGCTGCAGGAGTTCAAATCCAGACTCTGGCTACTTCCTAGCTGTGTGACCCTGAACAGGTGAACGTCTCTCTCTGTACCAAGTTTCCCTCCTCTGTGAAACAAGGATAATAGTATCATCTCCTCTTAAAAAGTTGCTGTGGGGATTAAACGAAGTCATGCATAAAAAGTATTTGGAAGTTTCTGGTATGATAAAACCCACTGCCGTCCAGTCAATTCCTAACTCATAGTAATCCTGTAGGCCAGAGTAGAACTGCCCCATGGAGTCTCCAAGGCTATAATCTTTATGGACGCACACTGCCACATCGTTCTCTCATGGAGCCACTGGTGGTTTTGAACTGCTGATGTTTAGTTCAGCAGCTGAGCTCTTTAATCACTGCACCATCAGAGCTCCATGGTATGTAATAATAATAATAATAAAACATTGTCATCGAGTTGATTCCCACTCATAGCGACCCCCAATGGGTTTCCGAGGCAGTAAATCTTTATGGAAGTAGATTGCCCCATCTTTCTTCTGCTGAGCAGCTGGTGGGTTGAACCTGCAACCTTCTGGTTAGCTGTCACATGCCTCAGGCACAGCACCACCAGAGCTCCTTATAGTATATAACAAGTGCCCAATAAATGTTAATGATTCATTTTATAATTAATATATAACAGCCACTCCACTGGTCCTCTGGCTTCTACTCTGTTCCTACAATCTGTTTTCCATGTAGCAATCAGAATGAAGTGAAACCAGCAAGCGCGTCAATAAAAAAGACCCTGAAGAGTCTCATTGAGCAATTGCAATGTGCAGATTTGTTTGGATCCTGATTCAAACAAACCAATTAAAAAAAAGAAGAAGATATTTCTGGGCCATGATGTCTGGGATTTAGCTTCAGAATCATATGGGAGAAGTGGTGGGGGAGCGGATAACTGTGGAAGCTGGTTAATGAGTAACAGGGACATTTATTTTATTCTCTTTTCTGTATCCTTGAAATAAAATAAGACATTGTACTTGGAAAAAGAAAAAAAAGGGGGCGGTGGGGTGGATCATTGGTGAAATTTGAACACCAGTGGAATATGTGATAACTTGAAGAAATGGTTGTAGGTTTTTAGAGGCTTGAGAACAGCACTGTGGTTTTGTTTAACGAAGAAAAAGAGAAGAGTCCTTATCTTTTAGGGACAGGGACTGAAGGGTTTCTGGATGAAATATCTGGGGTAACTTCAAAATAATCCAAGGGGTTCAGGGAGGAGTATTGGGGTGATGGGAAACAAGATTGGCTGGTGATAGGAATAGGTGGGTTAGTTATACTCTTTCTTCCCTCTTGTATATGCTTAAAACTTCCGTAATATTTTTCAAGTATGTATTAAAAAAAAACTATTGTACAGTACTATATGAAAACCTGGTTTGTGTCACTTCCTGTGTTTAAAACCATGCCCTGGCTTCCTACTCAACCTCACCAACGCCCTGCCCAGTTCTTTGCCCTCGAGTTCTACACTCTCCCCATCATCATCCTTTGTGTTTCTTTGCCTTCTGGCTGTTAATTCTTTGAAGCGTTCATTCGACACAGATTCATTGAAACCTACTCTTCTATGCCTTGTTCTGAATAGTGGGGAGAGAGATGAACAAATTGTTTCTCCTAACAGAATATAAGGAGCTCTGGTGACACAGTGGTTAAAGCTGCTAACCAGAAGGTCGGAGGTTTGAACCCACCAGCTGCCACGAGGGGAGAAAGACGTAGCAGCCCGCTTCTGTGAAGATTTATAGCGTTGAAAGCCCTGTGGTTCAGTTCCACTCTGTCCTCTAGGGGCGCTGTGGGTTAGAATCGACTCCATGGCAGTGGGTTTGGTTTGGCTTTTGGTTAACGGATCATACATTCTAGAGGACACAAGTATACAGTGTTACTACGTACAAGGGGGGCAAGACAACAGTGAGAAGGAAGGGGATTCGTGAGATAAAGTGGGTAGGGGAGGCCTTCTGTGGTGGTAACATCTAGCTGAGACTCAAAGAGGAAGTCAGACAGCCAAAGAGATGGAAGAAGGGCCTTGGGGGCCAGAGAGAACAGCTTGTGCAAAGGTCCTGGGGTAGGATTTAGCACGGTATATACAAGAACCGGAACCAAGGCCAGAGTCTAAAGCATGGTGTGACATTTTAGGAGAGAGCCCCTTAACACAGTGCACCCCTTCCCACCTGTAGGCCTGTGACTTGCTGTTCTTGGAATATGACCGACTTTATCATGATCTAGTTTAATGCACAATAGAAACTAAAAGGTAGTATTAATAACACTGTATGCTATCGGCATTGTTTTTAAAGACTTTTCATCGATTATCTTATTTAATCCTAATAAACTTCCATTTTATAAATAAGGAAAGTGAGGCCCCGAAAGATTAAATGACTAGCCAAGGTCACACAGCGAGGAGGTGGCAGAGCTAGGATCTCAATATAGTTATCCAGGCAGGCTGGCTCCAGGCTCAAACACCCTGCCAGTTAACTCCCATCCACTTCTTCTGGGGCTCGCCAGATTTTGTGGGATATCAGGATAGAGACCCACCCACGAAGAGGACTTTTACGGGCATTTCATGGTCATTCCTGAGCCGGCCGGGAAGTGCACTGTCACTCCCCTGGGAATGGCGCCAAATCGCGTCTAAACTAGGACTTAGCACTAGGTGCGCCAGCCGGGCCCAGGAACCGTCCGAGCAGCCCGAGTCCCGGAAGAAAGGCAGAGCATTGGGGCTGAGAATCTTTAATCACCCAATGGCGAAACGGGGCCAGCGCGCTATGCAAATAACGTCCCTTTGATTGGGTGCCAGTTCTCCCTGATCCCAGAGACCTTCCTTTCCCCGCTCTCCGGAAGAAACGGTTACCAATCTTTTTATCGCAACCTCTCGAGAGGCGGGATGGGCAGCGGGGTCTGGAAACGGCCTCCGGAGATGGAACTCTGGCTCCAGCGGAATTCTCGGAAAGGAGGCCATAATTAAGCGGGGGCGGAAGAGAGGGATGCTGGATGTGCACACGCTGGGAGCCAGCTCTGATCTCGCAGCAGTTTCTCCATGTTAGGTCCTGCACGTGCTGGACTCCAGCGAGCCACCGTACCTCGCCACCCGCTTCCACTCCCCAGCTGCCTCTCGGTGGACAGCTTAGCGCCTGCTCCACTCGCTCAGGAACTCGCCTGCCTCGCCCACTCCTTCTATTTCCTCTACTGCAGCCGCAGCCTCTGCTGGCCGAGACTGCGCATGCGTGGAGGCTCCCAGCTCGGCGTGGGAGGAGGAAACGAAAATGAGGCTGAGCCAAGCAGCTCGCGCGCGCTCCCGCTCCTCTCCTCCCCCGTCGCCGTTCCCGCGCCGGGCCGAGCAGCTCGGCGGGTCCGAGGGCAGCGCAGCGGCAGCGGCAGCGGCAGCAGCAGCGGACGCTGCGGGAGGGGCCCGGTGCCCCGCCCCTGGGGAGGGGCCGTCCTGCAGGTGAGGAGGGCAGGGGTTCCGGCCTGGACACCTGGGTCCTCGGGAAATAGACCGGGGATTGAGCATCACGATATCCTGTAGGGGGCTTAGTGGGGGTCCGGATGCTTAGGCCCCGGAGGGACTGCATTGGTGCCTGAGCCTTGAGTGGGTAGGTGCACTGGAGCCCGAATGTCAGGATTGCATGGGGGCATTGAGGCCCGACTCTTGGACCATGGGGGAGAAATTCATTAGGGGTCCTCTGGGTCTCAACACACACCCCATTCCTTCCAGATCTTCCTCCAGGTCTCCTGTCTCCTAGAACCCCAACTCCGAGCCGGGGATGAAATTTAAAAGCAAAAAGGAAGCGGCTGACGCGTTGTCAATGGACTGGGACTAACAGCTGGGTAAAAGCTACCTCTTCGATCCCCAAACCCTACCCACTGCGCTCACGGGCCCCTCCCTTGGGACAGAGTCCCAAAGCCCCGCCCATTCCCAGCATAGGCCCGCCCCCTGGTCTGAAATGTCTGCTTTGGGTTTTATTTGCATAGCTCCGCCCACTCCAGTCTTAAGTAAAACCGCCTGGAGGGTCCCACGGGGAAGCCCCGCCCACTACGCCCCCGCCTACTCCGCCCCACGCTCCAACCCTGGGACTGAAGAGCCCCCAGCGGGGTTAGATTTGCATAGCCCCGCCCATTATGCACTACGGCTCCGCTTTCCCTCCACGCCCGCCCTCGCCTTAGGATCCTCGATTTTCTTAGACCCAGCTACTAAAAAGATTGACCCCTGTTTTCAGGGCCTCCAACTCT
>NW_006921686.1:7029315-7030551 GCF_000298275.1 Orycteropus afer afer | reverse complement strand
CTCCTACCCCTCCAAGCTGGCGGCCCACCGCCTCACGCACAGCGGCGTGCGCCCGCACCCATGCCCGCACTGCCCGAAGGCCTTCGGCCACCGCTCCAAGCTGGCGGCCCACCTCTGGACGCATGCGCCAGCCCGCCCCTACCCGTGCCCGGACTGCTCCAAGTCCTTCTGCTACCCCTCCAAGCTGGCGGCCCACCGCCACACGCACCACGCCACCGACGCCCGCCCCTATCCTTGCCCACACTGCCCCAAGGCGTTTTCGTTCCCCTCCAAGCTGGCCGCCCATCGCCTGTGTCACGACCCCCCCACCGCGCCGGGCAGCCAGGCCACTGCCCGCCACCGCTGCGCCAGCTGCAGCCAGGCCTTTGGACAGAGGCGCCTCCTGCTCCTTCACCAACGCAGCCACCACCAGGCGGAGGGCCAAGGGGAGCGGGAGTGAACCCTCGTGTGACTCACGGGCCCCTCTGCCGCCAGCCCCGTCAGTAAAGAGGTAGGATTTCTAAGGCCGGCCTTGCCCCTTCCACTTCGCCCACAGGGAGGGAAATTGGCTGAACTTGAAGGCTCCGAAGAAAGTCAGTTTTAGCGAGAGGAAGGGAAGTCACCTACAAAGAGCGAGTGCTGGGCCCAAAACCACGGACCTGGAGCTGTGCTTTGACGATTTTTCTGATTTTTCCCTGCCATTCATTCGGCGGAGATAGAAAGCTGGCTAGCACTGCGGGATGGTGAGCCGTGTGGTGAAATAGGCTCTTCCCTTATTGTTTAAACTGGAGCCTCTATTTGAGCCGTCTGACTGTATCTATATATAAAGTGAGGCATTCATTGACCGGGCAGTGGTGGAACTCGCTCCCCTCTAGCTCAGTTCCGGGCCAGTGCCCCTGTGTGCAGCGGAGGCTTGCACGGGGCTGTGATGCTGAACGATGTCAGCGGAGCTTCCAGACTAAGCCAGCCCAGGGAGAAAGGCCTGGGGCTCTACTTCTGAAAATCAGCCAATAAAAAACCTTGTGGATCACAGCCCTGCGATCTGTGGCTAATGTTGGGGACAGCGCAGGGCTGGGCAGTTCCCTTCCGGAGCCTGGGTTCCCGTGGCCTGGGGACTGACTGCCCTGCTGCTAACCACCACAAAATGCTTGTGCCGGGTAGTCCACTCTAGGAATTTAGCCTGCAGATAAACTCAAGAATGGGAACAAAGACATAAGGGTAAGGAATTTTCACTGCAGTGTGATGGGTCTAAGGAGC
>NW_006921686.1:7019775-7028910 GCF_000298275.1 Orycteropus afer afer | reverse complement strand
TAATTACAATACAGCCACTGAATAGAACAGCATGGAGCTGTAAGGAAAAAAACCTCTCTTTATGTCCCTATAAAGGAGCTCTGGTGGCACACTGCCGGCATATGACTGCTAACCAGATGGTTGGTGGTTCAAACCCACCAGATGCTCCACGGAAGGAAGACAGAGCAATCTACTTCCATAAAATTTACCACCTCAGAAACCCAGTGGGGGTCATCATGAGTCAGAATCAACTCGATGGCAGTAGGTTTTCTTTTTTTTTTTTGGTTATATGTCTATAAGGAGCTTTGGCGGTGCAGTGCCTAAGACACTTGACTGCTGACCAAGCTTGGCAGTTCAAGCCCCTCAGCTGCCCCGCAGAAGGAAGATGAGGCAGTTTACTTCCATATGGATTTACCGCCTTGGAAACCCAGTGGGGGCTTGCTGTGAGTCACAGTGGACTCGATGGCAGTGGGTTTGGTTTTTTGGTTTTATGTGTCTCTATAAGGGGCCCTGGTGGTGCAGTGATTAAGCACTTAGCTGCTAGCCCAAAGACCAGGGGTCTGAACCCACCAGCTGCTCCACTAGAGAAAGACGTGGCAGTCTGCTTCTGAAAGGATTCATAGCCTTGGCAACTCTATGGGGCAGGTCCACTCTGTCCCCTAGGGTCTTTATGAGTCACAATCGACTACATGGCAACAGATTTGGTTCAGATTTGTTGCTGAATATAGTAATGTGTAAAGATCTCCAGATACCCTAATAACAAGAACAAAGGGTATTCTACCAATTAACAAAAAAAAACTACACTCACCTGCTGTCGAGTTGGTTCTGACTCTTACCAGCCCTTCCTTGGGTTTCCAAGGTGGTAAATCTTTTATCTTCTGAGGAGTGGCTGGTGAGTTTGAACCTCCAGCCTTCTGGTTAGCAGTCAAATGACTTAGGCACTATACCACCAGAGCTCATATATCACCAATAGTATGGACAAATTAAAAGGCCCACGCTTTGGAGCCAGGCAGAACTGGCTTGGAGCCCTGACCCACTGCTTCTGACCCACAGCCCCTTAGACAAGCTTTTTCATGCACCTCATCTGTAAAATAGGGTGTTTCAAAGTAATTTGCCTGAGGAAATGAGGTCCCCTCTCGAAGCCTGTTTCTCTTACTATAAAATAAGACTGGTCAAACCAGCGTGGTATGGCTTTCCATTCCAGACACAGACTACCTACTGTGTGCCAGGACCTCCACAGGGCATCAGGGACCTAGGGGTGACCATGACAGACCTCGTTTAGTGAGAGGCATGCACGCTTATCAAGGAGCAGCAGATATTAACAGAAGGTGACCAAGACCATACTGAAGAACAAATAGGGGAGCTTTGTCTTCCCAGATACCAGGAATTATTACCAAGCTACAGTAACAAAGCCTGTGGTGCTGGCTGAGAACAGACCAGTGGACGAGAACTGAGCTCAGCAAGTGGCCCGCGCCTATAGGAGGCCCTGACTTACGACAGCCCCTAGGTTAG
The DNA here is from genome assembly GCF_000298275.1 of Orycteropus afer afer. Classification (NCBI taxonomy): domain Eukaryota; kingdom Metazoa; phylum Chordata; class Mammalia; order Tubulidentata; family Orycteropodidae; genus Orycteropus; species Orycteropus afer. Next base: position 7,027,419 of record NW_006921686.1, on the reverse strand, counting down.
CACACTGTTTCTGTTAAGGGCCAGCTGGCAGATACTTTTTTAGGTTTTGTGGGCCCTATGGTCACTGTCAAAGAGCCCTGGTGGTGCAGCAGTTAAGTGCTGTCACCTAACCAGATCAGCCTTTCAACCCCACCAGCTGCTCCGCTGGAGAGAGATGTAGCAGTCCATTTCCATAAAGATTTACAGCCTTGGAAACTCTATGGGGCAGGTCTACTCTGTCCCATCGGGTTGCTACGAGTTGCAGTGAACTTGACAGCAACACGTTCGGTTTTGGTTTTTATGGTCACTGTCAGCAGTCCCTTGGTGGTGCAAATGGTTAAGTATTTGACTACTAGCCAGAAGGCTGGCGGTTCGAAACCCTATGGAGCCATTCTCTGTACATGACACAACCATGAGTCAGAAATGACTCAACAGCAACTACCAACGATGGTTTCTGTCACAGTGACTTTGTTGTTGTCGTGCCAAAGCAGCTGCAGGCATTTATGAGAGGTAAATGAACATGGCTATGTTCCAATAAAACTTAATTTACAAAAGCAGGTGGTGGGTGGGTTTTGCCAATGAGAAGTAGTACTGACGCCTGTTGAAAATGACTGGGCAAAGGACAGGCTAATCTGTGAGTAAAGCTGAGAGATAGGGAAAAACAGTGGGATTCTGTGGCAGGCAGAATAACGCCTCCTCCCGTTGTTCAGATCCTAATCCTCATGTTACCTTCAGCCAAACCAAACCAGACTCACTGCCCTTGAGTCGGATGCAACTCAGTCAGCCCCTCCTTGGGCTTCCAAGGCAGTATCACTATGGAAGCAGATTGCCCGATTGTGTTTCCTTACACAGGGCAAAAGGGATTTGGCAGATGTGATTAAGTTAAGGGTCTTGAGAGGAGATTATTCTGATGATCCAGGTGGGCCCAACGTCATCACAAAGCAAAAGCAAGCCACTCACTGCCATCGGGTTGATCCCACCTCAGTGACCCCCATTGGGTTTCTGAGGCTGTAAATCTTTATGGAAGTAGATTGCCCCATCTTCCTTCTGCAGAGCTGCTGGTGGATTTGAACCACTGACCTTCTGGTTAGCTGCCAAATTCCTGACATACTGTGCCACCAGAGCTCTTTAATGTAATCAGAAGATTCCTTATATTGAAAAGAGGAAGGAGAAGAGATGTGATGACAGGAGCAGAGGTTGGAGTGATGCAGGGCTACGAGCCTAAGGAGACGGGCAAAGTCTAGAAGGTGGAAAAGGCAAGGAAATGGATTCCTCCTGGGAGCCTCTAAAGGAACTCAGCCCTACTGACAGTGTCATCTTAGCCCACTGAGACATTTCAAGGTGCTTTGGTAGTGCAATGGCAAAGGCAGTCAGCGGCTAACCAAAAGCTCAGTGATTCAAACCCACCAGCTACACCATGGGAGAAAAGGTGAGAGTCTGCTTCCATAAAGATTTGCAGCCTTGGAAACCCTGTGAGGCAGTTCTACTCTGTCCTATGGGATTGCTGTGAGGCAGAATGGATTCGATGATAGTGGGTTGGGTTTGGTTTTAGAGGCTGATTTTGGACTTCTGACCTCCAGAACTCTAGTAAATTTATGTTTTTAAGCCACTTAGTTTGTGGGAATTTGTTACAGTAGCAACAGGAAACTAATATAAAGCCCTGCCTCACACCTTTGAATTATGACATTGACAAAGAATACTGAATATACCATGTGGCCTGCCAGAAGAACAAAAGTGTCTTAGAAGAAGTGCAGCCAGAATGCTGCTTAGAAGAGAGGACAGTGACACTCTATCTCGGGTTCTCTGGACACATTATCGGGAGGGACCAGTCCTGGAGAAGGACGTCATGCTTGGTAAAGTGGCGGGTCAGTGAATAAAGAGGAAGACCCTCATGAGATGGGTTGACACAGTGCCTGCAGCAGTGGGCTCACACACCCAGGGGCTGGGAGGACGGTGCAGGACAGGGCAGTGTTTGGTTCTGCTGGAATGGGGGCGCTCTGGGTCTTCACTGACACTCGGGCACCTAACCACCACCACCAGCTCACACTGTACACAAAAGTCCCCAGTGATTCCAGATCTAAATTTAAAAAGCCAAACTTGAAACTTTAGCTGGAAATACAGGAAAACATCATAGTGACCTTAGAGGTAAAGAAAGTTTAAGACACAAAAAGTTTAGATCTTGGAAGAAGAGACTGGTAAATCTGAGCAAAAACATGTGAAGTTACAACTATGATAGAAAAGAGAGATACAGTATTATAGGAACAGATACACAATTATTTGGAGGTTAGGGAAGGTCATCTTGAGGAGGTAATGTGTGAGCTGAGATCTGAAAATGAGAGGCTGGAACAAGATGGTTTGTGGAAAGTACCCAGTGTGAGGCGCAGGCCCAAGCAGGTCTGTGGAAATTAGCACGTGCTGGCCATCTACTCGGAGGCCTTGGGTCTAAGCCAGGCAAGGATTCCACTCCCACCTCCAAACCCAGAATGCTGCTTGCATCCATATTTACATACAGGGTGCCCTGGGGGATTTCCTCCAAAGCAACCTACCACCATCAATGTTTCAAAGACACAAACTTATCTGAGAGGCATAAATCTGGTCCAACCTTGCCTTATACAAATGGGGAAACCAAGACCTAGAGAGACGGGATTTGCCTACAACTGAACAAGCTAAGCCGGGGTACCTCCTGACCCTCCCTCTGCCTGTCAGGGTCCCGCAGATGGTCCCTCCTTCTCCCGAGTCCCTGTGGAAAGGTCGGTGCTCAGAGAGGCCTTCCCTGATCACCCTGACCGGACCATGCCACCAGTCCTCGTCACTCCACCACACTGCCTGGCTTGATTTGCCCTTGCGGCACTCAAGACTGCAGGATACCCAGTACACAATCGCCTTCTCTCTGCCCCGGCACGATGGGGGGACTTGTGTCTGTGTTTTCACACTGCATCCAGGTGTCTCACACCTGGTGGGGATGGTATTATAATGCTCCTCCCCCACCCCCGCCCCAGACGTGCACATCCTGCTCCCTGGGACCTGTGATTACTATGTTGGGTTATGAGGCAAAAGGGAGTTAGGGAAGCTGATGGAATTAAGCTGGCCCATCTAACCTGAAAATAGGGAGGCAATCCTGAACTACCCAGCTGAGCCCGGTGTAATGGCCAGGGTCCACACACATGGAAGGAGGAGGCAGAGGAGCTGCGACAGACGGATGGGCTGTGAGAAGGGCAACTGGCCACTGCTGCTTTTAGAGACAGAAAGGGAATGGAATGTGGGCAACTACTGGAAGCTGGAAGAGGCTTGAGGAAGCGGCTTCTTCCCTGCGGCTTCCAGAAGGACTGCAGCCCTGCCTACCTTTCGATTTTTAGCCCAGTGATGCCCATTTCAGACTGCTGGCCTCCAGATCTGTAAGATAATAAATGTGTGTTGTTTGAAGGCACTAAGTTTGTGGTGATTTGTTATAGCAACAACATCAAACTAGTCCGGGGTGATGGGTACATGTATGAGTGAATGAACAATGACCGAGAAAATGCAGACTCCGCCACCTCCCCCCTCCCAGATGAAAAAGTAAAGCAAGGGGAAGGGGCCGAGATTGGTGGCCCTTGGTTGGTTAGTGACATGAAAGTTGGGAAGGGCTTGGAATGCGCAGGAAAAGGTTACTCAAAGGCCAGGTATAAAACCCAGTCCTGACCCTACCCTTTGCCATTCTGAAAACCTTCCTGACCCGGGTCCCCACCACCCCCAGGACAAAGTCTGAGCAGCTCCGCCTGGCAGCCACAGACCTTGAGGACAACACCATCCCTGAGAACTTTCTGTAACGATGGTCCTTTCTCCATGTGTGCCCTCTGGTAGCTACGCATGGCTACCAAGCACCTGCAACGTGCTGGTGTGGCTGGAAAAGTGAATCTTCAGCTTCATCTCCTCTTAGTTTATTTAAACAGCCCGTGTGTCTAAGCTACTGTGCTAGACAGCACAGCTGCAAGGACTGGGCAGCTAAATCTGCCCTCAAAGCCGCCTCAGCAAAGGCAGCAAGCCTTCGCCAGCCGCCTTGGCACCAGGCTGGTCCCCACTTCCTGGCCTTTGCCCGTGCCATGCCCCTGCCAGAGCACCACTCCATCCTGCCCCAAACCCAGCTCTGCTCCCTCCTTCAGTGTGTGAAGACTTGAAGGGGGCTGTGCATTTGGGTGGGCCGATTAAAACGCCCCTTCCCTCCTTCACCTCCCACTTTATGTGAGGAACCGCTGCGGACAGCTGTGCAGCCACTTCTGAAAGCCCTGGAGGGATGGAAACAGCCCTGTCTGGGAACCTGAGGCTTCAAGACAGTCACCTGCGGCCCAGGGTCCACAGAAGGACACAGACGCAGGATGGGCTCAGTGCGTCAGGCAAGGCGCGGCACTGTCACTGTCCTGCGTCCTTGCCTCTCTATCCCCACAAGGGGGAGGAAAGGCGCTCTGCCTCGGTCCTTCCCCACCAGACCCCTGATGCAGAGGCCTGTATTCTTCCCGGGGCCCCAGGCCAGGAGTCTTAAGGCAGGCAGCCCTAACTCCTGCCCCTCACAAAAGGGGAACAGAAATCAAACATGAGACCGAAAACTGGGAGCCTCCTGGAGGTTCTGGGAGACTCCCGAGTGAGGGGGCGGCAGCCCGAAACCAAGTCACCTTTATTAAATGCATCCAGTGTGCATGCGTGTGTGTGTGTATGCGGACGTGAGCACGTACTTCAGGCCTGGGGCACCACCCCATACAGCTGGTGGGGCAGTAACTTCTGCTTCTCGTTGCAACTGTAGATCCATCGGGGGCGGACGAAGGCCAGGGACGGGTTGTCTATCAGAGCCTGCCAGGTGCAGTGGGGGTGCAAGTGTGACCGTGTGCACGAGAAGGGGAGAGTGGGGCCGGGGAGGCGACTCAGGCTCTCCCCCTCCCTGCCCCCTGGGGACTCACCTCCTCAAAGCTGGGGTCCCACTCCTGGGCGGTGATCACAAACTGGACCCGGTCGCTCATGTAGTCCTCAAGCTCCCTGTGGGAGATACAGCAGAGGGGCCGTCAGGGAATCGATGCCCCCCGCCTCCCCCCGCCTCCGCCCCCCTCAGCTGCCTGTGGATCCCTACACCCCTAAATGCCTGTCTCACCACAGCCACTGGCTCCCCCATCACTAGTCCTTGTCATGGCCCTTTCCGAGGGGGACGAGGACGCTGGCTTTAGAGCAGAGGAATTCAAGAGGCTTGCCCAGCACAGAAGGCAGGACTGGCACCCGAGCCTCATGCCTATGCCACCCTGCCAGGGCGCCCCACCCTGTCCTCCACGTTGTCCTCCTTCCCGCAGCCCCCTCCCCCATCCCCGAGCCCATGCCAACCATGGGGGCTCTGACCCGTTGAAGGCTGTGACGTATCGAGTGAGTTTCCGCCGCTCATCCCCGGGAAACTCTCCGTAGAGGAAGAAGTGTTTACCCTGGAAGAAGTCTGCAGGAAGAGATGGGAGGAGAGCTGTGAGGCCGCTGCAGTTCCGAGACCCCCGCCAGGGGTGACACACTTGGGGCCAAGATAGGGAGGCTGGTTCTGGGGAGAGAGGCGTTCGCACCCCGGCAGAGAATCAATGACAAGCCCACCCAGTGACCTGCCAGAGCCTCCCAGGGAGAGTATTCATTTTTGTTTTAATGGTAAAAGATGCAAGTATGGTTACTGCAACCTGCAACGCCCCAGAAGGCAAACCTCCGACGGGGCTGCAGTTCAGGAACAGAAGAGCTGGCATGTCTCCCCTCGCGGGGCCAGTGCCTCTCTCGTTCTGACCTCAGGTGGCTCTTCCTTCTTCGCATTTTAATGATTTTCCAGCCATCAGTTTGCTGATGCCACTTGTTACAGGCTAAATCGTGCCTCCAAATAATGTGGGCTGAAATCCTGGCCGCCATACCTGTACGTATGACCCCGTATGGAGATAGGGTTTCCTGGGATATGATCAATGAGGTCACAGCCGAGTAGGGTGGGTTCTGAATCTAATCACTTCTGAGTTATAAACAGAGCAGATGGAACACACACTCAGGCAGGCAGACAGACAACGGAGACAGACATTCCACGAGGAGGGCTGGCAGCTACCAGACACTGCTACAGATGAGGCAGGACCTCCCCACAACCCACACCCTGAATGTGGACTTCCAGCCTCCTGAACCGTGAGAAAATACATTCCTGTGCGGTGGTGTGTTATGGCAGCACTGGGACACTGAGACATCACCTCTGGGGCTGTGGAGGCTCACAGGACTTTGCCCATCACCCATCAGGTGGAAGACTCTTCCAGGGGCCACTGACCCGCCCATCCGCTGGGACCCTCCAACTTCATTTCTTCTCCATCCATTCTCAACCCCCCATCTCCGCCCTCTTGCAGTTTTTTTTCCCCATCTTTTGTTTCTTATTGTTTTACATCAGAAAAGCACACACCCAGTGTCCACTCCAGGGTGACAAGTACCAATGACATGAACACCTTGTGACCACCACCTAGGTCCCCAGCACAGACCGACAGAACTGAACCTAGAGGTGGGCCCAGGCATCTTCACACCCCCAGGTGGCTGTAACACCCAGGGAAGGTGAGAGCACTGGCCTGAGGGAGGGGCCACTCACCCCTGGATGTGGGAGGGCTAGGCTGTGCCAGGGTGGGGTGGCAGGCTGGGGTTAGGACAGGGAGGGCAGTCAGAGAAGATGCTGAAGGAAAGGAGAACCTGCCTGGGAGACCGGAGGCAAAGGCAGCAGTGAAGGGGGGAAGGGGAGAGCAGTCATGGGCAGCGGTGCTCCCAGGGGACAGCAGTGACCCCAGGGGACAGCAGTGACCCTAGAGGGTCAGCAGTGACCCCTGGGGATCAGCATTGCTCCCGGGGGGACAGCAGTGATCCCAAGGGGGACATCAGTGCTCGTGCAGGGACAGCAGTGACCCTGGGAGGTGAGCAGTGACCCCAGAGGCCATCAGTGACCCCGGGAGACAGGAATGACCCAAGGGGACAGCACTGATCCCAGGGGTAAAGCAATGATCCCAGGGGAACAGGAGTGACCCTGGGGGGTCAGCAGTAATTCTGGGGGACAGCAGTGCTCCCAGGGGGGGACATTAGTGCTCCCAGGGAGACAGCAGTGGCCCCAGGGCTGAGGGGAGTAATTCACAGCTGAGGGGGGAGAGGGACAACCCCCTGGGGAGGGAGAGGGGTCCTGACCTGGGAGCTCGGGGACCGGCAAGGTAGGGGACTCCGGGTGACCCTCGCTGTCTGTGTTCTCATCCGTGGAGCCTGCGTAGGGGTCCTCGCCATTCTCCCCCTGGCCTGGGGGCTGCCTCTGCTCCCTCTGCTCAGCCACCCTGGAGAGCCAAGAGGGGTGGGAGATTGGCATGCAGACCCCGACACCCTAGGCTGGGCCACCTAACCTTCAGCCCCAACCCTACCTTCTCAGCTCATCCTCGGTGTCCCCAGAGTCTTCCGCCCCATTGTCCTGTCCTTCTGCAAGGGGAGCCACAGTCAACATGAGCCAGCTATCTTGTCTCCTGGAGACTGGTGGTCCTCCCAGTCCCTAAGCACCTCCTCCCTCAGACCCAGGGGTCCAGGCCCCCAGCACCCTCCTCCCTCAGACCCAGGAGTCCTGCCCTCCTCCTCCCTCAGACCCAGGGGTCCAGGCCCAGCCCCTCCTCCCTCAGACCCAGGGGTCCAGGC
>NW_006921686.1:7018299-7019173 GCF_000298275.1 Orycteropus afer afer | reverse complement strand
GCTGCCTGAGGGGGCTTGGCTTTGCTCTGAGGGTGCTAAGGAGGCCGAGGGGGGACAGATGAGTGGGTGGGGTCCTGAGCAGGGCAGGGCAGCTGTGGGTGTGAGAGTGGGAAGGGAGTGCATGCAGAAGGGAGCAGTGAGAAGTGGGGGTACCGCAGACGACCGGATCCTCCCCCACGGCATCCTTCCCGCCCTGTAGGAGGCGTCGGACCTTGTGAGGAAGCTTGGGGGCGTCATCCCCGCTGCTGTTGCTGTGAGAGTCCCCCTCGTCCTCGCTGCTTGAGCCTGGCCCCGCCATGAGGTACCTGGGAGGAATCAGGCCTCAGACAAACGGAAGCTGAGTCCCCCGGGGGGGGGGACGGGACAGGGTGCTCAGGCAGCAGCACCTCCCGGCGTTTACTAAATCCCCTCTCAGGCCTCCAGCATGGTCTTTCTCCCCCCCCACCCCTCCCCCAGCTCAGGAAGGGCCCCAGTGACCCCCCTATCGCCACCCACGCCTGAGAACTCAGTGCACCCCGGGCTTCCCTTCCTCTTGGGGAAGAATGCTCCTTTTCAGAAAAACAAATGAGAAATAATTTCTCCTCTGAGAATCAGTTTCTCATCAGGAATGCCCCAGTAAAGGGAACAGTCTCCCAGCAAATAGAGTGAGTGTGTGAGTGTGAGTGTGTGTGACTTTGTAAAGCAGTGTCTCGTGCGGTGTTTGTCTTATGTAACTGACTACTTTCACTCAGTAGAAACAAACATATTTTCAAAGACCTTGACACTGTAGTCATGGTTCCTTGAGCCGCTGTCACTCCGGGAAAGTAGCTCTCCTAGTTCTGAAAATAACAACCAGCAAGATGTGGGACGATATGCCGCGGATGGTTAACGTGCT
>NW_006921686.1:7013967-7016644 GCF_000298275.1 Orycteropus afer afer | reverse complement strand
CTTAGACACGCCAGGCGCAGCCCCCTTCCGAGCAGCTGAGGCCCATCCTCTCTCCCCAGGGCCAGGGCTCGAGAGCACCCTCCAGTCCACAGATCTGGTCCTGCACTTGCCCAGCTCAAGAGCCTCCCATGGCTCCTACGGCCCCAGCCCATCTCCTGCCACATCCTGACTCCCACTGCCACCTCAGCCCACCGGCTCCCGGCTCACGGCAGACGCCAGCCTGGCCCCAACCACATCTCCTCTGCCCTGCGGGCTCCCTGCCTCTGTGTGGGCTGGAAAATGGCTTCTCATCCTTAAAGATTCCTAGCTCACGGCAACCCAGCCCTCAGGCCGGCCAATGCTGCCCCCGTGCTCCTCCACTCGGCTTTCTGACAAGTCTGGTCCCCCACCAAGGGGAGAGCACTCGAGGGCAGGGCCCAGGTCTGTCGAGAGCAGAGGCCGGGAACTTGCTCTGAATGAAGGTGAATGCGCCCCCAGCCCCAAGCCTCGGCACAGGCTGTTCCTCAGCCAGACGTCCCCCTTCCTTCTCCACTCAACGGCTTCACCACGTGACCGGTCCAGGCAAGCCCTGCCTGTCCTCTCCCCACTCTGGGCTGGGACCGTCCAAGTTTTCCACCTCAGTCTGGTTTCTCAGTGGATCACTGGCCTGGCCCAGTGGGAGATGAGGGGCAGGGGTGGCATATGCACATGTGTGCGTGCACGTGTGTGCCACGCGTGAGCAGTGTGGCCTCACCTCCGGGAGGGCAGCCGCCGGCGCATGCGGTGACAGTCCAGCACCCACTCCTTACGCACAATCCGGCCGCCAAGGCCCAGGACCTGGCTGTACTTGGGCGTGTTGGCAAAGGCGCAGCTGTGGGGAAGAATGGAGGGGTGTCAGTCGGGCATGATCTGAGGGTAGAGGGAAATGAAATAGACAAGGAGACAGAGGCGGTGACAGAGAAGAGGAGGGAGACACGGGGATGGATACAGTGGACACAGGAGGCAGCAAAGGGAACCGGGACCCGAGGGAGGGGTGCAGGAAGCAGAGACAGAGAGAAAGAGGCAGGAGATTCAGAGAGCCGGGGAGACAGGGGGATAGACAGGAGAGCAAGATGGTGCTGACGGGACACTCGGGGAAGAGAGGGCGGAGCGGCTGGAGAAGGGCTTACATGAGGTGGGTGCTGTCCGGGGTCCAGTCTGGCCGATACTTGGCTCCCAGCTCAAGGGCCTTGTCCCGGAGCTCGGAGCGGAAGGGGTTCTGGAAACCGCTCAGTACCACCACCACGCCCTGAAGGATCTTGCCCAGCTCCTGGGGGCCAGTCTGGGGTCCCTGGGGCTCACTGCCTTCTTTCTGGGGCTTCCCTGGCACTGTCCCACGTGCTGGGGTAGGGACTGGGGCCGTGGCTGGAGGCCGGGAGGGAGCTGGCACTGGGAAAGCAGAAGAACAGAGGTTCCGTTAGCGTCAGCCTCCCAGCCCGGTCTCAGCCCTCCCCAGAGCCAGGGTCCAGGCCCCTCCCCAGACCCAGGGGTCCAGGCCCCTCCCCTCTCACACCCAGGGGTCCAGCCCCCAGCCCCTTTCTCCCATGGGAACAAGTCATCTGGTTTGCTCACATCTGGGTTTCTTGGGGACGGGTGGTGAGGGCTGGGTTGATGGTTTGCTAGGGGCCTTCCGTTCTTCCTGGTTCAAATCCAGCTTCCGCTTCCCCTTGGGGGACTCTTGAGGCTGAGGGGACAGGGGTGTGGTGAGTTCTCCAGCTTCTCTTCTCTATCTCCACCCCACCGAAGTGTGATGGTCTCACCTTGGAGACACTACCCACAGCTCTGAACGCCAAGGAGGGGCAAGATGCGGCACTGGAGGCCTGGAGCGTGGCGGCTGCATAGCTGGGTCCTGCCTGGTCACCGGCTGTGGCTAGAGGGAGAAGGGTGGGGGGCTGGGCCCTGAGGCCTTTCAGCTCCAACCCATGGAGCATCTAGTAGGCTCCCCAAAACCCACCAGTGTCCCAGGAGTCTAAGCTCTCCGTTTTCCTTTCCCTCAGACCTAGGAGGCAGCCCCCAGCCCCTTCCTCCTTCACACCCACAAGTCTGGGCCCCCAGCCTCCTCCTCCCTCAGGCCCAGGAGTCCAGACCCCAGCCCTTCTGCCCTCCGAGCCAGGCCAGTGGCCTTCTCCACCCACCTGGGGCTGTTTTGTTGACCCGGCTGAAGAACAGCGCTCCTGGTCTCAGGGAGCTGCCACCCTCGTCCTCCTCCTTCACTCGGAACTGGCCAAGCTTGGTCACCTTCTAAGGTCCCGCAAGGTCAGTGCTGCAGGGTGGCTGCCGGCGGGTGAGGGTGAAGAGGTGGGAGAAGGAAAGGCTCTGGGGGTGGGCAGAGCTTACCTGGGCTGAGGCTTCTGCCTCATCTTTGTATGGGGGGCTGTGAAACCGAACAAAACTCAGGCCATAGGGGGCGTCCTGGGAAAGGAGGATGGGTGTCAGAAGCCTCTCAGCGGCCCTTCCGAGATCCGAGACACCTGGCTCCTTTAACTAAGGGAAAGCCACTCCTGGCTCTTTTCTTCTCACAGACATTTACACCTCCAGGGAGGTGCCCCAGTGCCAATGACTGGTACCGACTCAGCTGAGGTGAGATTTCTAAGCCCTCTCCACAGATGAGCTCAGTCAGCCCTCACAGTAACTGGCAGAGATGCCTGGGTGTCCACGC
>NW_006921686.1:7012062-7013167 GCF_000298275.1 Orycteropus afer afer | reverse complement strand
GACATGAGTTCCTTGGCCCCCTCCTCTCCTAGAACCAAGGAATCTGCACCCCCAGGCCCAGGCCCAGGCACCTTGCTGTAGGGCTGGCTGCAGACAATTTTGATGCGGTCCCAGCGTTTCTCGGCTGCTGTCCGCACCAACTTGTCAGGCCCAAACATGCGAACGCGGCTGGGGTTTGAGCCATTGCGGCTCTCAGAAGGGGACATGAAAGACGAGGTGACCAGAAGGACCTGATGAGGAAAGACAAGGGCAACGGATGAGAACCAGGCCTGGTTTAACCAAGACCCAGTGGGGGGGGGGGGGGGGGGGGGGGGGGGGCCTGAGTTGTCCCCAGCCGACAGGGACTCCCTCAGGTTGTTGAGCCTGTCTCCTGTCTGGTTTCCCGGCTGCTAGTCCTTTCCTGACACAGGCCCGGAGGGATTGTTCTAACCTCCAGGTCCTTTCTGTCCACCTTTCCATGGAGTCCTCACTTCTGGCAATATGGCAGGCTACATGTCCTAAGGACTGCCCAGCTGAGGGTGTCTACACTGATTAGCACAATCTTCAAACACCTTCTGGAAATGCATGGCTGAGTGGCAAGAACCCAAGGAGCCAGCAATGAGAAGGCAGAATGCAGAGAGGGAGGGGAGCTGCGCCATTATTAAGACGTGTCTCTCCACCCCAAGCCCGCCCTCCTGCACCCGCTCAGCGATGAGGGCTGACTTACAAACCCCTTTCCTGGCAGGCTCTGCAGAGTGGAAGCCAGAGGGAGGCAGCAGGCTGGAGGAGGGAGCAGGGCTTCAGCATGTATTGAAATTATCAGACACACAGTGAAAAATAAGTATGCTTAATAGTTTAAAGAAAGAAATGGAGATGGTGACAGCATGATGAAGGAACAAGTGACAATCAAAACTGAGCAGGCAGCTTTGGAAAGAAGTGGGATGAAGTGCTGTGTGCCCCACACAGGCGGATGAGCTGAGACCCATCTAAGCAGTCCTATGCCCTCTGCCAGGGGCTGGCTAGGGGTGGTCATGGGACCCAGGCTTGGTCAGTGTGATGGAAGAGGGAGGCTCCTTGGGGCTTCTGGGAAAGGTTTTCCTCCCTCATTAAGAAGACACAGAGGCAG
>NW_006921686.1:6991014-6996237 GCF_000298275.1 Orycteropus afer afer | reverse complement strand
GGCAATGCAGCACATCAACAGCATGTGCGCTGTGATACATGCACGGAGAGGACAACACCCGTCTGCGGTGTGATGGGTAAGGCTGGGGGGCAACTTGGCTGGGCCATGACTCCCAGTGGTTCAGCAGTTACGATGCGGTCACCCCCATGGTGGGATCTGATGTAATCTCCAGGATGAGACCTGCTATGAGCAGCCAATCCGTTGAAAGGGAGTTTCCTAGGGTGTGTGGCCTGTTTCCAATACATGTGGACGTTCTGGCAAAACTCCCTGGCTTTTTGCTCAATTCTGGATCCTGCGCCTGGCTTGTTATCATCTGACCTCCAGTTCTGGACGTGAGCCCGCGGCCTGCTACACTGCCTGCAGGTCTTAGGACTGTTGGCCTGTGCAGCCTGTGAGCCAGCAGCCTGCCATCTTACCTGCAGAGCTTAGATCTGACAGCCTCCACAGCCCATAAGCCAGCAGCCTGCCATCTGACCTGCAGAGCTTAGATCTTACAGCCTCCACAGCCCATAAGCCAGCTGCCTGCTGATATCTCTCTCTCTCGCTCTCACTCTCTCTCTCCCCTTCTGCTGCAAAAGTCCTCTTTAAAGTGTTAAACAGCAAAGATGTCCCTTTGAAGACTACCTGATCTGTGGTATTTTCAATTGCCTCATATGTATGTGAAAGCTGGACAAGGAATAAGGAAGACCAAAGAAGAGTTGATGCCTTTGAGTTGCAGTTTTGACAAAGAATATTGGAAATACCATGGACTACCAGAAGAATGAGCAAATCTGTCTTGGAAGAAGTGCTGCCAGAATACTTCTTAGAAGTGAGAATGGCCAGACTTCGTCTCAGTTCCTTTGGTCGTGTTGTCCAGAAGGGACCATTCCTTGGAAAACGGTATCATGTTTGGTAAAGTGGAAGGGAAGACCCTTAACAAGATGGGCTGACATAGTGGCTGCAATGATGGCCTCAAACAATGATTGTGAGAATGGCCCAGGACCGGGCAGTGTTTCGTTCTGCTGTACCTAAGGTCACTATGAGTCAGAACCTACCTGATGGAACCTAACAACAACAATCACAATATATTTGTTTGTTAAAGCCACCCACTTGTGGTATTTCTGTTATAGTGGCACCAGATACCCCAACCTAGGTGTATGTCCAGAAGAAGTGGAGGCAGGAACACAAACAGAAACCTGTACACCAATGTTCACTACAGCCCTTTTACAATAGCCAAAATGTGGAAACAACCAAAATGTCCATCAACAGATAAATGGATAAATAGAATGTGGTCCATTCACACAGTGGAATATTATGCAGTCATCAAGAGAAATGAAGTTCTGATGCATGCCACAACGTGGTTGACCCTTGAAAGCACACTGAGAAAAAAAAAAAGAACTCACTGCCATCAAGTCGATTCAGAGTCAAAGAGACTCCCATTGGGTTTCCAAGGTTGTAAATACTTATGGAAGCAGACTGTCCCACCTTTCTCCTGCAGAGCAGTTCGGGGGTTCAAACCACCAACCTTTTGGTTAGCAGCCAAATGCCTTAACCACTATACCACCAGAGCTCCTTTGAGCAAAATTAAGTCAGTTGCAAAAGGACAACACTGTTTATCTCACTTACAGAAAGAAGCACATATACAGAAACCAAAAATTATTAATGGTTACCAGGGATGGGAGGAGGGGGAAAGGGAAAGTTTGTGTTTGGGGGGCATGAAGTTCATATTAATGGTGGTGGGACATTCTGGAAAAGGAAAATCATGGCACAACATGAGAAACATTACCAATGTCACGTAACTGTAAATGTGGAGTTGTATTGGCGGACGTCTTGGTGTGTATATTTTCACTACAATGAGAAAAAGGGGAAGAATGTTCAGAAAGAAATGAACCTTGTCTTTTACTTCACACAATACTTAAAAATTCCCTTACGGTGGTGGGTAAGAGTTCTAAATGTAAAAGTGAAAACCATGTAGCTTCTGAACAAAGCTTCTGAACAAAGCATAGGAGGGTGTCATAGGCAGAGTACCACCCTCAGAGGATGTCCACGTCCTAATCCCTGGAACCTGTGACTAAGTTACCTCACATGGCCAGAGAGACTTGGCGGAGGTGATTAAATGAAGGACGCTGAGATGAGGAAGACTGTCCTGGATTCTCGAGGTAGACCCAAAGCAATCACAAGGCCTCTTGTAAATGAAAGAAGGAGACGCAGAGTCAGAGAAGTGACCATGGAAACAGAGGGAACAGGACTGTGATTGCTGGCTTTGCAGGTGGAAGGGGCCATAAGCCAAGGAACACAGGTGGCCTCTGTTGTTGTTGTTATGTGCCGTCGAGTCAGACCCGACTCATAGAGACCCCTCCTTGGGTTTCCAAGGCGGTATCACTACGGAAGTAGATTGCCCAGCCTTCCTTCCGAGGAGTGGCTCGTGGGTTTGAACCGCCAGCCTTCTGGTTAGCAGTCAAGTGCCTTAGGCACTACGTCCCCAGAGCTCCTAGGTGGCCTCTAGAAACTAGAAAAAGCAAGGACATGGATCCTCCCCTGGCCTCTACCTTGATGTAGCTCATCGAGACTGACTTTGGACTACTGCCCTACAGAACCCTAAGATGACACACCTGTGCTACTTTAAGCCACTGAGTTGTGGTTGTTTGTTACAGCAGTGATAGGATACTCATACTATAGAGACCATCTGCGTGACTTTGGGACAGGAAAATATTTCTTATGGGACACAAATGGCACTAAGCACACACACACACACACACACAAAAAAAACCCTTGATAGAATGGACTTTGTCAACTTCTGCTCATCAAAAGACACTTATGGTAATGAAAAGGCAATCACAGACGGAGGGAAAAAGATATGCTGCAAATATATCTGGAAAAAGGGAAGCTTCTGTAATAAAATTACAAACACCTTGCAGTGCGAGAGATTGCTTTTATGTGGCCTTTCTAGCCATGGTCTTGTGACTCTCACCAGATGACTGGGTGAAAAACCAAAAAACTCACTGCTGTTGAGTCAATTCCAACTCACAGGGCCCCTAGAGGACAGAGTAGAACCACTCCATAAGGTTTCCAAGGCTGTAAATCTTTACAGAAGCAGACTTCCTCATCTTTCTTCTGTGTAGCAGCTGGTGGGTTCAAACCACCAACCTTCTGGTTAGCAGCCAAATGCTTTAACCACAGCACTACCAGAGATCCTTAATGACTGGGTGGTGGTGTGGTGTTAGCTGCCTTCGAGGCAGCTCCGACTCATAGCAACCCTATGTGTAATAGAACGAAACACCGCCCGGTCCTGTGCCAGCCTCCCAATCCTTGCCACACCTGAGCCCATCGTTGCAGCCACTATATCAGTCCATCTTGTTGAGGGCCTTTCCCTTTTTCCCTGACCCTCCACCTTATCAAGCATGACATCCTTCTCCAGGAAATGGTCTCTTCTGACAACATGGCCAAAGTAGGTAAGATGAAGCCTGGCCATTCTCGCCTCCAAGGAGCATTCCGGCTGCACTTCTTCCAGAATTTGCTAGTTCTTCTGGCTAATGACTGGGTAGGACAATGCAAGAAAGGTGCTTGTGGCCCACCAAGGGGATCAAACAGCTTGCTAATAATGTAAATAAGGTACATGGAACCCTTTGTGGGGGGTGGGATCATGCAAATAAGGTGTATGGAACTGTGCTGTGGGGACTGGTCAGTTTTGCTATCCTGCTAGACTTAAAGTGAGCCATCCCAGAGGTAGGCAGGGGGACCTCACTACTATGAAGAAGCAAGAGCTAGAAGTGGAATGTGTCCTGAGAAGCTCCCAGACTCAGGAGACAGAGCTGTGACACTTTGCTGAGACAGTAAGAGACAGCGAGAAGCAGCAGCAGAAAACACTAGAACCAGGACACTGGCAGGAGATGGCATGGTGGCCTTCCCAGCCCATGGAGCAAGGAAGCTAAGTACCTTCAGGCAGGAGGCTTGCTGGTGGAGTGGGGTGCCTCCAAGGACTTGTTGGCAGAGGGAGGCTTGCCAACCCACAGAGCTGGAGAGCTGCACACCTTCCAGCCAAGGCTTACTGATGGACGTAAAGAGCTTTGTAACATTTGCCCGAGCAGGACAGAGACCAAGCTGACCCATGAGGGTCAAGAGGCCCAAGGAGCCAAGAAGCTGAGGGCCAGGGAGGGGCCCACCTGTGGGCACAGCAGAGCAGCTGTCCTAACTGAAGAACTGTATGCTGACTCATTCCTGATTCTGAATTGTAACCTGCTGCTTACGTAACAAACCCCATAACTGGGAGCATTGTCTGTGAGTTCTGTGTGGGCACTGTCACAAATTATTGAACCAAGCAGAGAAGCAGAGAGTGCCGTGGGAGGAACAACTAGTGTTAGAATCGGTAAAATGTTGGAGGGCGGAGGTATGTCTGACCTCTACTTTATAGGAATCAGCCTTCGGCTGTTAATGCCAATAATGATTCTCCTCTTGACTTGTGAAGTTAGACGAGGAGGCTGGATGACACTGTCACAATGCCATTTCTACACTGTTCAACAAAAACAGGCAAAAGACTCACGTAGACACATCGTAGATAAAAATAAACAAATAGCAAGCACACAAAAGGTTCACAACATCATTACTTGTCAGGAAAATGCAAAATAAAGGTATAATAAAATACTATTGCACACTCATAATAAGAGGTCTGTATGTGCAGTGGTTAAAGCATTGGGCTGCTAACCAAAAGGTCAATGGTTCAAATCCACCAGATGCTCTGTGGGAGAAAGATGAGGCAGTCTGTTTCAGTAAAGGTTTATAGATTTGGAAACCCTGTGAGGCAGTTTTATTCTGCCCTGTAGGGTTGCTGTGAGTCAGCAGTGACTTGGTGGCAGTGAGTTTGGTTTGCTTTGGTCAGCATGCCATTTGAATGGCTAGAATTAAAAAGACTGGCCATACCAAGCATAAGCGAGGTTGTGGAGCAACAAGGGCATGAAAACACAACCCCTGCAGTGCGACAGGTTTCTCTTCACGTAGGCATGGCCTTTCCAGGCCTTTCTGCCAAGACGATTTGCTAGGCCACAGTCTTGCCAAGAGATTGGAGAGTTCACTATGCAAATTATGTAACTGTTGCCTACCAAGGGGATTGGTCAATTTGTGGTCTTGGTAGGAGAAGTAGGCTCATAGAAGGACCAATCCCAGAGGCTGGGGAGATCCCACTACTGTCAAGAAGAAGAGTCAAGAGCAGAGCACATCTTTTGAAGCTGGGGTCCCTGTGCTGAGAAC
>NW_006921686.1:6986134-6990749 GCF_000298275.1 Orycteropus afer afer | reverse complement strand
GGCCCAAGCAGAGCTCAGTGGCAGAGACCAGGCCCAAGTAGGGGCTGCAGCAGAGGCCCTTCTGAGGCCTGGCCTGCAGACACAGCGGGGAAGCTGTGCCTGCCTGTGACCATGGCTGAGAAGACACCGAGAGCTGTCTAGGTTGGAAGCTGTCCTGATTAGCCAGTCGTATCCTGTCTTCTGAGTTGTTCCTGTTACTTCTAAGTTGCTCCTGTCCTGAGGTGCAGCCTGTTACTTCCCTAATAAACCACATGATCATGAGTATGGTCTGAGTTCCACGTGCTGCTGCAACGGACTGTCGAACCCAGCAGAGAAGCAGAGAGTCCGTGGGGAAGATGGCTGCTGTGAGAACCAGTAAAAAGGCTGGAGAGCAGAGGTCTATCTGATGGCCACCTCACAGAAATTGGCTTTGGGCTGATCTTGATTCTCATTATCCCCCCTGAAGTTACAGGACCTCCGACCCCACTAGGTCATAACACCTTGGAAGACTGTTTCACGGTTTCTAATAAAGTTAAAACATACATCTACCCTGTACCTCTACAATTCCCCTCATAAGTATTTACCCACGAAATGGAAATGTATTTCTATCCTGAGACTTGCACAAGAATGTTCACAGAAGCTTTATTCATTAATGATAGAAAACTGGAAACAGTCCAGATGTCTGGCAACAGGAGAACAGATAAACAAATTGGGGTATACTCACACAATGGAATGCTACTCAACAAGATGGAAAGGATCACTGACATACGCACCACGTGAAAGAACCTCAAAATGATTATGCTGAAGGAAAGACGTCAGACACAGGAAGAGGAGGAAGAAATGGATGTGTGGCCAACTGCCTCCATGAACAAACTGCTTCCCTCTGCCATGAGACCAGAAGAAGTGGATGGTGCCCAGCTACTATGACTGAACATTTCAATCAGATTCCATAGAAGAATCTTGATCCAAAAGGGGGAAAATGCAGAACAGATTCTCAAATTCTCATGGAATTCAGATTTTCTGGAGTCATGGAGCCTGGGTGTAACCCCTAAAACTATGGCCCTGAGGTAATTTTTAAACTTTAAATCAAAACTATCCCCTGAAGTCATCTTAAAACCAGGTAACAGTTGAACTTAACTGGTACAGAATGCCTGCCTGGAGCACGCTGCTCTTTGAAGAACTGTCTATGGGATCAAAGTGACAACAGCAACTGGAAAGACTAGATGGGAACTTTAGGGGGCATGAGTTTATGTTAATGAGAGAGGAACAACTCAGAAAAGGAGGGCGAGAAGGTTGCACAACTCAGATTGTCATCACCGTCACTGTGCTGTACATGGACAAACTGTTGCACTGGTGCGTGTTCTGCTGTGTATATTCTCAACAACAAAATATATTAAAAAAAAAAAAAGGGGGAAAGAAGCTAGGTACATACTGTACATGGACATATTGTATAATGCCAATGATAGGAAATTCCAGGACAGACAGAACTACTGCGACACAAAAGAGATCAGTGGCTGCCTTGAGCTGGCGGGGGGAGACTGACTGCAAGGGCACATGGGGATTTTCAGGGATGCTGGAAATGTTCTGTCTTGACTTGGGAGAGAAATGCACAGGTGTGTACCTGCCTATGTCAATGGTCCTTACGTGGTGCAAACAGCCTGTGTTCGACTAGTCACCTCAAAGTTAGTGATTCACAGCCACCAAGTGGAGCTTGGAAGAAAGCTTGGTGAGCTGCCTCCATAAAAATTACAGTCAAGAAAGCCCTATGGTCCTACTGTGCAACACATGGGGTCGTCACGAGTAAGAACTGACGACAGTTACAGTTTTCTTTTGTTTTACATCTGTCCAAACTTTTTGTACAAAACTCACTGCCACTGAGTCGATTCTGACTCACAGTGAAGGCTGTAAATCCCAAGGCTGTAAATCTTCCTGGAAATAGATTGCCTCACCTTCCTCTCATGGAGCAGCTGGTGGGTTTGAACTGCTGACCTTCTGGTTAGCAGCCAAATGCCTTATCCACTATGCCACCAGAGCTCCTTTTGAACTGTACATGTATATGTCAGATATACCTCAATTAAATGAAGTTCTTCACTGCAGGGAAAAAAACGTGTCCTGTAGGAACCTGGGTTGCTTCCCTTAGACTTGTGAACTGGGATGGCCCCAGTGGGTTATTTTGACCCACCAGTGTTTCACAGATGCATCAGCTGGTTAGCTAAACCTCACACACCCAGCTCCACTTGACTCCCCCAGTAAGAAGAGGCCTGTGCAGACTCCTTCAATGTTCAGAATGCAGCTAAAGGCACGCGTCTGTGGAAAACTCTCTAGCCAATAAAGTGACTAACAGAGGCAGCCCCAGACGATGCATTCTCTCCATGCCAGGGCACTGGCGAGAACCTCTGAGGCCCAAGCAAAGCAGGTTTTCTCTCAGGCAGCGACTGGACCATAGAACAAACAAGGGCCCCTGCCTGGTTTCATAACCATGATGTGAACAGTTTCCTCCCGGCCCTGTGTCGGTGGCCCTGTGTCTGTTCTTTGTCTCTTCAGTCGGGTCCTCTAGAGGTCAGGCAGCAGATGTGACTCACCCGCCCCGGCCCGGCACCTGGAGGCCTGGAGGGAGCCAGCTGGGGCAGGGATCGGCAGGGCGTCTGCTTACCTCGTAGTCCTGGTCTCCCCCGGCTCCGGCTGAGCTGCCCACCAGCACCTCCACGAAAGCAGAGCCGTCGTTGCCGATGTCCACGCTGTGTATGTGCTCCTCCTTCTCCAGCTGTGGGGAGAGGACAGCCCACTGTCAATGCCTGCTCTGCCCGGGGACCTTCGGGGCCCCATGTCCCCTTAGAGTGCCAGCTCTGCGCAGGGGGGGCCGGGCTGAGTGGTGCCACTGTATCCCCAGCACCAAGCACAGGGCCTGGCTCCATGAGCTGGAGCTCACGAAAACGTCACTGAAGGAAAGCAGAACACTCCACCCAGTACCGTCTTTCACCAGCCCCTCCAGATTCTACCAGGCACCCGTAGCACACGTCACCAAGCTGCTCTCCAGGTGTATGTTTATGCAAATAATCATGCAGACAAACGGCACATCTGCTGCCCCTGGTCCCAAGGTCAGTGGAAGCCCCGAGGGCGAGGGCCCTGTCGGAGTTTGCGCACCACTGAATCCTGCGTTTGAATTCAGCGCAGCCGCTCGGCGCTTCAGTTTCCTCATCTGTACACTGGGGGTGATCCCATTGTGAGAAAGACATGAGATCGTGCACGTGTGCCCTGTGGCCACGGGGCAGGTGGGCGGCACTCAGCTGCTGTCATTTGGAAGGCAAGCTTAGCTCGATAACTCTTTATTGAAACAAAAGCCACATCCAGGGGAGCTTCTCCAAGGATCTGCCGTGCTGCAGGCCACCTGATGGTTGGAGGCGTGGGAAGCGGTGCTGGGGTAGGAGCAGTCAGGTCTGGCAGAGGCGAGCCTCCTGCCCGCCAGCATGGGACTCCTTTCGCTGGCTTCTAGACCGCTGAGTTACGTGGTCCACACGCTCACCCTCACCACCCAACGCTCTGATATAGTCTATAATCACCCAGGCCGGAGAACCTCCAGACATCACCTGCCCACTGCCACAAATGGAAAGACCCTTATGTGGGAGGCAGGGGCCTGCACTTGGGGGTGAAACAAGCCTGAGTTCAAGTCCAGCATCTCTGCCATGTCTGAGCTGTGCTACTAGGTGGCATGCCCAACCTCTCTGATGGGCTATCTCCTCACACACGAAAGGAGAGGGTAAGCCATGAGGACCCTCCTCATGAAGGGAGTGGAGGTGACAGAGAATAACCACCACCATCACTGCAGCTGGCGTGTGGGGGCTCCGGCTGTACCTGCTCTCTTCACAACCTCTCGGCGGGTAGGCGGGCAGGCACTATTATTATCTCCATTTTACACACGAGCATCTGACATGAGGCAGGAAACGGTTAGGGAACTTCCCCAGGGCCACACAGCTAGTGGGTAGTGGAGCTGGGACCAGAGCCCAGGCAGATTGGCTGCAGAATTTTAAAGTATATGTTGACCCTATGGTTTCATGTGGGTGATTTTTTAAAGGAGCACAGTACTTGCAGGTAGTATTTATTACTCTGTAAGCCAAATCGCTATTTAGCTACAAGGTAACTTCAGGGGTTGGTTTCAGTTCAAGGTTTAAAGAGTATCTCAAAGCAATAGTTTCTCTCTTTTTTTTTTTTTAAGGAATTTGAAGTCTGTTCCACATTTTTCTCCCATTCTATCAGGGTCCCTCTATCATGGCTCTGATCAGAACAGTCAGTACTGGCAGCCGGGCACCATCTAGGTCTTCTGGTCTCAGGGTAGATAATGCCATGGTTCAGGTGGCCTGTCTCATATATGAGTTTCTTCTCGGACTCTTTGGTTTCTTTCTTTCTCTTTTTCTCCAGACAAGCAGAGACCAATAGTTGTTATCTTTGATAGCTACTCGCAAGCTTTTAAGACCCTAGACATTACTCATCAAACTAGGATGCAGAACATAAATTTCATGAACTATATTATGTCAATTGACTGAGATAGTCCTAATCCTTCAAACCCAGAACACAATCCCATGAAGTGTTTAGTTATGTCTAAGAAGCATCCATAACTTATTATATTTATAAATATATA
>NW_006921686.1:6979990-6981704 GCF_000298275.1 Orycteropus afer afer | reverse complement strand
TGAAATACTATGCAACACTAAAGAATAACGTAAAATCTACAAAACACTGCATAACATGGATGAACTTGGAGGACATTATGCTAAGTGAAGTAAGTCAATCACAAAAGGACAAATGTTGTATTAGTTCATTATTGTAAAAAGTCAAGGAAAGGTTCATATATGGAACAAAATTTTCTTTGTTGGTTACTGGTGGGGAAGGGAAGGGAGAGAACACTGCTAGATAGGTAGACACAAATACTGATTTGGGTGAAGGGAAGGGCAATACCCCAAATATGAGTGATCACCACGGTAGCACTGAGGAAGAGGAAGACATACAGAAGTACATGGGAGGTACAAACAACAAAGATGAACCCTTCTGCATGTACAGTACTGTGCTGTCAGTGATGGCTGGATTTATCTACAGGTGGATAGGTGGGTGGACAGGCTGAAAGATCAGGTATGTCCATCCAGGCAGTGGGGAGGGTGCCCATGACCATGTATAGAGTTGTCAGACAATGTTTCTACATGCATAGTTGTACGTGCTGCAAGAATGTCCAGGTGTATAGTAGAGCTGATAAGGGACAAGGTTGTGGTGGCTTCTTGGCCATAGCTACCTACCCAGAGGGAGCAAGTAGTTGGACCTGTGGGCTCAGGACCATGGTCCCAGGGAACAACAAGCTCAAATGGCATAACATACTATCTAAAAGCCTACTTTGGCGAGTAGTGACTAGGGTCTTAAAACCTTGCAAGAGGTCATCCAGATGCAACAATGGGTCTCTCCTCATCCAGAGCAAAGAATAATGAAGAAAACCAAAGACACATGGAAACAATTAGTCCAAGGGACTGGCACATCATGCAATCCTCAGCCTATATGACCATGAGACTAGACAAACTAGATGGTGCCCAACTACCACCGTCAACCAATCAGAGGGGGATCGGTGCAGGAGATCCTGAATAGAGTGGGAGAACAATGTAGAACAAAATGTAAACTCATAAAAAAGACCAGGCTTACTAGTCTGATACAGCCTGCTGAGAGCCCCAAAACTATGGCCCCTAGTTACCCTTCAAGTCTAGAAATAAACTCACTCCTGTGGCTTCCAGCCAAACAACAGACAGGCATATAAGGTGAACATTTATATTAGGTAGTAACACTCCTTAGAACAATCAACCATGGGAGAACAGTAGGGCGGTATTTACACAGGGAGACAGCTCAGGGGGCAGGAATGCGTAACGAAGAACACAGGGAAGAGATAACCACAGGGAAGAAGCAGGAAGAGAGCTGTTACATTGTGGGGAATTGCAGTCAACGGCATGAAACAAAATGTGTATGGCCTGCTATATGGAAAGGCAATTTCCTCTGTGAACTTTCACCCAAATGACAGTAAAAATTTTAAAAAAAAAAATTGACAAGGTTAGATAGGAAGTTCAGGGGGCAGTGAGTTTTGTTAATGGGGGAGGAACAATTCAGAAAAGAATGGCTGCACAACCTGAACGATGCTGTCAGTGCCACTCAACTCTACGTGGAGAAATTACTGGTGGATGTTTTGCTGTGTTTATTCTCAGCAACAATAAATTACATATATTATTTGTAAGTACACACCCCCACACACACACACACACATATATATATAAACCAAAAAAACCAAACCAAACTCACTGCCGTCAACTTGGATCTGACTCATAGCGACCACTCCTTGAGTTTCTGGGGTGGTATCTCTACAGAAGTAGATTGCCC
>NW_006921686.1:6977655-6979116 GCF_000298275.1 Orycteropus afer afer | reverse complement strand
ATGGGGTCCCCTTGAGTCAGGATATGTTTGATGGCAACTGACTTGCTGGATTTCTCTGTTTAATCTTCATACAAAGGAATACCATATAAAGCAAATAAGCAGTCTACTGCTACACCCACCGATACTAACAAACACGAAAGCGGGTAAAAGAAGCCTGACCGTATACTGGGCGATTCCACTTGTAGGAACTAATCTACGCTACTGAAAGTCAGCATAGTGGTTCCCTTTGGGAGCTGTGGGCAGGGGCAGATTACCCAATAAGTAAGGTAAGCATGAGTTTACTTGGCCTTACTTACTGATCTGTACTACTCACCACAGATTAGTAAGCCCAAGCAAGTCTGTGCTTACCTTGCTGACTGAGTACTCTGTCCCCGTCAAGGACTGTAAATTTGAAAAGAGGTTTTGATTCTGTAGGAAGCTGCTGTAGCGCTAGAAGAGAGAGACAGAGGCCAGCCATACCCAGAGGCTGAATCCTCGATGTGGTGAAAAACTGTGGAATTGCTCACCACAGATCAGTAAGTAAGCACACATAAGCCCGTGCTTACCTTGCTTATTGGGTAACCCGACACTGGCTGGGGGGTGGTGAGGGAGGAGCATGAGGGGGCTTCTGGGGGCTGGGCCGGTGCTGTCACCTGAGTGGGTGTGGCTGGGGGGGCTCACCGAGCTGTACACCTTCTGACACGTACACTTTCCTCTGTGGATGTTACAGGCCAGAAACAGGCCAAAAGCAAATTTCAAACATCATAATGGAAAACTGAGTGACGAATGACTGCAGAAAACCAAGCCCTCCGTGCTCCTGTGCTGTTGCACATTTCTTCTGAAGGACCCTCTCTGGTGAGGTACGGGCGTCCCACCTGGAGCACCTGCTGATAGCTAGCAGGAACAGTTAGAGAAGAGGTTAGAACGTCTTCCCTCCTGGGAACAAGTGGCAATTGCCAGCACAGCCTCCTGAGGCCACCCCAGGCCAAAAAAGGTGTGTGTAGGAATGTCACGGGCAGAGGGCTGACTCCACGTGGTAATATCCGGATGTTCTGTAATTACTGTTTGCAGGCAAAATCCTGGGCAGCAGTAGAACCTAGACGGGCCTCCGCATCTTGTGTCCAGATACTCCTGCCTTATCGCACACTTCAAAAGAGCCCAAACCAGCATTCAGCAGGGAGTCACCCCTAATGTAGGCAACCACCCCTTGCAATCAGATTTTCCAAAGGGAGTAAGCCAACAACCGTGGCAATGCTGGTGTCCCTGCTTCTGCCCTTGCTCCTGTGGCCTGTTTTCAACCCAGAAAACCTAAATCAGACCTTGTCCCCCTTCTGCTCAGAGCCTCCGGTGGCTCCTGTCTCAGAATCAAAGCCAAGGTCCTTGGATGCTGTCCCAGGCCCCAGGGTTTGGCAGCTCCACCCAGCCCAGTTGCTCATCTGCCACCCTTTTCCCCCAAAGCTAACTCCATTCCAGCCTCCTTCT
>NW_006921686.1:6967581-6973955 GCF_000298275.1 Orycteropus afer afer | reverse complement strand
AAAAAAAGAAAACATTGAATGAATGAATCCATCCAGTCCTGTCCCCATGCTGACAATCCCACACTTCTGTCTCTAGCTCCACATCTGACCCTCAACTGCCTCTTGGATGCTGCCCCTTGAATGTTCCAAAGTCATATCGATGTCCCAAGAGAACATATCACCCATCACCTTCCCAAGCTACTCCCCTCTGGGTGTCCCATTTCAGCTGCACTTCTGCCCTCTATCTCCCAGCCAGCCTCCTGCTCCTTCACATACCATGTCCCATCTCTTCTGCCTACGGTCTCCGTTTCCGCTGCCACCGGGGCACAGACCCGAATGTGATTTCCCTGAGGTCACCTGACCATGACAGAGCCCAGCACACTCATCACTCAGTAACAAAAACATAAATCCCTCCCTTTGCACAAACACCTGCGTGTTGACAAAACACCGGAGCAGACGTGACGTCACCCAATTTTCCTAACAACTCTGGGCTTAGATCTTATTATTCCCAACGGACAGATGAGAAAATAGCTTCCGAGAAAAGAAACAATATGCCTGGGGTCGGAGAGTGAGTAAGAGGGAGAGCTGGGGACTTGAACCCAGAGCCCCAGAATAAATCCGGAGCAGCTGTTATCTCCCTCAGCTGAAAACAGTCATTCTTGGGCCAGTTGCGTAACATCACTGGGCCTTAGTTCCCACATCTGTAAAATGGGGATGATAATAAAGCCTAGGTCACAAGGGCTTATGAGAATTTAACAGGTTCATCCTTGGGAGATGTTTAGAATGATGACTGGCAAGTTGTCACATTTAATAAATGTCAGTGTGCATAATTATTACGTTAGGCATTGGGAATTTTGTGGGTCTGTGTATTTTTCCTGAGAAGGGAATCCCCAGTTTCTATCAAATCTCAAAAGGTTCTGTGGCCCCAAAGTTTTTTTTTAGAATCTCTGGGCAAGAGAGATGGAGCTCTGGTGGTGTAGTTGTTAGAGCATTCAGCTGCTAACCAAAAGATCAGTGGTTTGAACCCACCAGCCACTCTACAGAAGAAAGATGTAGCAATCTTTTCCCATAAAGATTGACAGCCTTGAAAACTCTATGGGGCAGTTCTCTTCCATCCTAGAGGGTCCTGTGAGTCAGTTGGGTGGGCAAGAGCATGCACACCTTGCCTTTCCGACACCCTCCCCCCAAACACCCACATTCAGAACTAAGGAATGTGGCCAAAAACAAGAAAGCAAGTGTGTAAACACAAAGCTGAAAGTACAGTCTGAGTCTCTGAAAATTGTTATCACGCAGATGCTTGACACACAGTTAACCTTCTTCTCCCATCGTTTTCTTATTCCTGACAGGAACAGCCTCCGTAGAACCCTGCAACCATCTCAGGTCAAGTTGCAACTTCTATTTGCCTCCCTCCAGCCTAACAGGAAACATGGGTGGTTCTAACAGTTCAGTGCTTGACTCCCAGCTGAACAGCTGGCAGTTGGAACCCACCCAGGGGTGCTTCAGGAGAACGGCCTGGGAATCTGTTTCCAGAGGGTTACAGCCTTGAAAACCCTGTGGAGTGTTCTACTCTGCACACCCGGGGTCACCACAAGTCAGAACTGACTCAACGGCAACTAACAATAACAACCACCACCACCACCTCAGAGAACTGTGGTGTGGATTCAGTGAGAACACGGACAAAAAGAACTCAGAAAGAACACAGCCAGCATTCCACAATGGGTTGCTTGGACTGGCCACTTCACTTCCCCTCCCTATACCTCCGTTTCCTTCAGGGGAGTCAATTGCTTTCCTGACCTTCCTGGACACCTTCCCACCCTGAGCCCACTACCCTAGCATCATGATATATGGCCATGATTCACCCTGTTCCAGCTGAGGAAATGAAGACCCAAAAAGTAGAAGCAACCTCCCAAGGCTACACTCTGATTGCCTTGGTCACCGCTGGCCTAGTCCTTGGGTCTCTTTCCTCCTCTGTTGAGGAGCACTGGGATCCCACTACCTATTTTCCAGATAAGGAAGCTAAGACCCAGGAGGAAAAGTGACTTAACCCACTGCCAGCTGACTCAAGACCTGAGACTGGACCCTGGGCTCCAGATTGCTAGTGAGGTGGAGGTGGGGACAGGGCAGGATCACCTGAAGGACTACAGAGATGGTCTTCTCGCCTGCCTTGGCTGCCCGCCATTTCCGGTAAGTGTCCGCCTTGAGAAGGTTCTCTGCACAGTGAGTCTGGCGACAAGAGTGGGAAAGAGAGGGTTAGGCCACAGAGATGACAGCTGGGCCCAGCTCTCAGCTAATTCCTCTGAATCCTCCAAGTTCTCCACCAAACCCCCGATTTAAGTTTCCCCAGTAATTCCTCACACCCTGCCCATAGTTTCCTCTACAACCTTTTTCCCAAGAAATTCATCTACGGGCTCTCTAAAGAAAGTCCCTAGTCCTCCTTTTCTCGCCGGAAGTTCCACAGACGCCCGGAAGTTGCTCTACCCACCTCTCTCTCAGAATCCCTTAGAGGCCCCTGGAAATGTACCCCGGTCCTCCTCAAACTTTCCTAAGGTTCCCTTTTACACTCCAAAAGTTCTTGTAGAGCCCCCCTCGCTAATCCCCTTACGTCTTCCAACCTCCCGCGCGCCGGCCCCTCACCGAGTCCTGGCTGCTACAGGACACGACATGACGGAGACGGATCTCCGGCATGTCAATGTTTTGTCCGGAGCTTCACCTGGCGGGAAGGATAGAAGAGGGTCTGGGTTTGGGGGCGGGGAGGGGGCGCGCCTTTACACGGGCTTCAGTGCGCAAGCGCGCGGGGCTCGGGCCTTTCAAAACGCGGCGCGCCCGCGCTCGCGTCAACATCGCGCATGCCCAGTCGCGCCTTTACGGCCAGAGGCGCAGAGAACCCAAGCAACAAGTGTTTCTCTAGTCCCGCCTCTCTTGGCCCCTACTACTCTCTAGCCCCTCCTCCCGGTGGCTTTGACATCCTCCTTTCTGGGATCCGCCCCCACAGGAGCGGCCCTTGGGATTGGTCCCTAGGAGAAATTCCCCATTCTTATTGGACGATGCAGTCCCCTCCCAAACCGAAGCCTAGCACTCCGGAGGACAGCTAACCTGAGTCGGATTTTCGCCGGGAGCCGAGACGATCCTACCGTAACGAGATCTACTCCACTGGCTCCCGTGGCTACAAGCACCCCCCCCACACACACACACACACACAAACACACACCCAGCCTGGATTACTCCCACCTACGCCTCAGTTTCCCAGTACGATCTGTGAGCATCAGTCGCCTGCCACGCCCACTCCTGACCGCTGACAGGCACTTCTCTGTTCGGTCCCCAGGAGATCCAGGAGTCCGCCCTGGGCGAGGTCGGCGCCAGACAAGGCCTGAACACAGAGAAAGGAGTATGAGCCAAGTGCTAGAAGGAAAAGGGAAGGAGGACAAGTCTCCCGGGTCCCTGCAGAACGAGCCTGAACTTGCTGGGCGCTCCCAGGTGGGGCCCCACCTACGCTAGATGCCTCATTGGGAATAAAACGACCCCACTCAGACCTTGGGCTTTGAGTAAAGAAAATGGGCCGTGGGGATGTGAAAAACGGGAAGGTGACCTCCTGAGTCCTGATGGGAGATAGAGCTGGAAGCCCAGACTCCGGGAATCCCAGTGGAGGAGAGGGCTGGGCACCAGATGTCTAGGTCCCTTTTGGACGCTGGTTCCGCCTCCCCAACCCGGGGGCTGAAGAGGCTGCCTTTGGCTCTGACCTCAGCTCCTTCTTACCCCAGGGTGAAGGTGGGTCCCGACCCGACCCGCCCTTCCTCAGCTTCCTTATAGGCTGGGGACCCAGGACTGCAGGTTGACACACCATGAGGACTTCTCGGAGCCCTGGGACCTTCCTGCTGACCTTCACTCTGCTCTGCACCCTTCTGGGTCTCGGTGAGTGACTGGGGTTCTGGACTCCTGGGACCCTCAGGAAAGGGAACACTATGTAAGGGCATTCATCGAAGGTCCTCAGCGGGGAGAGGGGAAGTATCTCGTGGAGGGAAGAGCCTAAAGGAAGAGAGGGAATCTGGGGCCCCAAGGGAAGAAACATTCATGTGATTGGACCCCTGAGAGAGGAGGGCCTTGGTGGGCTCGGAATCCCCTTTCTCTCAGGTAGGGTCCCAAAGAGAGACATCCAAACTCTAGAGAATCGGATGAGAACACGACTGGGGGGGGGGAGTTTTAAAGGAGAGTATGAACAACAGCATGAATGAGAGCACTCTTTTCTCCCTGGGCCCTAAACGGCTTCAGGTCCCAGGATTGGAAGCCCTGAGCCCCTCTTCCTTCAGACTCAGGGTGCCAGCCCCCAGCCCCCAGCTCCCTTCTCCCTAAGAACCAGGATTTGGTATCCCCAGTCTCAAACTCCCTCAGACCCAGGAGTCCAAGCCCCCAGGCCCCTCCCCTCTAAGACCCAGGAGTCCATGCCTCCAGTCCTCTCCTCCCTCAGACCCAGGAGTCCAGGCCCCCAGCCCCTCCTCCCTGACCCAGGAGTCTGGGCACCAGCCCCACTTTCTCCATGACCCAGATGTCTGGGCACTCAGCCACCAAGGAGTCCATGCCCCCCGCCCTGCGGGTGCTCACTCGCCCTCCTTGTTCTGGGATGCCGCCTCAGGTACCTCTAACCTGAGCTCTCACTGTCTACAAGACCTACCTTATGTCTACAAGGAGGATGGCTCCATACCTTGGGACTAGCTGACCCTGAAACTTCACAGAAGTCCATGAAAGCCTTCACCACGAGCCCTCCCACTCTGAGCTCCATCAGCGGATCCTGCTGTCCAAAGCCCCCAGCCTTGTAATTAGTTAAACAGGCTCCCGCCCTGGGAGCAACTTTGCTAGCGTCATCACTGCGTCCCTGTTAGAGCTCTGGACTGCTGCCTGGACACAGGTCAATGCCCCGCCCAGAACCACCAGAGAGACACCGATCAGTCCAGGCCCCCAAGCCCTTCCTTCCTCGGGATCAGAAATCCAGTGCCCTCCTCGCTCAAAGCCAGGAGGGGTGTGGGGCCGTCTACTAACCCTACACCTCCTCCATGACCTGTGCCCCATCTCCCTGGGGCCTTGAAGTCGTGGTCCGCAGACCGCACCACCCTGAACTACAGCCCCACCTTCTTCTGCCCTGCAGGATGCCCATTAAGCTGTGAGGTGTGCAAGGGCTCCGGGCCCACGTGCAGCGGAAAAATGAAGACGTGCGAGGATGGCAAGGACGCATGCGTGATCGTCGTGGGGGAGTCGACCACAAGTACGAGCGCAGGGCGTCAGAACAGAGCTGGGGGGCCGGGGAGAGAACCCTCGGGTCAGGACGAGGATAGCACCACGGCGCGGGGCACGGGGAGGTGGTCATCACAGTTCGCGGGAGTCCAGGCCCCCAGCCAGCGTGGCAAGAAACTCGGGTGGGAGTAGGGGAGAGGAAAACACCACCACGAGGTGGAAGGAGGACAATTGGAGACAGAAACCATTTGTATATTTAAAAAAAAAAAAAAAAGAGCAACTCCCAAAGAAGATGGCTATGAAACGAGGGTGGAAAAATCTTAACTAGCAAAGGGGAGAATGGGAGGAGTGGGGGAGAGGAATGTGATCAGGGAAGAGACCATTTTGGACAAAGAGGGGGAATCCAGCAAAAGCCTTTGTCTTGAAGAGACCACCGCAGGGATGGTGGGAGTAGTGCTGGCTGGGAGAGACCATTCCTGTCTGGAGGAGGAAAGACGAAGTTGGGGTAGTGGGAGAGACCATTCCAGACAGGAGGGGGAAGAGAACCACGAATTACGGAGAAACCCATTTTAAAGAGAAGTAGAGATGGGGCGAGGGGCCGGGGACGAAGACTAAATCGGGAGCACGAAGACTCTCCGGGAGCACGATTTAAATGGAAGAGACCATCCCTGCGAAAGGTTGGGGGGAAGGGCGCCAATGGAAGAGACCACTGCGGGGAGAGGGTTTCATTCAAAGCTGAAAGGGACCACTCGTCACAGGAGAGATGATGGGGCTAGCTGCCGGACACCACTGAGTGTGGGAAGAAACCATGCCTAGAGGAAGGGGTGTTTAAGAACAGTGGGATAAAAGATGGCACGCCGTCGCCCCCACCCAGCAAACGGTGGCTGGGAGAAGGGAACCGAAAGGCTTGAAGAGACCACCCCAGGCAGATAGGGGGACAATACGGACCCTGAAGGGGCGTTGAAGGGAGCTGGAGAAAAACTACCCTTGAGAGAAAGAAGGGAAACCCTTGGAGTTGAAGGGGAGAAATAATAAGAGACCATTGAAGGGAGGTCTGGCGAGTGACCGGCGGGGAGACTGGAAGAGACCACCCTAGACAGAGAAGGGGTAGAGGTGTTGGGGGCTGGGGGGCAGCTGTAGCCCAGGGTTTGTTGGAAGGGACCACCCCAGGC
>NW_006921686.1:6960432-6961506 GCF_000298275.1 Orycteropus afer afer | reverse complement strand
CCTGCTTCTAAGGAGCCTTCCAGCTGTACTTCTTCCAAGACATTCGTTGTTCATTCTTGTGACAGTCCATGGCATATTCAGTATTCTTCACCAACTGCGCAATGAATAAGGAAAATGAAGAACTAATGCCTTTGACCATAATTCAGAGGCATCAGTTCTTGAGTCTTCCTTATTCCCTGTGCAGTTTTCACATTCATGAGACAGTTGAAAATACCATGGCTTGGGTCAGGTGTACCTTACTCCTCCAAGTGACATCTTTGCTTTTTAACACTTTAGAGAGGTCTTTTGCAATGGATTTGCCCAATGCAAATCATTTGATTTCTTGACTGCTGCTTCCGCGGGCATTGATTGTGGCTCCAAGTAAAATGAAATCCCTGACAACTTCAATCTTTTCTCTATTTACCATGATGTTGCTTATTGGTGCAGTTGCTCCAAAACTTAGTGGCTTTAAACAACAACTACCTTGTTACTTAGAGTTCTCGATTCTGTGAGTGGGCAGTTTGGTCCGGGATTAGCTGGCCTCACTCATGCATCTGGGGTCAACTGTCTGTAAGCAGTTTTGCTTTAGGGGTTAGCTGGTTGTGAGCTGGGGTGTTAAGGCTGGCTTGGCCATGTACCCCATTATCAAAATACCCAATAAGCAAGGTATGCACAGGCTTATTTGTGCTTAGTTACATTTTTTTTTTAACTCATCAAAGATTCTGCTTCTAGGTATGACTGGCATCTGTCTGTCTCCCAACCCCACAGCACCTTCCTATAGAATCAAAGCCTCTTTTCAAATTTATAATCTGACAGGGACAGAGTGCCCAGTAAGCAGGTAAGCACGGGCTTACTTATGCTTACAGATCTGTAGTGAACAGGTTCATTTTTTCACCATGTGCTTACTAATCTGGTGGAAAACATATGAAACTGTTTGCCACAGATTAGTGAGCACAAGCAAACCTATGCTTACCTTGCTTACTGGGTCCTCTGTCCCTGCATGTGTCCCTCACCCTCTGGCATGCTAGCGTGGGTTTCTGGACACGGCAGTGGTGGCAGGAGTCCCAAGAGCACCGAGCGAGGAAGCTCTGGATC
>NW_006921686.1:6956848-6958092 GCF_000298275.1 Orycteropus afer afer | reverse complement strand
ACACACACACACACACACACACAAACTCAGCCCTGCTTTCTCAGGCCCTTTGGAGTGAAGGAATTTGGAACAGGGAAACAGAGAGCCAGGGATGCCAAGGTGGGGACCAGACCAGAGATGGTGTTAAGGCAGCAGAAAAAGAGGAGAGTATTTTGTGAGCCAAGGCATGGCAGTGAGACAGGTGCCCAGATGGTACTGCCTGGGGTTGGGGGTGTGTGGGCAGGGCCAATGAGACTAACGTTTGAGCTCCCAGGGTGTGTCGGGTTTCTCAAGAGGTTGATGTGTGTGTCTGTTTCCACAATAACCCTGTAAAGTAGATGCAATTTGATGAGTGACTTGATTTGACCAAGGTCACCCTCACAGTCAATAGAAAGACTGTCTGGCTGTTGTTGTTAGGTGCCATCGAGTTGGCTCCAACTCATGGTGACCCTATGCACAACAGCATGAAATGCCACCTGGTCTTGGGCCATCCTCGCAGTCCGTGCCATGTTTGAGTCCATAGTTGCAGCCACTGTGTCAATCCATCTCATTGAGGGTCTTTCCATCTTTCGCTGAAATGTTTCACTGCTATTCATAAAGTTTCCCAGCACTTTATCAGACAGTGTTTCACTGCTATTCATAAGGTTTTCAATAGCCAGTTTCCTTCCAAAGCGGATGGCCCCATCCTTCTTCCCAGTCTGGAAGCTCCACCGAGACCTGTCCTCCATGGGTGACCCTGCTGGTATTTGAAATACTGGTGGCATAGCTTCCAGCCTCACAGCAACATGGGAACCACCACAGTATGACACACCGACTGTCCCGACTCCAGAGCTCATAAATTCGCTCTAGTCGAATTTCCTATGATGATGGAAATGTTCTAGATCTGTGCTGTCCACTATGGTGGCCTTCAGCCACGTGTGGCTGTCGAGCACCTGAAATGGAGCTTGTGCGGCAGAGAGGTTAGAATTTATTCACTTTTAGTTACGGGAGTCCCTCGGTGGTATAAACGATTAAGCGCTCAGCTACAAATGAGAGGGTTGGTGGTTTGAATCTATCCCAAGGTGCCTCGGAGGAAACACCTGGTGCTCCCCTTCTGAAAGGTCACAGCCATGAAAACTCTACGAAGCTCAGTTCTCTCTCAACACATGGTGTCGCTATGAGTCGGAATCGTCTCAACAGCAACTGGTTAATTAAAAACTGATACTCATTTCAGTTATGGGAAAGCTATTAAGTATAACTGGGACAACTTGGGTATGTGAATCTCC
>NW_006921686.1:6954745-6956038 GCF_000298275.1 Orycteropus afer afer | reverse complement strand
GCCCAGGCACTCAACCAGGCCCAGCCAAGTCGACACAACATAACCACCATAGAGGGCCTGAGGAGAGGGTTTTAGACAAAGCAGTGTGTTGGCTAACTCAGGCAGAGATGAATCGCATTCCCTCAAGGCTGAACGGTCTTGGAGGACAGTGCCTGGAATCACTCCGTTTAGGGCCAGATGCCTCTGCCCACCCGCGGCAAGCCCTTGTGTGCAGAACAGAACTGCCCCTTAGGGCTCTCCTGGCTGCAGTCTTTAGGGAAGCACATTGCCAGGTCTTCCTCCTATGGAGTAGCTCGGTGGGTTTGAACCACCAACCTGCCAGTTAGCAGACAAGGGCTTAGCCATTTTGCCACCAGGGCTCCTGCACTGGTCAGCTAACCTAAAGGGTCACCCTCAGTCAGAACTGACTCACCCACAACTAACAAGGGTGGCTCCTAAGAGCACTGTAGACCAGTGAGTCAATCTGGTCATTTCAGTTTGATAGGCCAGACTGTGCCAGTGGTAGGAGTTCACACTGGAGATGGGGCAAACCATTCTGGAAGCCTTTTTGAGGTCAGTTACCCTTGACCAGCTGTCTAGGGAAAGATGCTCTTTTAAGTATTCATGCTTTCATCCCACCCTGTCACTTCACAGACAGGAAAAGGTGGCACTGGTCCAAGTCACACAGCGACAGTGGTGATGTGCTTGCTTCCCGGGTGCTGACCTCAGACCCACTTTCCCTTTAAATGCTGTCACAGATTGGCTCGTGTCCTCTCCTAAAATGTGTCAACAAGGCCATGATTCTTAGTAATTTAGAAATTAGTAATGATATCATATGGGAGCTCTGGTGGCATAGTGCCTAAGGCATTTGACTGCTAACCAGAAGGCTGGTGGTTCAAAGCCACCAGCCACTCCTTGGAAGGAAGGTTGGGCAGTCTACTTCCATAGTGAGACTGCCTCGGACACCCAAGGAGGGGTCGCTGATGTCATGGGGCAGATATGTAATGACACCCCATGATGGGATCTGATGTGATAAGCCGATCAGGTATAAAAGGATTAAGATTAAAGGTGGATGCAACACCCCTAGTCCCAACACATCCTTGATCCCATGTAAGAGGCACTTTCCCCGGGGCCTGGCCTGCAGCACCTTTTCTTTCCAAAGATAAAAGGACAGAAGGGATCAGAGAAAGCACCAGAAGCACACCGTGTCCTTTGCCCGGGTCCCTGCACTGGGATCCTCCTAGGAACCAGGCTCAGAGAGGAAGCCTTCCCCTGGAGCCCGCACTCAGAACAGACTCCTAGCCTCCCACACTG
>NW_006921686.1:6951586-6954475 GCF_000298275.1 Orycteropus afer afer | reverse complement strand
CTGTCCTAGGTGCTGGGGCTAGAGCCGAGAACAAGACATGCCAGGGGCCAACAGCTGATAAATAGGTAAATGAATGAATGAATAAATAAATAAATAGTGTTTGGGATTTCATACTGGCTACAAGGAGAATCAACTGGGTTAGGAATGGGGCTGTGGAAGCTACTTCAGCTGTCCTTGGGTGGTACGAACAGGTAACACGCTCGGCTGCTTACTGAAAGTCTGCAGGTTCAAGTCTACCCAGAGGCACCTCAGAAGCACCTGGCGATCGACCTACTTCCATCGTCTTTGAAAATTCTACAGAGCACAGCACTTGACTTACACACATGGGGTCACCATGAGTTGGAGCTGAATTGATGGCAACTGGGTGGGTGATACTTCATTAGGGTGGTCAGAGAAAGCCTCTCGGAGGGGACATTTGAGCACAGATCTGATTGACAAGAAGCAGGCAGTCCTAGGACGATCTGAGGGCAGACCATTACACACAGAGAGAACAGTAAGTGCAAAGGTCCTGAGGCAGGACCCAAGCAGCCCATCCAAACATCTGAAGGCAGGTCCACCATGCTGGCTGGGGGCCGGGTAGTCAAGGAATGAGGACAGGCAGGGGGCAGACCACAAAGGGCCTTGCTGTGTGATGCTGGGCTGAGAGCCTCCACTCTAGGCTTTGGTGGCCCATCTATCACAAAAGACCGTCTACTGGACGGTCTGTCCAGCGCTCTACTTCTGTTCTGGACACGGAAGGGTTCTGTGCCCTGATGCTTCTGTACATGGAGCTAGCAGCCTGAGACGCTCTAGGCACCGTGGTTTCTGCCTTTGCCTCCCTCGTGGCATATTCACATAGTCTGGGCTGCCTGCCCAGTCATTCTGTGGGCCCTTGTTCACTGCAGAACTTTGTGTACAGACCTGAGGCAGCCACAGAGAAATGTCTGGACTGGTGCAGCAGTGTAGCTCCTTTCCGGGTGTGTGTGTGTGGGGGGGAAGAAGATGCACAAAATACCAAGGCCAGAAAGGGTTGGGGTTTCATGACAGAAGAAATCAAGACCAAAGACAGGCAGAAATTCCTAAAGAGAGACAGAGGAACAAACTCCCCAAAGACCCCCTGAAGCACTTGGGGTCAGCACCTGTGAAATGGGGGCAGTCAACCTTACTCCCAGTCAAACTGACAAGAGGGAGGGACAGCCGCCAGGGCCCAAATCCATGAGAGGTTTGTGGGAGACGGCTCTGAAGTCATGGGTTTCTGCCATTCTACACCCAGGTTACCCCCAGAGCCAGGTGCAAACCTCTTGCCCCTCTCCCTGAAAGCCGGGAAAGGAGTCAAGAGACACAGGAGGAGCCAATATCAGACACTATCCTTCTACTCCCCAAGAGGGACCAAGGGGTCTCCAGCTCTCCCCCGAAGACCTTCTTTTCTCTCTTTCCTGCCGGATCGACACCTCCACCCACACAGGAATCAGCAACCAAGGTCCACAGTCCTCTTAGGGGCCAGGAGTCCGAGACCCCAGCGTATCCCTCTCCAACTGCCCAGCAAGCTTCAAAGCTCTCTGACCCCTTGAAGACCTAGAAGGATGTGTGCAGGCCTCTTCTCCCCCAGGAAACCCAGAACCTGTATCCCTTCCAGGCTTCCAAGTGTTGTAGCTCACTAGGGTACCCAGGTCCCCTTGGGCCACACTGAAGTCCATGTCCCCAGTCATGGACACCACCCCCCAAGCAGGATCTTCACTTCGTCTACCAAGGAGGAGATGTCAATGGTTCCAGTCTCTTTCTAGGAGCCAGCCCAACTCCTTTCTAGACACAGGAATCTGGGTGTTAGCTCCCTCAGAGGATTCAGGAGTCCTGTCTCTCTATTTCCCTGGCAGGACTTAGAAATCCAGATGACTCGAATCACACAACCCAATGTTAAACGGGAACCCTCATCCCTCGTAAGTACACAGAATTCTGGGTGGCTGTCGCTGCTCTATCATTTCAGAGGCTCAGGCATCCCACCCCGCAGTCTTGTCCTCCAAGCCCCTCCCTACTAATGGGGACTCGGGATCCTCTATTTCCGAGGAGACGGTAACTCGGACGCTGGGCACCCCGAAAGCCCAGGTCCCCACTCAACTCCTTACTGGGAGGGTGTGTGGAGTGCCAGCACCGCCTGGGCGTCCGCCTCCATCTCGTCCAGCGCCTGCAGTAGGACGCCATGTGCCGCACGGTAACCCAGGCCACCGGTCGCCGCCGCGCCGCCCGCTGGCCACAGGAAGGAGAGCGCGCCCAGCGCTGCGCCTCCGGCCGTGCCCTCTCCCGCCCACGCGCCCAGTCTCGCCTCCACCTCCGCGCGCGTCACTGGGCCCGGAAAGTGCGCCCGCGCTGCCAGCTCCCCAGGAGTTAGGCCCAGCGCACGCTCGCGTCGTGCCAGAGCCGCCGGTTCGAGACCCAGGGCCCGCCGCCACTCCGCCAGCTGGCCCCGTAGAAGCGCCACATCACACGCCCAGCCGAGTCCCGGTACCGGAGCCGCCGCCGCTGCCAGGCTAGCCAGTAGAGCCGGCCGCCACGCCCCGGCCCGCAGCGCTGCAGCCTTGGTTCGGGCCGCACCGGCAGAAGAGGGTGGCAGCGCCAGCAGCAGCGCCCCCGCCTGGGCCGGAGGGAGGGCGCGGCGCAGCCACTCGCAGAGCCCGGGAAGTCCGGCCGGCCGCAGGGGAAACACCGGCGGCGGCGCCTCCTCCAGCACCTCCCATGTCTCGTCCTCGGGGTTCAACGGGACCGCCCGCTCTGAATCTCCGCTGCCCGATTTCTTCGCACCAGTGCCAAGGTGCTGCAAACTGTCGCTGCCTGCTTTCTCTGAACCTTCCCCACGGCCTGTTCTCTGGGATCCAATGCCCTGGTTCTCCCTTCCCTCACTGCGTGCCTTCTCCA